>NC_092131.1:143923518-144240824 GCF_043159975.1 Macaca nemestrina
CCCCTTCCCTGCCTTATTCCCTGTTTTCCATCATTCTCGCTTCATTGCATTCCCCAATGAAGAGTTAGCAAGAAAAATTTACTCTTTGGGTTTGGTTTGTGGGAAATCAAGACTAAGACAGAGTGAGTCCCAGAGCTTGAGCTCCTGAGCTGGACTCTGGGTTTGAATCCTGGTTCTGGCCCTGCTGGCTGGAAGGCACTGGACAAGTTACTCAACCTCTCTGTACTTCAGTGTCCTTATCTGTAAATTGCACAAATAATAGGAGCTACCTCACAGGATTATCAGGAAGATTAAGTTAGTTAATACTTCTAAAACACAGTGAACACTCAATAAATGTTAGCTCTTATTATTCAGTTCTGTTAATTTTTCAATATCGTTTTTTGATAGTTTCATTCCCTCTGTTTTCTCAACTCCATTTTCTGAAATATCTATTATGTGAAAATTGGTCTTCTTGAGTTCTCTGTGTCCTTTATATTTTCTGTTGTATTTTTATATCTTTGTCTTTTTGTTCTGTTTTACAAGAGATACTATCTTCTTTATATTCTAAGCCTTCTATTGAATTTTTATTTTGGTATCATGCTTCAAGCCGCCAAGATTACTTTGTTCTCCAATTGTTTCATCCTAATCATATTCTGTTCTTTTTTGGGGAGAATGAGTATCTAATATAGTCTCATATATTTGAGGTTATTAAGTAGAAGTTTTAAAGTCCACCTGCTGTATCTGACATTTTCATCTATTCATTTACTTTTTTTCTTCTTCTTCTTCTTCTTCTTTTGGTCCTTTGTCTGGGGGGCTTCTGGAGGAGCATGGGAAATTCCCTCCAATGGCTGATGATCCTTGGCTGTGTGTTTATATTTAAGACTGCGGCAGAAATAAACTGATTGGAAGTTCTACAAGTTATTTTTGTGTACTGGGGGTGAGGGCGATATGTGGGAACCCCTTCTCTGTGGTCATTTTCTCTCTCTGGGGAGGAACCTTCCTCTCCCCTGCCTGGGGCTGAGCTGGAAGCCTTCACTGTGTGTTCAGGGCAGAGGAAGGTACCTGTGTTCGATCCCATCAGTCCTACTGTTTTGAGCCCACCTGACTTGCTTCTGTGCTCTGCTCTACCTGGAGTTCCCAAGACTGAAGCCTCTCTACCTTCCAGTGTCTGCAGAGAACAACTCTCTGGTCTCCTTACCAAGGGACTCCCAGCTGGCCACTGGTGAAAGGTGTGGGGACTGCTGGTCTCTACTCTTCAGCACAAGGACCTCGAGATAAACACCAGTCTCCCTTCATCTGGGTGCCTGGCCCCTCTGAACTCAAGTCCTTGCCAGCTCAGTGGGCTCTCCTTGGAGCGTGGTGATCTCCTTTCCACCTATCTGCTCTCCCGCTTCCAGAATTCCATCAGGGGCTGCTTTCTACATCCCCTCCTGTTCTCTTCATCCTTCTGGGTTTATAACTCCACCTCTCTACCCACTCCCAGCCCACCAGCCAACCCGCTTTGACTTCATTTGAGTGGGTTTTTAATCAGAAGAATTTTGCCAAGAACGCCCAGTTAAGTTTGAAGGCCAGCCTTCTACTCTTTAAAAAAGAATGTTATATGCCCCAACAAGGCCAATAAAATAATTTTCAATACCTGACCATTCACTCAAACAGGAACAAGGTGAGCTGAAAAACTTTGAAGCTATTTGGAGGGGGTTCTTGGGAGCTTTTGCTGTTGAGGCCAGCATTTCTTCTCCATGGCCCTATGCCCTCTCACTGTTTGAGCTTGTCCTCTATTCTTGGGTATTTCTGATGTTGCTCCAAGTGCCCGTTCCTTTGCCTTATGGCAATGCTTCCCTTCTCCTCTCATTGCCTGTTCCTTTTTGATCCCAGGTGTAGGGTTACAGATTTGGCAAACAGGATGCCCAGTTAAATTTGAATTTCCGATAAACAACATATAACATGTTTAGTATAAGTAGGTCCTGTGCAATATTTGGGACCCACTTACATTAAAAATATATTTTGTTTGTTGTTTACCTGACATTTAAACTTAACTGGGTGTCCTCTAGTTTATCTGGCAGCTCTATCCAAGTGGGCTTCCTTTTATTCCCTGAAATCAAGATAGGTCTGAGTCAGGAGAGCCAGTCTGTATCACAAAAGGGCCTTGTCCTCACTGGATTTCTGTTCTTAAAGGGACCCACAGCTATTTACATAACACATGGCAGCCTAACACCCATGCCATTGTAAATTACAGTCTGCTTATTCATTGTCGAGTTAGGAACTCCACCATATTTCTCAGCTGTCTTCAGTTCTCCTGCTTCAGATTCAGTAAATAAATGTGTTGTTCTAACAGTGTTTGTGCCATTGTGTCGCCTTGTTCCTTGTCTGTTCCCATTCCAGGCTTCAGCACTCGGAACTCCCGCCTCCCGGCCCCCCCATCCCTCCCTCCCCCCTCCCTGGTAGGCACCGCGTGAGATCACCCTGCCATCCCAGTGGGACATTGCTCCCATGGTCAGCATCTCTGTTTCATTCTTTGGAGGACTGGAGGTAATTCTAACCAGATCTCTGTTGTGGCTTTCCTCATCAATAGGTGCCGGCAGGTACCAGGTGTACTATACCTGCAGGATTTGTTAGGACTCTGCCTGAGAACTTGAACTTGACAAAGAACTCTTGCCCTGAAGAAAAGCTAAATTATGGTTGTACCGATTACATGAAAGAATACAGGATATGTATCTAATGGATATCAACTGCTCAGGAAAGCAATGCACAAAATAACATTAACATTTTCATCTAGTCCCCGTGGAGTCATTCTTTTTAAGGTCATTCCTTGAAGATAGTTTTCTTTTCAAGTTATAAGCCCGTACATGTTATTTCACTGTGTAGAACTCTGCCTGCTTCATTCCTGAGGCAATCCAAGAGGTCAGCTATTAACGGAGCTGGGCTAAATATATCCCTTCCAGGATCCTCCAGCCTCTGTTCCAGGGTCACATCCTGTGTCAGCTGGAGCGGACTCTCTCCTGCTTCCCTGCCACCAGGCAGCCTTATCAGAGGCCTCAAGGTGTCCAAAGAGGTTGGCATGATAAACTGAGGGACTTCCTCGGGGCCCTGTCTGTTTACCTGAAACAGCTGGTCCACTTGCTCCCCGCTGTTACTTCACCAGCCTCTATACATTTATGTTTCTACTATGCATCATGCCTGCCTCCACGCAAAATACAAAGCACAATCTTAACCTCACAGCAAAGACTCACACTGAAGGAGGGCTTTTATACATGAGATTTGAGGGGTTCATTAGATAGGGGGGCATTTGGCTTTTTTCTCATGGAAAGAGATGAAGGTCTTGGACCAGCAAGCCTGAAATGGAAGCCTATATTTTTCTTTTGGTTTGCTTGGGACTAGGGGTGTCCCTGGGTGTGGGACTTTCAGTGCTAACACTGGGGCAGTGTTGGGGAAACTGGGACAGTCGGTCACCCTCCATAGCCTTCACCACCACTATCCTTCCAATTCCCTTCACTACTATTTCTCATACTGGCTGAGAGAAGGAGAGACTAAGAGGTCAGAGCCTGAAATGGAGCTTTGGAAGTTTTCATCAAACCCATTCCAGATATCTCGGGGGTTTCACACTAAAACAACATTAGGAGGGATCAATATTCACCTTATTTGAAGGTGTTTGTGAGAAAAAGAACCTTAAGAGATTGAAGGGAAAGATGTAACTATAGTTTTAATTTGCAAAATCCTTCTAAAGAGCTGTTTTAAATGTTTGTATATCGCTTGCTTGAATTTTATTTTCCAGTAAATGTTTCTAATACATAAAAAATGGAAACATTTGTGATTACAAGTCTGTAGGGTTTGAACCCAGAGCTACAGTCTGTAATTTTAACAAATCCTCCACCTATTGTTTTGGACTTACAGTCCATGGCACTCTGCCTCCACCTGGTGGCAGTGTACCTAAATTAAGTCGTGTTCCTCCCTCCCCTCTCCATATTTTTGTGTATGGTAAGAGCCTCACTTTTGGGAATTGTATCTTACAAGCCAAATTACAAAGATATTAATTTGTCTCATACTATCATCCTTATTTAGAATTCAGCATCAATTTGGAGCAAAAACCATGGCTTTATATTAGCTTTATACTTTATCTTGTGAAGTATTACAAGCCTAATAAAATAATTGAATACTGCAGTCCCTTAGAGAACACACAACTATTGTAAGCAGATACCATGAAGAACATGATTTGTGAAAATATCATGTGTATAGATTTTATTAGGGTATAATAAATAAAACTTGTAAGAAATTTATTAATCAGACACAATTCATCATGTCCATTATCATACCGAGTTCCACAATTTTTAGGCCCAAGGATGAGGAGTTCACATTACGGGATGTAAGTGCAGTTGATTTAACATAGGTAAATCTTTTTTTCTTATATGTTCTCTATTTTCTTTTTATTTTGTTAATTCCGCAGCATGAGAATTCTGAAATATTTGCTAAAGTTCATGAGTTATTTTATCATCAACATACTCTGGGATCAGAAGACTCAAAGCCCACTTATTGCTGCTTCTTTGGGGAAAGTCATTTCACTTCCCTAGGGCTAGCTTTCCTGGTCTGTAAAATTGAGATCATAATTATATGTTACCACGTGGGTGTAAGAGTCAAACAAGATGCTGTGTGTACAAGTCCTCTGTTATCCAGATGTTAGTCGCAGGGGCATTGTTATTGTGTGCAAATTGAAGGCAAAGATTCCAGATTGTACTTCCCAGCCCCTGGCTGCATTCCATTCTCCATTTATATCCTAGGCCTGAGTTTTCTTGGAATATATCAAGGAATTCTAATTCCCTCTTAACCCACTGGTCTTCTCACTTGCCAGGACCCCTCCCAAGCCCCCAACCTGCACTCTCCACACGCCCAACTTTTCCCTTCCCCAACAGTGGCTAAAGCAGCCTGCAACAGAGTAGAACAGGCACCAGGCCTAGACTGGGTGTGGGGTTCTCTGGGGTGGGGATGGGATCCAGAGCCTGTCACCCAGGACAGGGGGAACCGGTAGAGTTAAGGGAAATGGGAAAAGAAAGGGCGTGGGGGGAGAAGAAGGGTGGCCCTCCCTTCTTTCCACCCTCCAAGTAGGTCCTCTGATAGAAGCAAAATAATTTTAGCTTAAGGTCTAGACTTAGCAACAATCTGGTTCCGGGGCAAGGAGAATCTTCTCTTCCTTTATCCCTCCCCTCTCCCCCTACCTCTGCCCTATGTTCACACACACACAAAGGCGAGGGCTTGAACATGTACCTTTTTATGAGCTATTCCATCTGCCTTGCTGATGGAGGGACCTTGGGGAGGGGTGGCTGAGTGTGGGGAAGGGGGAGCTGCAGCAGGCAGAGCATCCCCAGGGGTGTCTCAGAGCTGAGTCCTGAGGAAGTACAGTGCTCAGTCAGTGGAGAATGGAGCAGCAAAACGTGGGCCTTTCCAAGAGAGGCTGACACTGTGTGGTCCTCAGGCCGTGGTAATTCCTTCTTCCGCTGGGTCAGGTCCTTCTCCAGTCTTCTGCACAGAGGCAGACAGTTGGCTGCTTTTCTTGCAGAGCTACTCTGGCTCCTCCGGCTCATGTGGCATGCATTTCTGGAAAACCCACTTTGATGCCACCTTTCATCTGACCGACCTAATATTATTTTTGTCTTCATCTTCATTTCTTACTAAAATCGGGGGGAACCTGTCTCCAATCTTCTTTTGAAGTGAAGCGGAGATTTTCAGCCCTTTGGCGGTGTTTTTGTAAGCATTCAGCTTCAGTGCTGTTTTTAGGTTCTGATTGCCTCCCCAACTCTCTTCTGTATAAAAGAACAGCTTAGAATCTACCTCTTTGCTTCTAATGCCATTCTCGCCCTTAGCAATGCAGTTTCTGACAAGGCTCCATGCTGCTGGAAGGCTGCCTCCCAGGTAATGGAAGCTCCACGACTGTACTGGAGTTTGAGCAGCTTCTGAATTTCTTCCAGAATAAGAAAAATAAATAAATTTAAAAAGCATTTCCATTTGCAGGTTCTCCTCCTGTTGCCAAGGCCCAGGCTACTGTCTGGGCAAGAGCACATGTAGGGTTTGAAACCTTCCAGAACAAAATGCCAGTCTACCTCCTCCTGTCTGGAATCTAAGACCTAACCCATCACTGCACCTGACGACAAGGACCTGCAGAGATGCAGGGATGTGTTAGATTTGTTCAGACGTTCATGGAGACTTAGCCGGTGCCAAAACTTTGCTTTGACACATCTGATGTTGGAGGGAGAGGCCCATTGGCAGCATCTGCTAGAAGCACATCCAGATTCTTCAGGTCGTATCTGGGGTAGAAACTATAGCACAGGAGCCAAAGCACCTGGGCCCCGTTTCCAGCGTGCCTGACAGAAACATTTCTGAGACACAGTTTGCCTCCAGAAAATATTTCACATGAGGTTCATCCTTTCTGTGTTAGTGAAACCATAACTGGTAGTACTGTGTACTATCTCAGGTAACACCTTTCATATAAAACCAAAATGGAATTTCTTTTTTGAATGAGATTATTGCCAGAAAACGTTTGTCTCTGTAGATAAAATTTTGGTGTGAAACATAAAATTCTAGACTGGGTGCGATGGCTTACGCCTGTAATCCCAGCACTTTGGGAGGCTGAGGCAGGCAGATCACAAGGTCAGGAGTTTGAGACCATCCTGGCCAACATAGTGAAACCCCATCTCTACTAAAAATACAAAAACTTAGTTGGGTGTGGTGGCGTGCACCTATAATCCCAGCTACTTGGGGGACGGAGGCAGGAGAATTGCTTGAACCCGGGAGGCGGAGTTTGCAGTGAGCCAAGATAGTGCCACTGCACTCCAGCCTGGGTGACAGTGCGAGACTCTGTCTCAAAAAAAAAAAAAAAAAAAAAAAATTGTATAGTACTTCATACTTCTCTCTAAGTCTTGGGTGCCAGATAACTTAAGGTTAAATTCATTGTCCAAATGTGCTCATTTACTCAAGTCAAGTGCTTGAGATGTATTTCCCTTTAGCTGTTTTTTTTTGGGGGGTTTTGTTTTTGCTTTTTTTCTATTGTATTATTTATCTACCTATGTAACTATCCAAGCCTCCATCCATCCATCCATCCATCTAGCATTTTTTTTTTTTTTTTGGACTGAGTTTTAACCTGTATAAGGGCCCAAGTCCTTGGCAGAAGCAGGCATAAAGTAAACTTGAAATTTTAATTCCTCCAGTTGTGAAAGAAATGGCTATTTCAAAATTGCAGTAATTTCTCCACATTGTTACGGTCATACATTTTTTTAAACATTAAGTGGTGAAGCCAGGAGACTCGGGCATACAGAATGAGACCCATTTCTGTTTTCTTTGGCAGGGGAGTTGTACTCGGTGAGTGGACAGCCCAGCAGCAGGGGACGTGTCTGGGGGTGGTCAGGGACAGGCTTCCAACTGGGCAGCATGTGAGCACTGTGGGGTGACAGCTGTGTCCTGACTGGCTGCTCCTGTGTCAAGACCTTGGCTGTGTTTCCTGCTTGGGTTCCACCCCACAATCGTGCACTGGCTTTTCTGCTTCCTGGCCAATTCTGTGAGCCCCCTGGGGCCTTGGCCACAGATGCTCTTTCTGCTTAAGTTAGTTGTATTCAGTTTCCATTGTTTGCAACCAAGAACACTGATGCATTTATTCAGCAAATTAATTAGCTCAGTGATTCACTTACTCAAACAACATTGCCTAAGCAAGGCACTGCATGAGGTAGGTCTTATTCTTCATTTTGTGAATGTAGGAGTGGAAGCTTAGAGAATTAGAATTTTGAAAATTAATATTACAATCCAGTGTTCGGTATTACAGTGGTATTTTCTGTTTCTTCATCATTTTCTTGTAGTCAGCAGAGTTAACATTTTATCTCAAACCCTGGAAGATTTCGAAGCCTCTGCACTGGGAAAATGCCCATGTTACAGACCCCAGCAGTTACCTACCCAGGTGGAGTTATTTATGACTTTTGTCCAGGAGAAACCTGGGCAGGGTTCCCAAGACCCTTCCTCTGTAAAAACTGCATAGGCAGACCTGAATATGAGGGGGCTTTTGGTGAAGTCTTTTTTGAACAGCACCCCTGTAAGACTAAGTATGTATGTGTATTGGAGGGAGGGGGACAATGTTAGGAGGTTGGCTGTTATAAATTCCATGGATTGCATCCTTTTGAGCATGTGATTCTGCCTAGAACCAGAAAGGAGGAATGGTTTTACACATCAGCTCCACTGAAGCAAACATAGGTTTCCTCTGGTACTTAATACTAGGATAAATCTTTCTCCCTCTTTGTAGAAAAAGAAAGAGAAAGGAGGATCAATCTTTTGCAAAAGACAAAACCTCCACTTCCCGAAGTCTTAGGGTAGGCCACTGGAGATTCAGTGATTGTTTGATAAGGCTGACTAATGTAGACAGCAAACTTAAGGCCATTCTTCCAGCCCAAATGCCATTGTTCTGTGTGACATGGATACTAAAAACCCTACCAGCTTTTTGAAGCCTTCTTGGTAAGTGTTTAGCAATGAAGTCTCCCTCAAACCCATGTTCCACATTGGACTTACAGAGATTTGTAGGGTGGGAGGTTAGATAAGGGCCACAAGTAAGTTTTCCTCTGGAGGAGAGACATGGCCTTTTTTGGAATCACAGGGGTTGCTGGTGGACAAAGGGCAAGGGTGTTCCAGGGAGAGGCTACGTTTTTTAACAATTCACAAATGAACTGTGCAACATTGTCGCTCTCTCTTTGCCTTTTTATCGATACAGCTTTTGACTTGTTTTTGTAATCAGTGTTATTTTCTAATACTATATTCCTTTTCCACTACAATTATTGCCACTTATCATCATCTCCATCTTGTGGGGAGGTAATTTAGCCTGTATCTCTGACAGTGATGTCATTTTTCAGCTCACACTGTGGGAAAGGTGAAGGTGGAACTGGCTCAGAGACTATGCTATGTAGGACTCAAACACCATCAGATTCCTCTCTTGATCATTATGTGTGGGCTTTATTTTTTCCTTGACAGATGAACTTTCTCTACTCAACAGGGATGTGGCCAGCAGCAGCTTCCAGGCTCTTATCCTCAGAGCTTTGCTGCCAGAGAAGAAAAGATCTTTTCCCCTTAGTTCTAATCTTTAGTAACTGCAAGAGACTCTGATAGGCTTGAATGGGGTTTTATGTTCAACCCTGGGCCAATCACTGATGCTAAAATCACCACATGTGAAAAGAGAACTACTCTGTTTTGGAGACCTTGTTTTAGTATTGAGATGCTGGGAAAAGAAATTGTTTCCCAAAAGAAGCCACTATTCTCAGGAGAAAGGAAAAGAGGCACTTGGCTAACAATAAATATTTGTTGAGCACCTGCTCTGTGCCAGAGAGTACATTTGGAAACAGGAGACAGAGCAATAATTGTTTTAAGAATATAAGCTTTTGGGGAAATTTTCAGAAATCTTGCAGAAAGCTTTGAATTTCCACAGTGTGGACTAGGACTTCATACCAATTTTATCCAGACTCAAACGTTGAAGAGATTTTAGTGGATATTCTAGTTTGTTTTATTTAAAACACATGTGTTGTGTTTTAAATAAAACATTTTAAATACAACTAGAATACTATCTTTGATGCCAAGTAACTTTAAAGATAGAGACTTTTTTGCCCCAGAAGGAAATTTGACTAGTGACCTCAGTGTTCTTAACAGTTAAGGAAATTGATAAGGATCTGAAAGGCAATATGATGCAGTACAACTAGTAGATCTATTGTCAGAAGATTTGGTGTCTAGTTTTTATTCTGCTGATAATAAAATGGATGACTCTCAGGGTCTCAGGTTGGGCCCCAGGAGGCAGACCCTGAATTGGAGATCAAGGTTGAGGAGGATTAATAGGATTAATACCTTGAAGGAAGAAAGCAGGACTGGACAGAGGAGAAGTTGGGCTATGATGCTGTCACCACAGGGCTCAGCTAACCCCATGGGGTCACTGTGGAGCTGTGGTGGCCCTGCACAGCTGTCCTGAGTTGAGACAAGGTGCCTGGACTGGACCCACGGTAGCCTGTCTTTTGATGCCAGCTGGGAGGGGTGGGATCTTTGTTGAGGCACTTCTTCCTGACATAGGGCAATACCACAGCAGGAAGTGCCAGCAGCATCTCTAGCAGCTGCGATTAGCCTTTTAGTCCTGAAGCAATGTGGGCAACACAATCCAGCATCCACTGCATGGGCCAAGTCAGTTCCCCCTTCTGAGCCTCCAATTCTACAATTATAAAGTAGAAATATTGGCCCATTTGATTCTTAACTCTATTTCCAACTTTAAAATCTTTTATTATAATGTCAGGCACTTCCTGTCTTCCTGAAGTCTTATTTTGTATTATTTTGTAATAAATATGCATTTAAAAATACCTGGTGAAACATGAAAAAGAATGAGGAAAATCTCTATGAGTGGATTTGGAGTAATTTTTAGGTTATATTGTTAAATAAAAGAAGCAAGGTACAAAAAGCATATAGTAGAATATCCTCTGTCCAAAAAGAAGGAAAAATTGTGAGTGTGTGTGTGAATGTGTGTGTGTGTGTGTGTTTGTAGAAAGAAAGAAATACAAAAAGGATTATAAAACCTATAAGGGGGAGGATTGGAACTGGGTTGGAGGGAACAGCAGTGTCAGTGTGTGAATGTCTTAAATACTTGGAAAATTAAATATTAAAATTAAAAAGGGTAGGAAGAAGCAAAATCTAAAATTGGAATACAATTTTAAAAAGTGAAACTCTATATTGTTTTGATGAAATGACCACTCAACAAAATAGCAAACTGAATTCAACAGCATATCAAAAAGTTAATTCGGCTGGGCACGGTGGCTCATGCCTGTAATCCCAACACTCTGGGAGGCCAAGGCAGGCAGATTACCTGAGGTCAGGAGTTCGAGATCAACCTGGCCAATATGGTGAAACCCCATCTCTACTAAAATTACACACACACACGCACAAAATTAGTTGGGTGTGGTGGTGAGCACCTGTAATCCCAGCTCGGGAGCCTGGGGCAGGAGAATCACTTGAACCAGGGAGGCGGAGGTTGCAGTGAGCCTAGACATTGCACTTCAGCCTGGGCAACAAGAGCAAAACTCCATCTCAAAAAAAAAAAAGTTAATTCACCTTGATCAAATAGGCTTCAATCCTGGGATGCAAGATTGACTTAACATATGCAAATCAATAAATGTAATTTACCACATAAATAGAAATAAAAACAAAAATCTCATGATCATTTCAATAGACACAGAAAAAGCTTTTAATAAAATCCAACATCCCTTCATGATAAAAACCTTCAAGAAACTAGATAATGAAGGAACATACCTCAAAATAATAACAGCCATCTATGAGAAACACACAGCCACATCACACTAAGCCAAAAACTGGAAGCATTCCCTTTAAGAACTGGAACAAGATAAGGATGCCCACTCTTACCACCCTATCCAACATAGTACTGAAAGTGCTAGCCAAAGCAATCAGGCAAGAGAAAGAAAGAAAACACATCCAAATAGGAAAAGAAGTCAAACTATCTCTTTTTGTAGATGACAGGATTCTATACCTAGAAAACCCTAAAGACTCTGCCAAAAGGCTGCTGGAACTGATAAATGGCTTCAGTAAAGTTTCAGGATATGAAATCAATGTACAAAAATTAGTAGCATTTCTATACATCAATAACATGCAAGTTGAGAGCCAAATCAAGAATGCAATCTCATTTGTAATAGCCGCAGAAAAATAAAATACCTATGAATACATCTAACCAAGGAGGTGAAAGATCTCTATAAGGAGAACTATAAAACAAACCATAGATGACACAAACACATAGAAAAATGTTCCACGCTCATGTATCAGAAGAATCAATATCATTAAAATGGCCATACTGCTGAAAGCTATCTACAGATTAAATGCTATTCTCAACAAGCTATCAATGTCATTTTTCACAGAATTAGGAAAACTATTCTAAAATTCATACGGAACAAAAAAAGCCTGAATAGACAAAGCAATCCTAAGCAAAAGGAACAGAGCTGGAGGCATCACATTACCCAACTTCAAACTATACTACAGGGCTACAATAACCAAAACAGCATGGTACTGGTACGAAAACAGACAATAGACCAATGGAACCGAATAAAGAACCTAACAATAAAGCTGCACACCTACAGCCCTCTGATCTTCAACCAAGTTGACAAAAATAAGCAGTGGGGAGAGGACTCCCTATTCAATAAATGGTGCTGGGATACCTGGCTAGCCATATGCAGAAGAATGAAACTGTATCTCATTTTTTTTTTTTTTTTACACCATATACAAAAATTAACTGAAGATGGATTAAAGATTTAAAGGTAAGACCTCAAACTAGAAGAACCCTAGAAGAAAACCTAGGAAACACCATTCTGGACATGGGCCTTGTGAAATAATTTATGACTAAGTCCTCAAAAGCAATTGAAGCAAAAACAAAAATTGACACGTGGGATACAATCAAAGAAAGAAACGATTGACAGAGTAAACAACCTACAGAATGGGAGAAAAATTTGCAAACTATGCATCTGACAAAAGTCTAATATCTGAAATCTATAAGGAACTTACACAATTAAACAAGAAAAATCACATTAAAAAATAGGCAAAAGACATAAACAGACACTTCTCAAAAGTAAACATATAAGTGGCCAAGAAACATATGAAAAAATACCCCATATTACAAATCATCAGAGAAATGCAAATCAAAATCACAGTGAGATATTGTCTCATACCATTCACAGTGGCTATTACTAAAAGTCAAAAACAACAAATGTTGGGAAGGCTATGGGGAAAGGGGAACTTATACACTGTTGATGGGAATGTAAATTAATTCAGCCACCATGGAAAGTAGTTTGGAGATTTCTCAAAGAACTTAGAACTATCATTTAACCCAACAATCCCATTACTGATTATATATCCAAAAGAAAACAAATCATTTTACCAAAAAGACATATGTGCTCATGTGTTCCTCATAGCACTATTCACAGTATCCAAGAAATAGAATCAACCTAGGTGCCCAGTGGTGGATTGGACAAAGAAAATGTGGTACATAGATGCCATGAAATACTATGCAGCCATAAAAAAGAATGAAATCAAGCCTTTTGCAATATCATGGATGAAGCTGGAGGGCATTATCCTAAGCAAATTAACACAGGAGCAGAAAGCCAGATACTGCATATTTCCCATTTATAAGTGGGAACTAAACACTGGATACTTGTGCACATAAAGATGGCAACAATATAAACTGGGGAATACTAGAGGAGGCAGGGAAGGGGGAAGGGTTGAAAAATGAACTGTTGGATATTATGCTCAGTACTTGGGTGACAGGATCATTCATACCCCAAACCTTAGGATCACACAACATACCCAGGTAACAAACCGGCATGTGTATCCCCTGAATCTAAAATAAAAGCTGAAAATATAATAATAATGATAATAAATAAAAATAAAATAACGACACAGAAAAAATAATTGATTCAAGTAAATTTTGGTATTAGGACTCTGGCTGACTATCCCTCAGTGGGATATATTCTAAGAAGAAGACTTTCAAAGGCAGCTAAAGCTTTATGTGGTATATTTATTGGTTTTTAAGAATAGTAGTAGTATAATTTTCAACTGTTATATGACTATTATTAGGATAAAGCAAATAAGTAGATATAGTAACATTATTGGGAATCAAGACTTTGCTGTAATGGAAAATAAAAGTTGAAAATACAATAAGTTGGCCAGGTGTGGTGGCTCACGCTTGTAATCCCAATACTTTGGGAGGCTGAGGCAGGTGGATCCTGTGGTCAGGAGTTTGAGACCAGCCTGGCCAATACGCTGAAAATCCATCTCTACTAAAAAATGCAAAAATTAGCTGGTCGTGGTGGCATGCACCTATAGTCCCAGCTACTTGGGAGGCTGAGGCAGGATAATTGCTGGAACCCAGGCTGAGGAAGCTGCAGTGAGCTGAGATCGTATCACTGCACTCCAGCCTGGGTGACAGAGCGAGACTCTGTCTCAAAAAAAAAAAAGAAAGAAAAAAGAAAAAAAAATACAATAAGTTAAAAAAAACCTTTTACATTAAATTTGAATATATGAGTCTTGAGCACATATATTTCCTTGCTTTGCCCACTTGAATGGTCTAACAAGTGGTGACACCTAGCTGCAATGAACATGCTTACTGTCTCGTTCTTGTTGTAAATACTGCTCTCCATTACAAAGAAACAGGACTCCTTGGAGAACGGTGATATGGTTTAGATCTGTGACCCCACCCAAATCTCATGTCAAATTGTAATCGCCTGCATTGGAGGTGGGGCATGGTGAGAGGTGACTGGATCATGGGGGTGGATTTCTCATGAATGTTTTAGCACCATCCCCTTGGTACTGTTCTTGTGATGATGAGTAAATTCTTGTGAGATCTGGTTTTTTGAAAGTGTGTGGCACCTCCTCCCTCTCTCTTGCTCCTGCTTCAGCCGTGTGAAGTGCCTGCTCCCCCTTCTCCTTCTGCCATGATTATAAGTTTCCTGAGGCTGAGCAGATGCCAGTACCATGCTTCCTGTAAAACCTGTGGAACCATGAGCCAGTTAAACCTCTTTTCTTTATAAATTGCCAAGTCTCAGGTAGTTCTTTACAGAAATTCAAGAACAGACTAATACAAATGGCTTAATCCAGATCTGAGAAAAAAATATAAAATGAATCAGAAACATTTAATGGTGCCAGAAATCAAGGAGAAACTCAAAAACTAGTATGTTCTTATAAAAAGGATACAGGACTCATTTTGAAGGGGCTCCCTTTAAACAAATTTGGGACAGTTCGAACATTAAAAAAATAAAGTAAGCAATTGATTTTAACACATTAAATGAAAAAGAAATGTATGAGACCATGGAAATATGATGTAGAGAGAGAGGACAGAGAGAGAGAGACAGACAGACAGAGACAGACAGACACACACACACACACACACACACGGAGACATAGACAGTGAAAATAGGGAAGAAACAGAATAAAAGGAAAGCTCATCTTTACAGAATATTAACTAATAAATAAAGGAAGAAGGATAGGGCCCTAATACAATGATGGACTCAGGTAAGGATCTTTAATGAATACTAAAACAGTTGGGTGACATTTTGGAGAAAAGTCAATTCATACAGTGCCAAAGTACTACCTCACAGATTACTGATGACAAAGGAGGGGAAAATGAAAATGTACCTTTACTCTGTGGAGACCTCTGGCCATCGCCACCTTAACCAAGGGATCAAACTTAGCATCACTTATACCGGGACACTCTTATGACATTAAGTGGTACCCTAGTGTGATTCAACATTAAGTAACAAAATGGACAATGCAGTGTTCTTGCCAGAGATGTTTAACTCGAATCTAATCAACTTGCCAGACCTAATTTTCAGGGCACAGAAAATATAGGGATAGAGGAACAGGTTATACAACAAACACCAAGAGGAAACAATCAGCTTTATCTAGAATGTGTGGAACCTTCTATGAAATAACTGGACTCCTTTAAAAAGTCAACATAAATAAATTATTAAAAAAGAAAAAGTTTCTTTTTTATATTTTAAAACAAAGCTTTAAAAGGCTAAAAACACAATCAAGTGCAAGAATTTGGCATAATTTTAGAAATATAAATACAAACTGAATATTAGATCATATGGAATTATTGTCATTTTCTTAGATGTGATTATGATATTGTAGTTACATAGAAGAACCTCCTTATTCTTAGGCAATGCATGGTGAAGTAGTGACTAAATGCCATGAATGTCTGCAACTTACTCTAAGTAATTTAACAAATAATAATATATATATATATTTTATTCCTCCTGTATTTCCTCTGTAGGTAGACAGATAGGTAGATCGATAGCTGGATAGATTGATAGACTGATAGATAGCAACAGAGACAGAAGGAGGAAGCAAATAAGGTAAGATGTTAACACTTGGTGAATCTAGAAGGGCATATTGTTAGTTCAATCCATTTATCTTTTCTATAGACTTGAAATTTTTCAAAATAAAAAGTTGAGGGAAAATGCCTAACTATATAACATAAGACACGGAAGAGTCCTTGGATTTTTATCTTATAAAGTTTTCATTTTATAAATTGTAAAATTAAAATTCAAAGAGATTATAGAGCTTACTCAAGGCCACAGAGTTAGCACATAACAGAGCTCAGCCTCTGGTATTATATTCACTACTCTTTGCTCTCGTGAAAATTAACCTCAGTTTTTATTTCCTTCTCATGCCACACTGGCTTTTCCCTATCTGCAGGACTGGGAGAGGCAGGAGCCTGACAGTGATTGATCCCTGATACTCTCCTCAGGATCATGGTTGCTCCTGCTCATTAGGCCGGAGCTTGGGGACTGCAGGAAGCCCTGTGCTCACACTCCCTCTCACTCTGTCTCCCACCTCAACTTCCTGGACTCCACTGTCTCACCGTTTCTTTAACACAGCACCACCCTCACTGACCTGGCCATGTCACTCCATCAGTCATGTTCCTTAATATTCTTGGGCTGATTGGTTTTAAGGTATTGAAACCAATCATAACAACAGTAACTCAACACAATCATATCTTGGCCATGCTCATTGGAAACCTCAGTTTCAAATGAAAGGTTATACTCCGGGCAGTAACTTCTCCAATCTCCAAAGGGGTAGTGCCTTCCACAAAAGGGTAGCTTTAAACACACCAACCTGTAAATTAAACCACCATGCTGAGTTTGCACAAGAACATTTTGCAAAGTAGTTTAACAATGAAAATAAGAGTGTTTCCTATTGGATCCTTTTCCCCTCAAAGAAAGGGAACTAGTGGTGGAGATGCTCAATGGAAATCAAGCATGAATTAAGGGGCTTAAGCCTTTCTAGGTAGAGAAGTAAAAATAACTGAGAAATCTTCAAGGTTGGATTTAACTTTTCTGCTTTTTTTTTTTTGGCCAAATCCCTCCCTCCCCCACCCCCTTTTTGTGTTTTCATTTAACATTGCATTTTCTTTTTCCTTTTCTGATATACCTATGGTTTATTTTCCTTCTTTGACTGGAACAAAAGGATTTTCATCCTTAATGTGTATTGGAAAGCTTGGTATAGAAAATTCTAGACAGTCAGTCTTGTCCCCATCTAGCTGTTGCTTATAATGGACCTCTTTTCAGTGAGTAAGTAATGAAGGTAGCTGTTAAATAAAAATGAATGTTATATATAAAATTGTAAAATGTTATTTTCTACCTTGTAGAGAAAAAGCATATCAATGTGGAATGTATAATTTATAGTCAAGCTGGAAGACTACAGCAATTTAAATGGTACTAGGCATGGAATGGGCAGGAAATCAAAAGTCATCAAGGAAAGTTGGAGGATATTCCAGAGATTGCAACATAAGCCCCAGAGGTTCAATGTATTTGCTGAGTAAGGGCCTTAGAAAAACAAGTCTGTCGGTTGATATTATTGGCACATTCTTTCCAAATGACAGACATCATCTCTTCTCCTGAATTTATGGGGCTGAGTTTCTCTTTTGTAGTATGGTGTGTGTCTCTGCATATGGAACTCTAAAATTAGCTTTTTAAAAGCAGGCATAACAAGCTGTTGGCCGGGTTTTATTTTATCTGTACAATATTTTTTAAAATAAGAAATTTGCACATAAAATCCCTGATTTCCAACTTATCTGGGAAAATCTGGCAACCCTGGGCTTGAATTTTCTCCTGTTAAAAGTTGCTTATCTCCCATGGCTGTGAGCTCTGCAGTTTACTGCAATCCCTAGAAGTCCCTGTTGTATATCCAGACGGCTTTATTTAAATGGCTAGCTCCCAGCAGCCTCTGAGTTTGAGACCTGTGTCATACAGTTTCAATTCATTTCGATGAAACGATTTCTTTTTTGACAAGGATAGATATTTACATCTGTTACGGCACCTCATGCATTCAGGATGCCTTACAAGGAGTTTTACGTTACATCATTTTATTTATTCCTTCCAACTTTTAAGATAAATAAAATTATTATAATTACTTTAAAAATATGTTCCTGAATCTTGGAGAGGCTATGGAACTTGCCCAAGGCCACGAAGTTAGCAGCAGAGCTGGATTCAAACCCAAAGCCCATGCCATCAGAGAACTGAGGCAAAAGAGAATGGTGAGGTTGTAGTTACCCACGGCTGATTTCCCTGAAAAGAAAGCAAGCAACATGATAGCATTAAACGACCAAGACCTGGGCCTGAGAACACGGGCTTGTCTTTCTGAGGGTCTTACCACTTATTGGTTGGTAACCTTGAGAAATCCCCTTTCCTCTCTTAGTCTCAGTTTCACAATGTACAAAATGAGGGGAGAGAGGTGGGTGGATAAGGAGACCTCTAGAAGCCCTCAGCCTACTGTCTTCCTTCGTGTTCGGTACATAGCTGGGAAAAAATTTGTTCCTTTTCTTCTGCTCCCTCTGCTGGGCATGGAGCAAGAGGACACATTTTGCTGCCCAAGCTCTTTTGAATTTAAATGAATCATTTATCAATGACTTGCACTATACAAGGTCATGATGATCACCTGGTGAGAAGACCTAGACTAGCGATGATTATGAGTCACTTTCTAATCACTGTGCAGAGCAGAAGTGAAGGTCTAAAGTATCTCAGGATTCTATTGTAAACATAGAAGTCATAGAAACGTCATAATAATCAGAGAAACGACGAGAGCTCATATTTATAAAGCACTAACAATAGGCCAGGCATTGTCTTAAGCGTTTTATCTATTTTCATTTCCATTTGACTCTTAAAACTATGAAAGTTGCCATTTATTATCTTCATGTTGCACTGGGCGGGGGGGGGGGAGATTAGAATAGAATCCCCTTCTTTTTCAGATGAAGAAATTGAGGCCCGGGGACACTAAATGACTTACCTGAAGTCAGGCAGCCGCTCACTGCTAGCAGAGCTAAGACTGGAAGCTATTCTAGAAATGTGTTTTATTTCTTCATTCAGTTTCTCCAATTTAAAACCTGGCTACCAAGATAGGACTATTATACCAAGAAATAATTAACAGAAGGAGGCATATAATTAGAAGCTTAAATTTCAAGAGTGGAAATGGGCCTTAGAGGCTATCTATTATGACTTCCTATACAAACAGAAACATCTCTCCATGCCCCTGACAATTAAGTGCTTAGCATTTGACTTGAAACCCACCTCTAGTCCTAATTTTGTTACTTGGAGCTATACAGGATATATCTACGTTGTCTTCTGTGCATAGTCCTCCAAGAATTTCAAAATAGCTCTTGTGAACCTATAACACATCATGTCCATGCTAAAAACCCTAAACTTCTTTAAGTCTTTCACATTATGCATGATTTTGAACAGTATTCATTATAAACCCGGTTGTCTCCCTTTGATGGATTACAAAGATGGCTTCCAATGAATGATGCCTCCTGTCCTTGTGTAGTTCCCTCCTATCCTGAATTTTAGCTGTCTTGTCCATGTGTAGTCCCCTCCCATCCTGAATTTTAGTTGTCCTTAGACCTACATAGAATGTGACAAAGGTGACTCTGTGCTAGTTCTGATCTTCAGCCTTAAGAAGGCCTGATAACTTTGATCTTTGTGCCCTTAGAAGGTAGTGCCACATAAGAAGTTCAGCTAGTCTAGGCTGGCCATGGTGGCTCACGCCTGTAATCCCAGCACTTTGGGAGGCCGAGGTGGGCAGATCACGAGGTTAGGAGTTCGAGACCAGCCTGACCAACATGGTGAAACCCCGTGTCTACTAAAAATAGAAAAATTAGCCGGGCATGGTGGTGCATGTGTGTAATCCCAGCTACTCAGGAGGCTGAGGCAGGAGAATTGCTTGAACCTGGGAGGCAGAGGTTGCAGTGAGCTGAGATCGTGCCATTGCACTCCAGCCTGGGTGACAGAGTGAGACTCCATCTCAAATACATATATATATATTGTGTGTGTGTGTGTATATATATATATTATACATATATATGTATAAAAGAAAAGAATTTCAGCTAGCCTGCTGGAGAGATGAGATCCCAGGGCATGCAATACCACGTGGAGAAGCCATGTTGGATGTTCCAGCCTGTGAGTCTCCAGAGTGCTCCAGCACCAGCTGCCAACTGGTGTCAGGGTTCTCTAAAGGGACAGAACTAGTAGTAGACATATATATACACACACACACGTATATGTGTACATACATGTATATATATACATGTATATATGTACATACATGTACATATGTACATACATGTACATATGTCTACTAGTTTAATTAGGCTGAGGCAGGAGAATGGCGTGAACCAAGGAGGCAGAGCTTGCTGTGAGCCGAGATAGTGCCACTGCACTCCAGCCTGGGCGACAGAGCAAGACTCTGTCTCAAAAAAAAAAAAAGAAAAAGGCGAGAGGAAATGCCTGGCTATATAACATAAGACATATATACACATACATGTATATATACACATATATATGTATATATGTGTATACATACATATATACCCATATATAGTCAGGGTTACATATACTTATGTCTAATATATATTCATATATATATATATTCAGGATTCTGTAGAGGGACAGTACTAGTAGGAGACTATGTCTTCAGAGAACCCTAATACAACATTGCTGTATAACAAATCACCCAAATGTAGTTGCTTAAAAAATAATTTACTGCATTATTATCTCTCATGATAGCATGTGTTGACTGGATTCAGCTGGGTGATTCTTCCATTTGTCTCCCTTTGAATCTCGCTTGCATTTGCAGTCATTTGGCAGCTGGTGTCGGAGTACTCTGGTGTAAGTTAATACTTAACAAACTCGTATATATACACACACACACACATATATATGTTTAAATTCCTTTATCTTTTCTATAGACTTGACATTTTTCACAATAAAAAGTTGAGAGGAGGCCGGGCGCGGTGGCTCACACCTGTAATCCTAGCACTTTGAGAGGCTGAGGCTGGTGGATCACAAGGTCAGGAGATGGAGACTATCCTGGTTAACACGGTGAAACCCCTTCTCTACTAAAAAATACAAAAAATTAGCCGCGTGTGGTGTCAGGCGCCTGTAGTCAGGCGGCTGAGGCAGGAGAACAGCGTGAACCCGGGAGGCGGAGCTTGCTGTGAGCTGAGATCGCGCCACTGCACTCCAGCCTGGGCGACAGAGCGAGACTCTGTCTCAAAAAAAAAAAAAAAAGGTGAGAGGAAATGCCTGGCTATATAACATAAGACATGAAAAAAAAATCCTTGGATTTATATATATATTATAAATATATATATAAAATTATATATATATTATATATGTAGAATCATGTATATATTATATATATAGAATCATATATATATATATGGGTTTATTGTGTGACAGGGTCTCACAGTAGGCTGTCTGCAAGCTGAGGAGCAACGAGAGCCTGTCCAATTCCCAAAACTGAAGAACTTGGAATCTGATGTTTGAGGGCGGGAAGCATCCAGCACCGGAGAAAGATGTAGGCTGCGAGGCTAGACCAGCCTCTCTTTTCACATTTTTCTTCCTGCTTATATTCTAGCTGTGCTGGCAGATGATTAGATTACGCCCACCCACATTAAGGGTCATCTGCTTTCCCCGGCCCACTGACTCAAATGTTAATCTCCTTTGGCAGCACCCTCACAGACATACCCAGGATCAAGACTTTGCATCCTTCAATCAAGTTGACACTCAGTATTAATTATCACAAGTCTACCTCTTGTCAATTTGAACCCATACACATCTCCTGAGGTCGTACATAATCTTCAAATAAAGACAATAATATGGTCATAATTATGCCTAACATAGTACAGCTATTCTTCATACAACCAGAAACACACCAATCCCCAACCCAAATACTATTACATAAAGTTAACAATACTTAAATGCGGATGTGATGTCAATAAATCTTATGTCACATGATAAAGGAGAAAGGAAATAAAATGAAGATATTTTCTTAGTACAAGTGTATACATGCACAAGCATGTTTTCAACAAAAGAAGGAGGAAATACGCATGACAGTGACAGTCCTTGTTGCTGCAGCTGGTCACGTGGTCGTAGCTGGTATTGTTGGCTACCTTCTTCTACTACCCATTCTGTATTCCCCTTGCCTTCAGCAAGCACCTCAGCAGGTCGTGGTTATTTTTCCTGTTGGAGTGACCCAAACCTTCATTCCTGAAGGGTCTGAGTCATATGTAGTCCTGCCTGGATTGGGCTGTTGTAGTTTCCCATTGACCTTAATCACAGGGCACGGTAATATTAAGAGACGCTGTAATGAATCTCCTGTATTCCATGCATACTTTTCTTTACCTCTGTTGTGTAGTAGTAGACTGATTTCATCTTGATAGTCCGGGTCAATCACCCCAGCCAGCACAGTAACTTCCTTCTTAGCCTGTTGCCTTAAAGGTAGGAGGAGCCCAAAGTGTCCAGATGGCAATCTTAACTTCAGTTTAATGAAATCATTGTTGCGCTTCCTTGTGGCAGGGTTCCTCCCTCTGGAACTAAGACCTCTAGGCCAGCAGAATGTAATGTCCTGGGAACAGGAAGCAAAAATTTTGCTACTTGATCACTAGGGGTGATGGTGAGCGGTGCCACTTCCACTTCTACCCCTTAATTCCTGGACCCGTGAATCCTGGCTATGGGAGAAACAGTACCATATATTGGATGCTGATTCAGAGCATACACAACCTTCTGGAGAACTTTGCCCCAGTCCCTCAAAGTATTGTCACCTAGTTGGCATTGTAGTTGTGACTTCAAAAGGACATTCTACTGTTCTATCAATCCAGCTGCTTCAGGATGATGGGGAACATGGTAAGACCAGTGAATTCCATGAGCATGAGCCTACTGCCACACTGCTTTAGCTGTAAAGTGAGTGCCTTGGTCAGAGGCAATGCTATGTGGAATACCACGACGGTGGAATACAGCATTCCATGAATCCACAGATGGTAGTCTTGGCAGAAGCATTGTGTGCAGGATAGGCAAACTCATGTTTGGAGTAAGTGTCTATTCCAGTGAAGACAAACCTCAGCCCTTTCCATGATGGAAGAGGTCTAATAAAATCAACCTGCCACCAGGTAGCTAGTTGATCATCCGAAGAATGGTGCCATATCAAGAGTTCAGTGTTGGTCTCTGCTACTGGGAAATTGGGCACACAGCAGTGGCTGTCGCCTTGGTGAGTGGAATTCCATGTTGCTGAGCCCATGCATGACCTCCATCCCTGTCACCATGGCCACTTTGTTCATGGGCCCATTGGTTGATGACAGGGGTGACTGGGAAAAGAGGCTGAGTGGTGTCCACAGAATGGGTCATCCTATCCACTTGATTATTAAAATCTTCCTCTGCTGAGGTCACACGTTGGTGAGCACTCACATGGGATACAAATTTCTTCACAGTTTTTGACCACTCAGAGAGGTCCATCCTCACACCTGTTCCCCAAATTTCTTTGTCACCAATTTTCCAATCATGCTTCTTCGGAGTCCTTGACCATCCAGTGAAATCATTGGCTACAGCCCATGAATCAGTATATAATCACACATCTGGCCATTTCACTTTCCATGCAAAGTGCACAACCAGGCACACTTCTTGAAGTTCTGCCCACTGGAAAGATTTCCCTTCACTGCCGTCTTTCAGAGATGTCCTAGAAAGGGGCTGTAGTGCTGCAGCTGTCTACTTTCAGGTGGTGCCTGCATATCGTGCAGAACCATCTGTGAACCAAGCCCTAGTCTTCTCTTCCTCTACCAACTGATCATCGGGAACTCCCCACGAGGCCATCGGTGCAGGCTGGGGGAGAGAAGGCAGGGTGACAGGAGTGGCGACCATGGGCATTTAAGTTACTTCCTCACGTAACTTGTTTGTGCCTTCAGGACCTGCTTGAGCCTGATCATGTATATACCACTTCCTTTGATGGTGGAATGCTGCTGCACATGACCCACTTTATGGCAAGATGGGTCAGAAAGCACCCAGTTCATAATAAGCAGTTTAGGTCACATGGTGACTTGATGACCCATAGTCAAATGTTCAGTGTACACCAAAGCCCAATAACAAGCCAAAGTTGTTTCTCAAAAGGAGAGTAGTTATCTGCAGAAGACGGCAGGGCCTTGCTCCAAAATCCTGGAGGCCTCCCCTGTGATTCACCTTTGGAGGCCTGCCCAAGGCTCCCAACAGCGTCCCTATCAGCCACACCTCAAGCATCATTGGATCTGCTGGGTTCTATGGCCCACGTGGCAGAGCAGCTTGCACAGCAACCTGAACCTGTTGCAGAGCCTTCTCCTGGACCCCACCGAAAACTGGCAGCCTTTTGGGTCACCCAATATATGGGCCACAGTAAGACACCCAAATGAGGAATGTGTTGCCTCCAAAATCCAAACAGACCCACTAGGCATTGTGCCTTTCTTGGTTGTAGGAGGGGCCAAATGCAGTAACTTATCCTTCACCTTGGAAGGAATATCTCGACAGGCCCCACACCACCGGACCACTAGAAATTTTACGGAGGTAGAAGTTCCCTGAAATTTAGTTGGGTTTATTTCCCATCCTCTGGCACGCAAATGTCTCACCAGTAAGTCCAGTGTGTTTGTTACTTCTTGCTCACTGGATCCAGTGAGCATCATGTTATCAATGTAATGGACCAGTGTCATATCTTGCGTAAGCGAAAAGTGGTCAAGGTCTCTCTGAATAAGATTATGACACCAAGCTGGAGAGTTGATATACCCATGAGGTAGGACAATAGGTGTATCGCTGGCCTTGCCAGCTGAAGGCGAATTGCTTCTGGTGGGCCTTATGGACAGGAATGGAGAAAAAGGCATTTGCCAAGTCAATGGCTGCATACCAGGTGCCAGGAGATGTGTTAATGTGCTCAAGCAATGCAACCACATCTGGTACAGCAGCTGCGGCTGGACTTACCACTTGGTTAAGTTTATGATCATCCACTGTCATTCTCCAAGATCCATCTGTCTTCTGCCAGAGCAAATGGGACAGTTGAGTGGGGATGTGGTGGGGATCATTACCCCTGTGTCTTTCAAATCCTTGATGGTGGCACTAATCTCCATAATCCCTCCAGGGAGGCAATATTGTTTTTGATTTACTTGTTTTTTTAGGTGGAGGCAGCTCTAATGGCGTCCATTTGGCCTTTCCCACCATAATAGCCTCACCCTACCTGTTAGGGAGCCAACGTGGGGCTTCTGCCAGCTGCTGAGTACGTCTATGCCAATTACACATTCTGGCACTGGGGAAATGACCACAGGCTGAGTCTGGGGACCCCCTGGACGTACTATAAGTCGGACTTGAGCTAAAACTCCATTAATTATCTGACCTCCTTAAGCCCCTACTTTAACCGGAGGACCACAATGATGTTTTGGGTCCCCTGGAATCAACATCAGCTCAGAGCCAGTGTCCAGTAGTCCCCAAAATGTCTGATCATTTTCCTTTCCCCAGTGCACAATTACCCTGGTAAAAGGCCAGAGGTCTCCTTGGGGGAGGATGGGAAAAAACTTCAGTGCATAAATTGTCAGTAATGTAGTGGGATCCTTTCTCAAGGGGACTCAGCCTCCCTTTCATTCAAGGGTTTCTGGGTCTGAAAACTGGCTCAAGTCTGGAAATTGATTGAGGGGTCATGATTCTCTTTTTTATAATTCAAATTAATCTTTTGTCCATTTGGTCTAGAAGTTTTCTCTTTATATAAGTTGAGTAGGAATGCAGTAGGCTTCCTATCAATTTCACTTCTAGGAACTCGCTAAACAGTTAATGCCAAGGACTAGCAGTGTTCTCCACACAATTAGAAGTAGAGTCCTTAGTATTTCTGGGTCTAATCATATAAAGCAGCCAACTCCAGAAACCCCAAAACCAGCAAAAGAACTCCATCCTTAATATTCTGTTCCTCTAGAACCACTCCTGGTACCAAAATCTGTATTAGTCTGTTTTCATGCTGCTGATAAAGACATACCTGAGACTGGGAAGAAAAAGAGGTTTAATTAGACTTACAGTTCCACATGACTGGGGAGGCCTCAGAATCATGGTGGGAGACAAAAGGCACATTTTACATGGCAGCGGTAAGAGAAAATGAGGAAGATGCAAAAGTGAAAACCCCTGATAAAACCATCAGTTCTAGCAAGACTTACTCACTACCAGAACAGTATGGGGGAAAGTGCCCCCATGATTCAAATTATCTCTCACTGGATCCCTCCCATAACATGTGGGAATTATGGGAGTACAATTCAAGATGAGATTTGGATGGAGCCAAAACCATATCAAATATATAACGGAAACAACCCTCTAAAAAATATTCCTAGGATCAGAATGAGTCTGTGTAGTGTTGAGGGTGGAAGGAATAGTGCCTCTGTTTATTCTGACATTGTTAACGCAGTCCTGGATCTTGTTTACATTTAGCAATCATATCATCGGATTGACTGTGTAGCCAACTATAAATCCCCAGTACTTGTCACAGGACTGCTGTTTGGTTCTTTCTTCCCAGTTTTTTTCTAAATGTTGCTATGGACCTAAATAACATATTTTATATTATTTTTCTTGATAATTTTTATCTTGTCTGTTGTGACTCATCATTCCAGCTTGATGAGATTTGAAAAAAAATTTTTAATATATCCTTTAACATGATAATTGTTCCTGCATTTTCTGCAATTTGACAAATATGCCTACATATTGAGCAGGACCTGGCAAATTCAAAGTCCTTCAGCAGAGCATTGAAGATCTCCTGCTGAGTAGGTTTCTATTCACTGATTACACAACACGTTTAGGAAATGGTCATTCCACCTCAAGTATATCTAATCTGTTGTCCACCAAATTGCTTTTCTTCCTTTGTTATGTGAAGCATTGTGGAGAATTTGCCTTGACTTCAGCATAGAAGTCAGCTCTCTAGCCTTTCCCTGAAATTTCAGAGTAAAATTGTTGAATAAAGTAAATTTAGTGTGACATGACTGGCTGTTAACCCACTCATGTGGGTGCCTAATGCACACCACTTTATTTCCTAAACAATCATGAATAATTTATTTTAGAGTTTGAAGAATGCACGTTTGGAAGTCAAACACACCTGGGTTGAAATCCTGGCTATTTTCATCAAGAGCTAAGGCAAGATACTCAACTTCTCTGAGACTCAGTTTCCTCATCTGTAAAATGAGGAAGTTAATACTTTTTTCTTGAGTTTCATGTGACAATTACAAAATAAAATGTGAAATGCACTTAGCAGGATGCCCAGCATGTAATAAACACTCAATAACTGTTAAAGCTCATTACTGTTATTGCTATATTATTGTAATAGTAAGTTGTTCCTCAATTTGTAGTCTGTGAAATGGACCTCTTTCTTTTCACTTCTCTGAAAATTTGAAGAGTACGTGCTTATCCCCAATCTTATGGTACTATGTTGAGGAATATAGCAAAAATAAAAATAGTGCTCTTTCTGTCTGCCATCTGTTCACAATAACCACCTGCCCAGAACTGTAGCCTTATCCCTTTTCTTTTGCTCTTCTTTCTCAAAACGTTAATTAAAATGTGTCCCCCAACCCCCATCCATGCCCAACTCACACCCTTTGTGTCCCTCCCATATTTTACACAGCTCAACCCATTTGGAGCTCCAACTGGTGTCAGACAAGCCCACTGTGGCCACTTTTCACATTTCTCCTGGCTTATACGCCCCATGCACCATACTTTTTATAGGTCTGTCATCTCCAGGACTGTGTTGGGCCAAGCCTAGATGTCACTTAGCTCTGCCAGAATAAAGTAGAAAACCAGGCAACCTGAAGAAGTCATGGGATCTAGGTTTAGATAGCAGGACTTGGTCAAGCAGAAGAGCACCTCAGTCATGGGAGAACCTGGGCACCAGGAAGGAAAATGAAATACAATCATACTAGCAAGGACTGGGTACCAAGTCATGGAACCAACTACAAGACAGACACAATGAGAAACCAGAAAGTGCTAGACTCAGCATTCCTAATATCCCCCTTCTCAAGTAGGTAATACCAGATCTTGGGTCTAAGTTGAATCTACAAGTAGCATTAGGTGGCCCCAGCTGTGGAGGTTACTGTGTTGTCCCAACAGGGAGCGAAGCAAGGTACTAAGATGTTCTCCAAGAGAATGTCTAAGATTCCTGACACTTGCTCATCCATTCTGTTATTTGGCTAGTCCTGACTTAAATCCTGGAGAACTTTTCTCTTACTGATTTCAAGTCTTTTGAGAGATGGCCTTATTGGTCAGAAACCCATCAGATGCCCTTCTTTCAGCAGGGTAACGATATTCAACCACACAGAGTAGAATCTAGGTCGCTAGTGACTCTCTGAGTATTTAAAATGCCAGTTTAAGGCAAGAACGTATCCGATAAGAATGGAGAGAGAGAGAGTGATAGGTTACACTTCACAGGGCAGTCATTTTTAATCTGCTCTAATGACCTAAGGGAATGGTACTGATTATAATTCTCTGGCTATCCTTAAATGCCACTCAAAAGCTACCTAAAACTTTTGGCATTTCTTAACCATTTAAAACTAAAACATGTTAAAAACTTTTTTTTGTTTTTTTAAGGGCACAGAAACCCCAGTACAATCTCACCTCCTGGAGACCACCTCTGTTAAAAGTTTGGAGGGTATCTGAGGTAGCGTCTTTCTTCCCTCATTCCCTCTTGCCTTTCCTTCTTGTTATCCTTCTTATCTTTCTCCCTTTGGGTTTCAAAGGCTGAGAGTTGGATTATTTATACCCCTCATTCATGGCACATTATCAACATTTGCATGTGCTTGGTTTTATCCTATTTTGCTTTATTATTTTCCCGCTTCATCCTGAGTGTTTGCTCCTTGTCCCCGCCACTGCCCACCATTGGTAGCCATTATGAGGTGCTATGTTCTTACATTTGCATGCATCATTGAAGAATATATTGTATTTATGTATTTCTAATTTACATAAGTTTTACTTGTTATAGGCCTTGTTCAGTCCCTCACTTTCTTTTTTTTTTTTAAGCCCATCACTGTTTCTGTGATCTATTTGCAATACAGAACGTCCGTCTGGCTCATTGAGGTTAGCTGTTACACGCTGTCGTAGAGTGTGCATTCTCCTCATTTCACATATCTATTCCCCTAGTAATGGACTCTAGGTTGCCTCTAGTATCCCGCTGCCAAAAACGACACAGTAAATATCCCCACACATATGCCCATGTGGATCTGATTATCAGATGTGTATAGGCAGTGAGATTGCTGAGTCATAGGAATACACATATTTAGCAACACTAAGTACTTCCAGATTGTTTCTCAAACGGCTACAACATTCTTTTTTTTTTTTTTTTTTAACTGAGAAGGGATTCATATACCATAAAATTTACCTTTTTAAAGTGTACATTTCAGGGGTTTTTGGATTATTCATGAATGTGTGAAATCAGCATCGTGGTCCAACCAGAACATTTTCATCACTTCAAAATTCTCATTGTGTCCAAGAGGTGTCATTGTAGTGGGCTTTATTTCTCCACCTTTTTTCTTTCTTTCTTTCTTTCTTTTTTTTTTTTATGTTTCTAACATTTTTTAGTTTAAAAAATGTTAAAAGAAACTATGTAACCAATAGCAGGCACTCCCATTTTCCCTTCTCCCTGACCATTCACAACCACTCATCTATTTTCTGTCTTTGTAGACTTGCCTGTTTTGGACATTTCAGGTAAGTGGAATCACACATACGTGGCCTTTTGTGTCTGACTTTTTTCACTTAGCATAAAGTTTTCAAAGTTTATCATTGTTATAGCATATATCAGTGCTCCATTCATTTTATGGCTGAATGATATTCCCTTGTATAGAGATATTACATTTTATTTATCTATTCATCAGTTGATGGACATTTGGATGGCTTCCACTTTCTTCACAGTTATGAATAATACTGCTATATTTTCACTATTATGCTATAATGCTGAACATTTATGCATATATTTTTGTGTGGACCCTTGTTTTTAATTCTCTTGGGTATAAAGCTAGGAGTGGAACTCTTAGTTAACATGGGAAGTCTATGCTTAATTACTGAGAAACTGTTTTCTAAAACAGCTGCATTCTACATTTTGAACAGTAATATACAAAGGACCAAGTTTCTCAATGTCCTCACTAACACTTGTTATCGTTCATTTAAAAACATTATAACCATCCAAGTAGGTGTGAAATGGCATCTCATTATGGTTTTGATTTGCATCTCTCTGATTATTACTTTAAGCATCTTTCTAAGTGTTTCTGAGTTCTCAATGTCTGTTTAAATCCTTTGCCCATTTTTAAATTGGATTATTTGTCCTTTTATTGTTGAGTTGTAAGAGTTATTAAATATATTATGAATATGAGTTCCTTATCAGAGATACGATTTGCACATATTATCACCCATTCTATGGGTCGTCTTTTCACTTGTTTTTTTTTTTTTGAGACAGAGTCTTGCTCTGTCGCCCAGGCTGGAGTGCAGTGGTGCTATCTTGGCACACTGCCTTCACTTCCCAGATTCAAGAAATTCTCATGCCTCAGCCTCCTGAGTAGCTAGAATTATAGGCATGTGCCACCATACCTGGCTGTTTTTTTGTATTTTAGTAGAGACAAGGTTTCTCCATGTTGACCAGGCTAGTCTTGAACTCCTGGCCTTAAGTGATCCACTTGCCTTGGTCTCCCAAAGTGCTGGGATTACAGGCGTGAGCCACTGTGCCTGGCCACCTTTTCACTTTCTTGATGATGTCCTTTGAAGCATAAACGTTTTAATTTTGTTGAAGTCCAACTTACCTATTTTTTTTCTTTTGTTGACGATGCTTTAGTGTCATATCTAAGAAGCCATTACCTAAACTAAGGACAAAAGATTTATGCCTATGTTTCTTCTAAGCATTTTATAGTTTTAACTTTTATATTTATGGTCTTTGATTCTTTTTGAGTTAATTTTCACATATATTGTGAGGTATGGGTCCAAATTCATTCTTTCGCATGTGGAAATCCAGTTTTCCCAGCACCATTTGTTGAAAAGCCCATTCTTTCCCCCACTGAATTGCCTTGGCAACCCTGTTGAAAACCAACTGTTCATAGACCTATGGATTTATTTCTAGACTCCTAATTCTATTTCATTGTTCTAAATGTCTGTATGTATTCACACTGTCTTGATTATTGCAGCTATGTACTAAGTTATAAAATTAGGAGGTCTGAGTCATCTGCCTTTGTCCTTTTTAAAGACAAAGTTCTGGCTATTCTTCATCCTTTGCATTTCCATATGAATGTTATGATCAGCTTGTCAATTTCTTTAAAAATCAAAGCTGGGATTTTTAACAGGGATTGCATTGAATCTGTATATGAATCTGGATGTATTGCCATCTGCATTAGCTTTCTATGACTTTTGTAACAAATTAGTACCAATGAAGTGGCTTAAAACAACAAATTTTATCTTATAATATTGTAGGTCAGAAGTCCCACATGGCTCTTAATAGCATCCTTCCTGGCCACTCGAGAGGCTACCCTCGCTCCTTGGCTTACCAGACCCTTCTCCATCTTCCAAGACAATAGCAAGCCAAGTCCTTCATAGGCTGCTATTTCTCTGGTTCTCACTTCTGAAGTCACACCTCCTTCCCACAGCTGGAAAAGGTTCCCTACTTTTAAGGACCCATGTGATCAGATTGGGCTCATCCAGACAATCCAGTACCAGTCCCCCCATCAAGGTCCTTAATGTAATCACATCTACAAATTCTCTTTTGCCACATAAATTAACGTTTTAACAGGTTCCAGGAGTTCGAATGTGGATATCTTTGATGAGTCATTATTCTGCTAAACATACCATCTTTATTACTGTTCTTCTTTTTTTGATTGGGAAATGGTCATCTGACTATTGCTTTTGGCAGACAGGGGGCTCAAGCACTCTTGTTGGAGTAGGTTTTTGTGTGGACCCTTGTTTTTAATTCTCTTGGGTATAAACCTAGGAGTGGAACTGTTAGTTAACATGGGAAGTCTATGCTTAATTACTGAGAAACTGTTTCTCTTCACCATCACAGGCTCTGGCTGTGCATGATGGCATTGGCCCTGTGGATGGCAGCCATGTGCAGGTCAGGGCAGTCTTTGTTCTTGAGGATCATGTGCATGATGCTGCTGAAAGTGGCCCAGTTGTTTCTGTTGATGGTGGTCTGCACGCATGTAGGAGGTGGCTGGCTTTTGCTGGCCTGATCTCTGTTTCATGACCACTACCACGATGTTGCCATTGGCTGTTGGCTTCACATCCACAGTCTTGTGGTGAGTTGGCCTGGTAGCAGAGGGAGTGTGGGCCTTCAGGTTACTGGATTTGGTGCTGTAGGTCTGCTTATTCCTCTTGATCAGGACACTGGAGCAGTTCTGCAACACCATCCACTGCAGAAGCACAGACATGGTGGCGGTTCCTCTCACAGTGCTGGAGATGGAAATAGCCATACCATCTTAACAGTGTTAAACTTTCTAAACCATGAACATGGAATATATTTTTAATTTTTAAGATATTCTTTAATTGCCTTTAATGATAGTTCACAGTTTTCGGTGTACAAATGTTATACTTCTTACTTTTTTTTGTTAAATTTGTTTGTAAATTTTATTATTTTTAATGCTGTTGTAACTGGGATTATTTTTAAAATTTTATTTTCAGATTGTTGCTAGTGCATGGATATAAAATTGATTTTTGTTTTTTGATTTTATAGCCTCCATCAGCAGAGCTTTGTAATTATTGCTTTATGCAGTTATCTTTACAACCAGACCATGGGAAAAAAAAGAGTTACAAACAAAAATACATGCATATTGCCTTTTGTTTTTACCTATGTAGTTACTTTTACCAGCCTATTTATTTCTTCTTGTGGATTAGAGTTACTGTGTAGTGTCCTTTAATTTTACCGTGAAGGATTTCCTTTAGAATGTCTTGTAGGGCAGATATAGTTGTAACAACTCTCTCATTTTTTGTTTATCTGGGAATATCTTAATTTCATCTTCATTTTTGAAGGATGTTTTGCTGGTTATAGAATTTTTAGTTGACAGTGTTTTTCTTTTATTACTCTAAATACACTATGCCACTGCCTTCTGGCCTTCATGTTTTCTGATGATAAATCAACTATAAATACTTTTGCATAATTTATACATAGTTAACTGCACATATTTTTAAGTGTAGGGTTTGCTGAGTTTTGACATGTGGGTACATGGATAGCCCAAACATATTATATAAAATTTCCATTTCCTTCAAAAGTTTCCTCAAGCCCCTTTATAAACAGTGCCCTCTTCCATTTCTAAAGCAACCATTGCTCTGGTTTCTATAACTATAGAGTACTTTTTTCTATTTTTGAGCTCTGTAAAAATGAAATTACACATTATGCACTCTTTTAGGTCCGACTTCTTTTGCTCAGCATGTTTTTAAGATTTATCCATATTATGGCATACATTGATAGCATTTTCTTTTTTATTTTGAGAAATATTTTTATTGTAAGAACATACCACAAATTTTTTATTCATTTTCATGTTGATGGACATTTGCATTCCAAAAATTCCAAATATGGAAATTCCAAAAGCAATTTCCATTTTCCAGATTGGAACTATTATGAATGAAGACACTATAAACATTCTTGCATTACAATTTTTGTTTTTGGTTTTTAAAATTTGGTCTTTTTATGGTTAAGTACTTGGGAGTAGAATTGAAGATCATGGAGTAGGTGTACGTTTACCTTTATAATAAATATTTTTATGAAATAGTTGTACCATTTTACACTTTTACTAGCAATATATGAAGGCTTCAGTTGCCCCACATCCTGCTGTTTGGTGTCTTCAGTCTATTTTAAAGATAACTATTCTAATGCCTGCGACATGTATACCATTGTGATTTTAATTTGAACTTCCTTGATGTGCTTATTGGTCATTCATATATATTCTTTAATGAAGTGCCTGTTTGTTTACATCCATAGTCTATTTTAAAAATTGATTTGTCTTTTTTTATTGAGTTGGGCGAGTTTATATATTTTGAGTACATTTCCTTTGTTAGATACAGCTATTACAAACATTTTTTTCCAGTCTCTGGCTTGCCCATTCATTTTCTTAATGGTCTCTTTTAATGGGTAGAAATTTTAAGTTTTATTGACATATAATTGTTCTATTTTTTTATAGTTTTGTATTCGTATACAAGAAACCTTTGCCCATCCCAAGGTTGCAAATATTCTCCCATATTTCTCTCAAGAAGCTTTATAGTTTTAACTTTTATTTTTAAGTCTATGATCCACATTCAGTTAATTTTTCTGTTATGTTTTTGTGAAGTAGAAGTCAAGATTTACCTTTTTTTTTGTTGTTCAGTACCATTTGTTGAAAACACTTTCCCTTCTCCATGGGACTGCATTAGCTACTTTTATTGAAAATCAATTTACTGTATAAGCATGGGTCAAATTGTGGATGCTCTATTATGTTTCATTAATCTATTTATTCCTTCCTATACTAATAGCATGCTGTCCCGATTAGCATGGCTTTATAGAAAGTCTTGAAATTAGATAGCCTATCTTTTCCTATGTTTTCCCTCTTTTCCTAGTTTTTTTTTTCTAGTTACTTTGTATTTCCATATAAATTTTAGAGTCAGCTTGTTAATTTCTCCAAAAAATAGCCTGCTGATTTTTTACTGGGAGTTTCATTAACTCTGTAAATCATTCTTCATTTATTTTTGATAGATTTTTTCAGATTAATTTGGCAGCTCCATTAGGCAACTAAATAATTTGTTTAATTAATTTATCAAAACTAAACTCTGTAATTCATAAACTAAGCACACCCTTATGTAGGTTATTTGCACCTGAGTATACTAAGAAAACTGTCAAAGCTAAGCCAGCCATATGAATTAGATTATATAGGTGTTAGCAAATTCATATTCCTGGAAACTTTTCTTGGGCTTCAAATTCTTACACAAATATACAACTGAATTTGTAAATGTGAAATAATAATAACAGAATTAGCTAAAAAGTATTAAGAGGGAAAGAAATTCAAGGCATCGTGCTACATGTTTTACAGACATTTTCTTAATATTTTCAATAACCTATAGGACACAAGTACTAGTATCATTCCCATTTAATGGATGAGGAAGCTGAGGTTTAGGGTCACACAGTTATTCAGCGGTGCACTGGAATCCAATCTGGCTGTCTCTAGAGCCTGACATTTTGAACACTAGCTACACAGTCTCCAATGTGTTAGCAGTTGAATGCCCCCATGGTCTTATTCCAAAGATAATCACATCAGCAATGAAACATCAATTCTCTGCCGGTTTTTTGTTTGGTCTTTTTATGGTTCTAGGCTGAGAACAGGTTCTGGGATGGGCAATGCATGGTCCTTGCTTCTTCATGATCTACCAGTGATTTTTGGCTATACCTATATCCTCCATTAGATCAGAATCTTATTATCAGAATATCACCACAGATCAGCCAGCCAAGGGACATCAAAATCCTCTCTAGATAAAGACGATTTCCTTCATGTAAAGTTTGGAACGCAGAAGTATTGTGCCACTTCTGTATAAGTTTCTATTTCCAAAGGTCTGAAGTCTTTGAGTAAGAATAAATACATAAATATCAAATAAGTACTACCACCATAGATTATAGTAGGATTTTCTAGGCGTTCGTTTGCCTTAATCACGCACAATGTCACTCAGAGGACTGCACAGATGTTAAATATTTGGAGTTCTTTTCACAGTATATTTTACCATTTAAAGTATAAGCATTTTGTATAGTGTGGATTTCTTAGTGTAACAACAATTGTTAATTATATTTTCCATAATTTCAAATAAATTCAGGACATCCCCCTTGCTTAAACATAACTACTGCTGATAGATGGCTACTTTTTAGTAGTAGCAGACAAATGCATTTTCCTTTTTGCATCAAAATGAAAATGTTTTGCAAAAATCTTATAGAATTGGACAGGAAGGTACAAATCTGAGGATGCAAGACAATGAGCCCAAAGGAGAGCATCTGTCTGCAAGGAAGGTTGGTGGTGGGAAGTGCAGGAGTCTTGGCTCAGGATGGAGGGTGACCAACTGGTCCTGGTATTGGCATTGAATCCTGCACCCCAGGAAACCCTTGAGTCCCAAACTGTTGCTGCAAAACCCTGATATTTGCCTGAGCCATTAGACATCAGAGTGACTCACTGGTTTTCAAGCTTTACAGAATCTACATTGCTACGTCCAGAGTTAAAAGGCAGTCTCAGCTAGGTGTGGTGGTGTGTACCTTAGTACCAGCTGCTCCGGACACTCCTTGAACCCAGGATTTCAACTCCAGACTGGGCAACATAGTGAGACACTCTCCTCCAAACAACAGAAACAACAAAGGGCAGTCTCACTGGAAATGTCCACAATGACTATGTATTTGATGATATTAAGAAATTGAGAAATTATTGATGCTTAGTTTATGTGTGATAATGGTATTGCAGTTATGTTTTTAAAAAGAATCCCTATCTTTTAGAGATACATCTTAAATATTCATGGGTTAAATGATATCATGTATAGGATTTGCTTCAAAAAAATCCCAGAGGGAGAACTGAGAAGCAGAGAGGGTGAATAAATAAAACATTATTGGCTATATTTTGGTAACCGTTGAAGCTGAGTGAAGAGTACATGGGGTATCATTCTACCATTTTCTCACTATTGTGTATTTTTAAAATCTTCCATAATAAGATAATCCTACTGACTTCTTTTAAAGATTGAAAAATAAAACTGAAAACTTAGGTATTTGAAAGATAGTTCCTGAAAGACATGTGCAACTGAGAAGGATTGAATTATAAAAAGCAAGGGAAGAGCTTGTAACCAAATTTTAATGACGTGATTCCATGTTTTCAAACTCCCACATATTATAATGACATCAGAAATAATAACAACAGCAGATGCTGTGGCAGCAACAGTTCATATTTATATAATATACACCATAAGGTCGGGACTTTTCTAAGAATTTTGTATTAATTATCTCACTGTTATTATTTCTACTTAATCCGTGAGAAAACTGAGGCTAACTCACTTGGCTGCTGTACTAGCAAGTAGAGGAACTAGGATTTGAACCCAGAGAGGATGACTCTGTACTGCATTAATTCAACAAATTTTCATAGAGCAATTACCATGTTCTAGGCCCTGGGGCAGAGGTGGAGAATTAAAGAGCAAAACGTCTTGCCAGCATGGACCCTTCTATTCCAATGGGAGGAAACAGACAAAATCCAACAAGTTTAATACAAAATGTGTGTATTTTAGGGAGGGTGGTAAGTGATGGGGAGAAAAATAAATTAGGAAAGAGTAGAGAGTGACGAGTGATCAGAAAGGCCTTACTAACAGTGACACTGAACAGGCACCTGAAGGAGGTAGGGTAGGGAATTTCAAGCAAGAGAGACCTCAGGTTCAAAGGCCCTGTAGCAGGGGCTTGCTTGGTGGGTTCAAGGATCAGGATGGAAGCCTGTATGGCTGGAGCCCAGGCGACAGACAAAGGGGAGAGCAGTAAAGTCCAGGCCAGGAAGGTCAGAGCGTGTGACGCTTCTAAGTACAGTTGGGCTTTTATCTAAAGATCAAACAGGCTGCTGTGTTGATTACAGGCAGCAGGAGTTTAAGCAGAAAGGTAAGGAGACCTATTAGGAGGCTTTTCTAAGACCTAAGAGATGGAGGCCATGGCTTAGACTAGGGCTATGTGTGAGAAGAAGTCAGATTTGGAATATATCTGGAGAGTAGAGCTGACAGAATTTTCATTAATAGCCTGTGCTCTAAACCACTGTGCCACTCTTAAAATATTTATTCACATTTATAATTGAAATTAAAAATGAAGACATTCTCTCTTTCTGTTAAATTAATCAAAGAACGTTTTATCTGCTGCAAGACAATGAGCCCAAAGGAGACCATCTGTCTGCAAGGAGGCTGGGTGGTGGGAAGGGCAGGAGTCTTGGCTCAGGATGGAGAGTGACTGACTGGTTTTGGTTTTGGCACTGAATCCTGCATCCCAGGAAACCCCTGAGTCCCAAGCAATCTGGGACGGTTAGTCACCCCGCTCAGACACGGGGTTCACATCCCACCTCTTTCACTCTTGACTGTGGAACTTGATACAAATTGTTTAAGGCCTCAATCCTCAGTTTCCCCATCTCTAAGTGGAGATAATAATCTACTTGCTGAGCTGTTCTGAGAGTCTTAGAGGTCCTAGATATGAACGTGCTTTGTGAACTGTGAGACACCAAGAATTAAAGCACAAGAATTGTGCTTTAATAACACGTTACATAGGACCTCTGGATCAGAGGTACTCAGGACCCTGGACCGCCTTGCTTCCTCTGCAGGATGGAAGTCAGGAAGCCTCTTTCCTGCTGGGAGCCTGAGGAAGAGGACGGAGGGCAAAACGGGGAGGGCCACAATGCGGCCAATCCTGGAGAACAGTGGTCTGGCCTCTGGAGCATCCCTCACAACCTCCAGGACTCCCAAGGCTCCCACAGAGTTTCCTGAGGCCCCACAGTCAGGGAGTTGAGGGCTCCCCATGGAGGAAGGGGCTGCTGTGTGCAGGGCTTTGGGACACAGAGGGGCACACTAGACTAGGGAGTCAGCGGCAGGCAGTAGGACTTCCTCACTAGACCCTACGCCTGGAATCCATGCTACTTCTAGGAGACCACGGAAAGGCTTAAATCTCTTCTGAAAATCACATCCAGAAAAAAAGAATATAATCGAGCTTGTCATTAGTACAACTACAAAACAATTTATTTTAATCGATACTTTCAGGGGTGGGGAGAGGTCCACGAAGGCAAAAGTGTCGAAAGCTACTAGAAACATAAGGTAGCCCTGGAGGGAGACAGAGTCCAACTGGCTTGGGCAGCATCTTCATCCACACAGAGTTCTATGGATTCATGTTCAGTTTGCCTGGGGCCCTCTTTTCACTAATCCAGAGACAGCATCTCTTGAATAAGAGGTACTCCATTTCCAGCAACAAGAAAGAGATTGGAGCATGGTTGGTTGCTTACCTATCTGTCTGTCTGTCTAACATCTATCTATTTATTTTTATACAGACTTAGACAGTCAACACAGTTTAAGTGTGACCAGGACTACCATTGCTTCTCTGTATGAGCTGTGATTAGTAAACATGTTGTCACAGAGAACTTAAATTCTGAGTTTGAGAACTGATGTATCACATCTCTTTCTGAGTGATGTTTGCTGGGTTGAGTAATTCTGTTCACCCCAATGCATTCATTTATTAAGAAGTCTTTGGAAAATGACCTAAGATTAAACTAATATGGTCTTTTGTAGGTTATATCCTTGAAACTTTCATAAAAGTGTGCACCAACAACTTATCCCAAGTCTTTATCAATGATTTTCAAACTGTGACACTGTGTTCTGAAAACCCCCTCCCAGCCCTGACACACAAACACACACACACACACATATACACAAACACAATTTCTCTTCAGAGACCCCTTAGGGACTGCTTTGGGGGTGTGTTTTTAAGGTGATATTACAAGCAGAATGAAGCTCCTGATCTCCCTCCCTTTCTTTATTTATAGCAATTCCAGTTCACTTGTGGCTATCACATAAGGTCTCATTTGAACGATAGGTTCTGTGGCTCAATAAACCATTCTCTCTAACTGGAAGTTGTATTTTTTTCCCATGACGATATTATTGAACATCAACATACCTTAAAGTAAGACGCGCGTGTGTGTGTGTCTGTGTGTGTAAGCAATTTAAAGGAAATAATAATTTATATCATAAGGATAAAATTTTACATAAGACATTTTTATGTGGAGTATCCTGTTTAACAGCTGAATATTGACTGGTTGTTACTGGTTAGAAAAGCCCTGCAACCTTTGACATGCTCTGAGATCTCAACTGGTTAAAGAATCAGAGAAACTATATTTTTGGCATTAAGATAAATGCTCCTATCAAGTTTTTCAATTGATGAGGGGGAGGGAAGGAGGAATGTTACAATTGTAGCTCTTAAAGCAACTATTTAAAAAAGGGATGAGTTGGCTCTATCTAGTTGACTTCAGATACGGATAATTCAACCATATAAACATTCTCTTGGAAAATAACTCCACAAAGGTAAATCCACTTACTTGTAAATGGGGGTGGGTTGGGGAGAGAATTTGAGTGTGAATACCTGGAACAAAAGCACTTTTTTCCATTGAAAAATATCTTCCTGGGGTTGATTTCTATAATGGTACATTTCCTCTTTATAAATCCTAGTCATCAGTCATCAAGTTGTGTTTAATGAGCACCTGTGTAGATCATAGATTCCACAGTTCATCCTCAAAACTCAAATTTTGAGTTGCCCCTTGCTCTAGGAATTATAGTCCACCCCCAAGGCTTGTTCCTGGTTTGTTTGGCACCTTTTTTCCTGGCTGAACTTGAATCAAGTTGCAAGATTTCAGTGTCTTCTCTTATTCTCCTCCCCACCTTTCCTCGACTCCAAGGTCTCCCAACCTCAGCGTTATTGACATTTGGGGCCAAATAATTATTTGTTCTGAGGGTTGCCTTTGCATTGTAGGATGTTTGGTAGCATCCCTGGCCTCTAGCCGTTAGAGGCCATTAGCATCCCCTTCCCAGTTGTGATAACCAAAAAGTCTCCAAATGTTGCCACATTTCCCTTTAGAAGTAGGGAGGGAGGAAAACCATTGCTGTAATCCATGAGGATCCCAAGACTCTGGAATCCTGCCAGGAATTACCTTGCCACTACTGGACATGGTCAAAGAAACTTTAGACCTGTGTGATTTACCCAAGTCAATGTTCTCAACCCTTGCTGCATTTTAGAATCACCTGAGATGTTTACAAAGGACCAACTGGGCACTAGTATTTTTTCAAAAGTTCCCCCAGGAAATTCAAATTTGTAGACACAATAGACAACCTCTGAACTAAACGTACTTAATAATCTTAATACTTATAAAAACCAGCCAACTAACCAACCAACAATGACCCAACAATTTTATTTCAAATAGGAAATATCCAGGTAGCTTCAAAGCAGGAAAAAATCCCATATGTCCATAGACTGTAGAAAATAAGTCATCAGAAACATTTCACATTTGCTTTCTGTTGTTCTGTATCAGCACAAAGCAATTGGGAAACCAAATGCCCTTGGGAATGCTGGGCTTTTTGACAGTTTGAATGAAGGGGCATCCCTTGATATAGAGCATCCCCTGGTACTTGTAACTCATAGGCAGTGTTTTGTCAAAAGTAACATCTATTAGAGAACTTCAAGGGGAAAAGACTGAGCCAGAGGAAATCCCCTGAATGTAATGTTTGGTGCTGGCAGGAAGGAAGATCAAGACTTAGCAAGACCAGAGGTAGCTTAGGAAGGGAGGACTTCTGATAATGTTTTTCAAGCAAATGAAAGTTATGATTACATTGCTACCACTTTCCTTCATCTGTACTCAGTAAGTGTGGGAATAGACCCAGGCAATGAGGGTCTTTGTATCTTAAGATTGAGGAACATTATATCTAGAGGTGTATATATTCTAGAAGCTGCCAATTCCACTTTGGCCAGCCAGGAAGATTTGACAAAGATTCTCAGCCAGCTCCTGATCTTCTGAAAGGTAGAGGAATGCATTAGATAATGTTGAACCTTCCATGTGCTCTTGGACAACTCAGCTTATCTTCCCTAAGATTTTGTTTCTTTATCTGAAAAATGGGCAATGTGGCATTTGCCTCAGATAGTCATTATGAGGATTAAATTAGAAAATGTGTGTGAAAGTGCCTTGTGAATTGTTAAGCCCAATAAGGTAATATTATCGTTTTGGAGACCTCCTACTCTGAAGATTCAGCTAGACCAGGATCCAGTGGCTTTCAGTTTTGGCTTCTAGGGCATGTGTAAAATAACGGACAAGCACAGTTGTTGATATAACTTGTCAAATGTCTGTTCTCAAGTGGGCAATTAGGAAAATACATTTGAGCTAAAAAGACAGAGTAATGTATTTTTCATGACTGAGGTTACAATTGTATTTTAGGTTATTATATACTAAAGACCAGGAAATTAATTGGTGTCCTCTAAAATGCAGGAGAGCAAAAGATTAATCTGATAAATGGTTTCCATTAAAAATTCCATTTGGCTTCTCAAATTCATCTTGTCTCCTGCAGTTTCCGAATGCCACAATGTCCTCCCCTTGTGCCTTCCAGCTGCATTCTCTTGCTCCCTACATCACTAGGTTTGGAGAATATGAGTTTTTATACAAATCCAGTAGCACAGCGTAACTAGAAGCTTAACCCATTAGCTCCCTAATTCATGAATATGTTGACTGAAACCATGGTTTTGTCTTTCAATTTAGGGTTTGGTTGATACTCAGAATGTAATCTTTGTCGATATTGAAGAAAAGGGTTTTAGTGACAGCATTTCATACAGATAGTGCAGCTGAGACCACCCAAATGAGACTATCATCAAGATGTGAAGTTATTAGTGCTTACCTAGGAAGAATTCCCATCAAGGATGAAATAAACAGGGCAGGAGAGAAGGCTGTTTCAGGGGATGGTCAGTGTTATCCTGGGGGGGTGCGGGTGGGGGACACTGGTAGAGAAGTGGTCAGTGTTTCCAAACTTTTACTCAGATGCTTTTCCAATTAGGTGTCCCATATGGCTAGCAGACAAAACTGGGTGGATTCCACTTCAGGCTTACAAAAACACAGACACTTAGATGCCATCTTTCTGAAGAGAATCCCAAACTGATTGCAAATCCAGAACTGAGTATGCCACTACATGATGACACTGAGTTCATATTTCTCTGGTTTGTCCTCAGATTGTTCAGCCTTAAAGACTGAGTCAGGCTCTGGATGGTGGATTTCAATGACAAGAACATAGATGAGGCCTCCAATGACAGCACCAACCAAAGGGCCCACTACAGGAATCCACCAGAAGTTGTTTCCAGCTCTGAAATCAAACAAGAAATTAGTGATACATTTCTTGGCCTTCCTCCTGGTATTACTGTCTAGTTTTTCACTCACTTGTTAGTCTTTCTCATGCTCATGGTTCCCTCTTAACTCAGCAAGATCTAAGTATAAGGAGGGGTCACTGCAGCATGGCAACTGTCATCCTCGACTTTCCACTACACCTGATTTCAGATGATCTATTTCCTTGTCCTACTAATATTTGTGAGATATTACGTCTTATTTATTTTCCTTTTAGAAAACATAGTGCCTGAGCCCATGGTTAGGATTGAGGGCCCCTAAGAAAGTTTAGGTCAATTACTCAGGAAGTGCCTTTCCCTCATCCTGAAATAATGATGCCTGTGGATTACGAGTAGAATGTGGAGAGACTCCTGGGCATCACTCGTATATGAGGACAATCAAACTAATCAATCAGGAAATGTTTTTCAATTAATGAATGAATTTTTTTAAAAATCTAAGGTGGACGTGTGAATTGTCTACTAAATATAATTTAAATCCGTACTTAGTTTTTAAGGTCATAGCTTGAAGCTACCCTCTGATAAGGTTGTCATGCCATGACGCTCTTTCTTCCAGAAATCCTCAATGTCAGTACATTACAGAAAGCTATAGTTCTGGGGAAAAGCAGGTATCTTTGTGAGTTGTCACCATCTTCTTTGGAGAGAGAAAATTCATGTAAATAATTTCTTAGAAAGGATCAGGAAAGCAAACAAAAATATACAGTATGTTGTTTAAGGATATGTACATTTAAGGTAAAAGTATTTTTAAAAAGCAGGAGAATGGCAAACACAAAAGTTCAGGATAAATGCAGAGGGGTTGGAAGACAAGAGGAATACCCAGAGGCATTTGAGAATTTCAGTGTTCTAGTTGGATTCTAGAAGGACCCAGAGCTGTTCTTTTCATCATTATGCTTAATAACTACAAATATGTTCCATGTGGCCTTTTGTGTATCTCAAACTTTGATTAGAAAGAACGATGAAGGAAATAAGCAGGAAACAAGAACCCTGTCCTAGAATCCAGGAGACTAGGTCTAATCTCAAGATTATCTAGAAGGTCTTTGAGCAAATCAAACTCCCGTTCTCCACCGTGAGCTCCACTTCCTCCATCTGCATGGTCCTTTCCACCTGGAGCACCTAAGTTGTCTAAAGTCCTCCATTGCCCATGCAGGGCATGGAAGAGCACTGAGCCTGAGCACAGCAGCCACCAGATGTCACTCTTACTACACGGCAGTGAGGATGCTGCACTGCTGCTCTCACAGTGCCCTTCCCCAGGCCCCAAATCCGGAAGGAGGCACATGGAGGGTGGCTGCTTCTCCCATTTGGCTGTAAAGACTTGAAGTCTTCTTTAGACCTCAAAACATGAAGCGAGTATAAGCTACCTGTTGGGTCCATCATTTCCTTTTGTGGCAAATCGCTTCCTGTCATTCAGCAGATGAAGGTCTAAGATATCAGCCAGGGTACATGTCCTCCTTTCACTGGCTGGACACTTTTTCTTTTATCAGACTGGACACGTTCTGTCAGGTTCACAAGTCACAAATGGAGGTGCTCAAATGTGGTTACCTGCCTAGCCTAGTCCCATATGCACACAAATAGTGATCATTTGCACACTATGATTCGGGGGATGCTAAGAACATGTCTATGTTAACTGTCTAAAGGATCATCTTTAGAGATTCATTACTTTGGGTCAACTATTTGAAAAATTTAATAATACTCCTGAGAGCTTTCCCTGATTAAGTCATTAACATCTTAATGTGAATAAGTGGAGAGAACTTTGATGGGAAACATCTTAACATTTAAAGGAAAAACCAAGAGTCGGCCAGGGTCTGTTGACTCTTGCCCTCATCAGACCCTCTGGCACCTCCCTGTCCCTGCCATCATTCCACTGATTGCCATTCAGGGGTACATGGGGTCCTGGGAACAAGGTAGCCTTGTTCTTTCTCTAAGACCTTAGGTGTAGGTCCAAGCTAGGATATCTACTGAGGGATTTCCCTTGGATATAGAACTCTGAGGAAATGAGACACTCTAAGAACACTTTGGAAGCCTGTTGTCCCTCAAAGGTTTTGGGGAGAACTTTTTGGTTGAGGAGTACCAGCCAACCCTGCTTTTTCCTAATGAGTTTCTGCTTCCTCACTCTCTCCTTTTTCAGTCTTATAGGATGATGTCAGATTAATTTTGCTAAATTGACATTCTAAACCTGCCAAACTTGTACCCCAAATACTTTGCTACTCCCTATAACCTACAGAATAGGGAGCAGAAAAAAAAAACCCAAAATTCTCATTCCGGGAGTCCAGGTCCTCTATGATCTGACAACTGCCCTTTCCAACTTTCTTTCTGCACCCTTCCAGTTAAACTAGATCACTTGTGATTTTAACATTGTGTCTTTGGAAAAGGGTTCTCTCTGCCTGAGATATCCCCTCTGTTGCCTGTTTAAACGTATCCAAATACTATAAATGCTCCCACTTCCACTCCCATAATTCTTAAATTTGGAGCTGTAGACCTCTAAACTCCTGGAGTTAATTAGTCAAATCTCTTTAATGGCACTTGACCACTTTAACCTTGTGTAAGAGCTTCTGCAATAACCTCTTAAATAGAGTATAAATAAAACCGTGAAGGACAGAAACTAGGTCTTATCATTCTTTAGCAGAGAGCCTTGAGTAAGAGATCAAGCAGTTGCGTGAATGAATCAATGAGTGCATAGAAGGGAAAAGATCCTGATGCTAGCTAGGGACATGGGACATTAGGTGATTCTAGCATTTTCCTCCGCGTGGGTTCTCCTAACATATACCTAACACAGCAAAGAGACATTGGGCAAGATCTCCAACTGTTTCAGAACAACCACGTCTCTTGAACTTTTGAATGAATCACCAAGGAGGGCTCAAAGAGGGTGGGAGAAGAGCATGGTCTCCAAGACTGAGACTCTGGAAGGTGGAATTAAGGGAAACTCATGGGCTAATTCGGGGCTCTGGGAATAAGGAGATCCTTAGGACATATGTTTTTGATGCTCCATTGGAAGGATACAAGAGATCCACCCTCGTTGGGGACGTTTTCATGTTCTAGTTGTCATCATTCTAGGACAGAATGTCTCAACCACAGCCCTATTAACATTTTGGACTGAATAATTCTTTGTTGTGGGAGGTGTGCTCTGTGCATTGCAGGATGCTTAGCAGCATTCCTGGCCTCTACCCATTAGATGCCCATAGCATCCCCTTCCCTCAGCTCCAGCTGTGACAACCAAAAATGCCCGGGGGAACAGTTGCCCACCTCTGGTTGAGAACTGCTGTTCTAGGAAATTTATTGCATTGTCAATTTCTTGAGGACAGAGAATGTCAACTGAGTTGCTTTGCATCCTTCTACTCCTAGGAAGTGTCGGCACATAGAAGTTATTCTTTCTTTTATTCAATACCTTGTTATTGAGCCTTTCTATGAGCTACACCCTGTTCTAGGCACTGGGGATATACCAGGGGAAAGGCTGTCAAGGCTCTCGTGGCACTTACACTCTAGACGCTCTGAGTGCTATCTGTGGTGGTGATCTCAATGGCACCAGTTATTTTAACTTCTTTTTCACCCTGGTGAAAGGCAGGCCAAACTCCGATGACTCTATGTCTAGGTCATCATTTGGGAACACTCACGTCCTTTGTTCTCACAGGAAACATTAAACTAGAATTTGCTCACACATGTTTTTCCTACTTTTCTCCATGGTAGAGCCCTGTTTCCTGATGAACCAAAGTGAGCTCCTTCCCTGCAGGGAGCTGCCATGGGTGGATGAGGATGCACCTCTGTGACTGCATGCAGAGAAAGCAGGAAGGAGTGAAGGGGCAAAGTTTGTCCTAGGAGGTAGGTACCAACAGTTGGCATATTTCCTCAGCACATTCTGAAGTAGAAAGCGTGGAGTCTTGCCATTTCTGGGGCAGAGGCTTGATCTTATGTCTGTCCTGTCAGGAAGTTCTTACTCATATCTCCAGAACCAAGTCAGCTCTCACATTTGCAGTCATGTCTTTCCCAGCTTCCCTGGCAGTTACTCACTCGTTATCTGTGTTCCTGCAGCACTTTCAGGGGCTGCCAGAGCACTTATTTTATTGCTCAAGGCGAGTGCTTTTGCTGATTTGAAATTTCCTTGCTTAGCACAGTGACTGAAGCATAGATAATGCCCAAGAAATATCTGTGGAATAAATGCAGCATAGGTTGCGTGGTTCACGAGGAAGAGCCCCGTAGTGGCATCAGAGGATGCAAATTCTAGTCCAACTTTGTCACAAAGTGAATCTGCAGACAAGTTATACAGCTAAAATGTTCACATAAAATCATATAGCAACTGAGGGATTATTATTATGTGGGACAGGTTTATCTCTATTGAATTTACCTACAGCCGCCTCTCTTTCTCTCTTTCTCGCGCGTGCGCGCACACACACACACGCGCGCGCACACACACAATCATGCCACAAAATACCAGTGCAGTGTCCCATGCTTATGACCAGAGTGTGCAGTTAACCTTGGCGCTGTCGTCTGAACTCCCCTAGATCCCCATGTCGAAGCCCCGCCCGGCTGGTAAGGTGCAGCATGACTCTGTCTCTCTCCTCCCCACCACTGTTACTTACCTGAAGACTTCAAACCCCCAGCCTGCCAAGGCAGTGAAAAGTCTGGGACTCAGGTCTCTAGCTGGGTTCATGGCACAGCCACTGTTCAGTCCCAAGGAGGAAGAAATGACAATAATCAGGAGGCCGATGACAATGGGCTCTAGGCCTCTGGGGGCTCCCAAGTTTCTGGAGTCAAAAATGGCAAAGACGATCATGAGGAGTATTGTGGTAGCCACCACCTGGAGAGGGAGAAGTTGAGCCAGGGCTTTAGCCTGCATTCTGCTCACCTGCATGCCTCACAACCGTCCCTTCTTACTATTCTACCATATTACAATATTACTATTTTACTTATATTACAATATGCCTCCTAATAACTGGCATGTACTGGGTAATTGTGCCAGTCTCTCTTCTTTCCACAGCAATTCTAGAGGAGAAGCTAATATAATTCTCATTTACAGATTGGTTATCCTACACACTTAGTAGGTGGCAGTCAGGTTTGGATCCAGAGAGTTTGGCTCCAGAGACTGTTATCTTTTTTTTTTTTTTTTTTTTTTTTTAAGACGGAGTCTCGCTCTGTCGCCCAGGCTGGAGTGCAGTGGCCGGATCTCAGCTCACTGCAAGCTCTGCCTCCCGGGTTTACGCCATTCTCCTGCCTCAGCCTTCTGAGTAGCTGGGATTACAGACACCCGCCACCTTGCCCGGCTAGCTTTTGTATTTTTTAGTAGAGACGGGGTTTCACCATGTTAGCCAGGATGGTCTCGATCTCCTGACCTCGTGATCCGCCCGTCTCGGCCTCCCAAAGTGCTGGGAGAGACTGTTGTCTTAATACCACACTCTCCTGCTAAGCTACTACTCAGCTAAGTAGAACGGCAAGCTGCAGGCTGGAAAAATGAATGAAAGTCTTGTTCAAATTGGTGAGAAAAGCAATGTGAGATATCAATAGATGAGTGTGCAAAGGAAATGAACAGAAAATTCCAAAAAGGAAAACAGAATTAGGAAACCAGTGGTAAAAACTCATTTGTAATAAAATAAATCCAAACAACATCAAATGTTAGGAAAAGGATATCGTTATTTCAGGCTTTTCTAATAGACAAGTACTATGCTTTCAAAAGGAAATTGAGCAATAATTTAGCAATATGCATTCAAAAACATAAATTTATGTATATAATTTGATGCTGCTGGATATTTGAGAATTACACCGTGGAAATGATCTAAAACGTGGAAAAATCATTTTAAAATGTCCACTTTAGCAAAATTTATAGTACTGAAAAACTGGAAGCTTTTACTCTTTTTTAGTCTACTATACAGCCATTAAAAACTATAAACATAAAAGCTATGTAGTAATATTTAAAAATACTTATGACATTAAGTGAAAAAAATTTGTATGTGCTTTGTGTTTTCCACAGCTGTCCCTCAGTATCTGTGAGGGATTGCTTCCAGGACTTCCTGCAAATACCAAAAATCCATGGATGTTCAAGTCCCCGATATAAAATTGTGTATTATTTGTATATAACCTATGAACATCCTACTGTATATTTTAAATCATCTCTAGATTATTATAATACCTAATGTAATGTAAATACGGTATTGTTTAGGGAATAATGACAAGAAAAAAGTCTGTACATGTCCAATACACATGCAATTTTAAAAATATTTGTGACCCATGGTTGGTTGAATCCATGGATGCAGAATACACGGATATGTAGGGTTGACTCTACTTAAAAACACACATAAAAGAAAAATTTTAAGACAATAAACAAAAATGGTAATAGGTATTCTGAATTGGCCAATTATAGCTGGTTTCTATGTTATTTATTTCCCAAACTACTGTTTAACAGTTAAATGATAGCCATTATTTATTGAATATTTATTACATGCTAGGTACTTTATATGCTTTATCTCATTAAAACTTCATAGTAGGGGCCAGGTGCGGTGGCTCACGCCTGTAATCCCAGCATTTTGGGAGGCCGAGGCAGGCGGATCACGAGGTCAAGAGATCGACACCATCCTGGCTAACGTGGTGAAACCCCGTCTCTACTAAAAATACAAAAAATTAGCCAGGCATGGTGACGGGAGCCTGTAGTCCCAGCTACTTGGGAGGCTGAGGCAGGAGAATGGCATGAACCTGGGAGGCAGAGTTTGCAGTGAGCCGAGATCGCGCCACTGCACTCCAGCCTGGGCGACAGAGTGAGATTCCATCTCAAATAAATAAATACATAAATACATAAATAAAATAAAATAAAATAAAAACTTCATAGTAATGCCGTGAGGTAAATCCTGTTATTATTCTCAGTTTATAGGTAAGAAAACTGCAGTAGAACAAGGTTAAGACACTTGTCCAATGTCAAACTTATAAGAGGAAGAATCAGGATGGGAACCAGGCAACTGATTTTAAAGTTTAAGTTCATTATCATTTCATCTGCTTTCCAAAATAATAATGTTAAACTAATTTTTAATATTAAAAGACACATGTTCCCCCAAGAGCACTCTTCTGTGGAAAGCCTTCTCCAACTCTTTCTTGCAGAGTAAAACCTCCCGCCTGTGGGCTTCCATGACATTCTAACTTTACTTCTATCACTGTCCTTGTCACTCTGCAAAAGAATATCTGTTTACTTCTTAGACTGAGCATCAGGCTCTGAACTCATTGAAGAAGAAAGAGCATAGAGCTGTATATGGCTAAGTAGGTGCCCAGTAAATAGTTATTGGGTGAATAAGTGATTGATTATTAACTAAACCAAGGAAAATGTTTGGACAATATTTAGAGCTAAGCAATTTAGTAATCTTGAGATAAGGTGACCCCAAAATATGGTCATGATGACCAAGAACTCTGTTGGGTGTTGACTGACTGATAACTGGTAATTTTTGGAACTCTCTCCAAAGCCTAAGGAATACAGAGAGCCTTCAGAGTTTGCTGATGGTTACAGCATCAGGGTTTTCTAATATTTGCTTTTTCTACTTGACTATGTACACAATAATGGACTTAGAAATCACAGACCTTAGAGAAATTGCAAACTCACTCTGAGACAAGGACACAATGAAGAAAGCTCAGGATGTGGTATGCAGGTCAACATTGATCAAGATACAGCTTTGGGAGACTGAGGCAGGCAGATTATGAGGTCAGGAGTTCGAGACCAGTCTGGCCAACATGGTGAAACCCTGTCTCTACTAAAAATACAAAAATTAGCCAGGAGTGGTGGCTCACACTGGTAATCCCAGCTACTTAGAAGGCTGAAGCAGGAGAATTGCTTGAACCTGGGAGGCAGGGGTTGCAGTGAGCTGAGATCATGCCATTGCACTCCAGCCTGGGGCAACAGGCTCAGTCTCAAAACAAACAAACAAACAAACAAACAAAATTTAGAGAACACCACCAAAATAACTAAAATTGTTGTAGCTCTTCTATACTCTCTGCTTCAAATTTCTATTATAATATGGCCCTTATACTCCAGTTTCTTATCTAATTATATATTTTTTCTTTTATTTTCTTCTTTTTTTTGCCCAGGCTGAAGTGTAGTGGTGCGAACATAGCTCACTGTAGCCTCCAGCTCCTGGGTGCAAGCTATCCTCCCACCTCAGCCTCCCAAGTAGCTGGGACTACAGGTAAGCACCACCACACCTGGCTAATTTTTGTATTTTTGGTAGAGACAGGGTTTTACCATGTTGCCCGGGCTGGTAGTGAACTCCTGGGCTCAAGTGACTTGTCCAGCTTGGCCTCCCAAAATGCAGGGATTAAGATGTGAACCACCATGCCCAGCCCTATCTAATTATATCTTATTTTGCATTGTTTCCTTGTTCAATGCTCTTCAACTAGATTCTAAATTTCTGGGCAGATACTGTTTATAATGCATTTTTCTCATATTTTTCTTTTTATCCTCATAAGTAACTTCATGAAGGCTCATATTATCCCCATTTTACAAGTGAAAAACTTGTGACCCAAAAAGTTCAGTACTTTTCTGAAGCCATGCAGGAAGTTGGAGGCAGAACAGCTATTTTAATTCAAGCATTCAGACTCTGCATCTTGGATCTTTACAACTCACATTTACTTGTCAGTCTTTCAAGCTCCAGACACAGGGTCAAGCACATAGTGAGTTTTCAATAAACGCTTGTTGCCTGTTTGATTGATTGATGAAAGTGGAAAGTAAAAAAGCTAAGGACATGAGGGCATAGTTTTTCATCCATACATTGAATGGAGATGGGCATAGATGATGAACTGGAAGATCCATTTTATACACATGCCCATTCTGATCTGCTCCACTGTATAAATCCTGATCATAGAAGCAGAACTTAGAGATACTGAAAAACATTGCCTTCCTTTCAGTGTGCTGACCAAGATGACCAGCAGCCTTCTTGGGACACAGTAAGAGAAGAAAAGTCTTTTGAGTTGACAATGTTAGTCCTGCCACAAGCTGACCAAATAAGTGTGCTATTGGTTGCACCACAGTATGCTTGGGTGCCAGAAGCTTGTTTAAATGTCAATAAGGCAGAGATACTTCTAGCCACCTTGAGAGTTTAAATAAATAAACCTATGTACACGGTGAGACGGAGAGGACTGGTGATACCTTAGGCTCAGCTACCACCCTTCACAGTCTTTGATTTGAAATAGAAATGTCTTCTCTTGTGGCCTCCACACTTAGACCACATGTTCAAAAGAGACAATAGTGAAGTGAACTCCATTCGTGCCTACAGGGGTTGAAACATTTAGTCATTCATTCTTTTCTGGATCTCAACTAATGGGAACAAGTGTATGTATTAAAGAGGAAGGAGAAAACTTTTCTGGTGGTATCAGCTTCCTGCAAAGGTAAAACGATTATCAAGAAAGCTTGGGTTATGCCCAGCAACCTCTGCCGTTGGAAATACAATCTTTCCTTTCTGAGTGGTCTCTAATTCTCCAGTGCATTTCCCTTATAAGATCATATCTTTTCACCAAAGTTAAGTCTTTGTTGAATCTACACTTACTTGATCTGCAAATGCATTCGCCAGAGATAGATACGGAGCTGGGTATGTTGCAAAAATGTGTGCTGTTGCATTTTCTCCCACGATCAGCAGTTTTCCACCAGCAAAGGACATAAGTCCATCTGTGAAAGACAAAGCTCCAGCACATTAGTGTTCTCTGGGAAGAGCTGAAGGAGGCCTATGACAAGCCTTCTGCTAAACAACCAGTCACTCAGGTTGAGCTTGGTATAGCCGTGTCATTTGTCTCTCTCTACTTCCAAGGAATGATAGTTTTAGAGATGCCCAGGTGAATCCCAGGATGGAGGGTCAAAGGAAGAAGGCCCTTGGCCTCTCTGAATGGCCCACTCCAAACTTGGACAAATTCTTCTTCAGTAGGGTCCTGGGAATGAATTCTCTTTTGGGGGAATTCTGGGACTTTTCACAGTCAACTGAAAGCCAAAGCAGGGCTTGGTCTTGCTCTAGGAAGAATTTGTAATTCCCAGAGGGCTCTCAGTAACCCCTAATACCACTCCAGAATTTAAGGGTGTTGCAGTAGACTGAAGATGCCCTTAGAGCTAGGGGTATGGCAGCCACTGCCACAGCCAGCACTGACCCCAGGCCATTCTTGCCACAGCAATGGGCTCTGAATTTCCCGTGTGGCCTTGAATTCCCTTTTAGCCCTTTTAGACTCTAATTCTCAGAGAGACACTCTATGGGGAAAAGTCCCTTTCTATAACCTATTTCTCTTTTTCTTTTTTTTTTCCTTTTTTCTTTTTTTTTTTGGAGACAGGGTTTCTCTCTGCTGCCCAGGCTGGAGTGCAATGGCGTGATCCTGGCTCACTGCAGCCTTGATCTGGGCTCAAGCAATCTTCTCACCTCAGCCTCCTGAGTAGCTGGGACTACAGATGTGAGTTACCACACCTGGCTTATTTTTAATTTTTTTTTTTTTTTTTTTTGAAGAGACAAGCTATCCCTATGTTGCCCAGGCTGGTCTTGAACTCCTGGGCTCAAATGATCCTCCCGCTTCTGCCTCCCAAAGTGTTGGGATTACAGGCATGAGCCACCACACACCCAGTCCTCCATGACTTCCTAAGGCCTTCAGTTTGGGAGTCATAATGTATTAAGTCTTACCTTGGGTTAGAAGGAAGGAGCTGCTTTAACAGTTGATTTCATGGGAACACCAAGGTGTTTTAGTTTGAAAGGCCTCGAGAGTCATGTAATTCAATTTTCTCATTTTCCAGAGGAGGAAACTGAGGCTAGTCAGATCAGATGACTTATTTAAGTCACACAGGTATTTACTGAACAGCTAGAACTAAAGTCTGGTCTTCTATCACCAGTACTGTGTTTTTCCCAAGGACTGTTGCAGAGTGGAAGCCCTGGCTGTTTGATAGAAGGACAATGAGGCTCCCACCCAGCCCACATCTCTGCTGTGTCTCTTCCTTCAAAGACATCATCCCGGAGTCCTTCTCTCAATACTTACTGGTCACACCTTTGCCACCAGAAAACACCTCCTTTCCCAGCCAAATCAGAGACAGCAGTGGGGAAGCCACTGGCCTATTGCTTATTGTATGGATGTTCATGTTGTAGTGCTGGCTTGGCACAAAGACAGGCTTCCTTTAAGTTCTGCTCCCCATTTAAGATATGACCATTTTCATCAAGAGGATTAATGAATTTGCTGGAACGGTAATGTGGCCTCATTTTCTCAAATTTAGAACTTCCAGTCACTTGTAGAATGCTTCCTGTCCTTGCTTTTTCTCACCTGTGCCTACCAACTAATTCTGACTTTCAAATTATGCCCAGCTCTTCCTAATCATAAGACTCAGGGACTTTACTCACCATAGTAAACGCCAAAGAGGGTTGCGGCCCCCACAAAGGCTCCCAAGAACTGGGCTCCCACATAAAATGGCAATTTGAACCATTTCATCCGTCCAAAGAGACACATTGCAAAAGACACAGCTGGATTGATGTGGCCACCTGCAAAGAAGGGAAGATTGGAGAAGTGAGAAGGCAGGTCAAGATGAAGAATATACAGAAAACCATCTAGAGATCTCAGGTGGAATTCAGTCTTCTAGGTAGAGAACTACTGCCTGGGAGGAGAAACAGGGGTGTGTATGCACATGAAACAGAGAGAGTGTGTGTATCTGAGCAGGGAGAGAGGGAAGACTGATCATTTTCATGGCATCCTTGGATAACTGTTCAGAATGTTTATCTTAATGAAAAGAGAGTCAGGTATAAAAAGAAACTTGATGTGCTCAAGTGGCTCTTTATTAATAGGGTTGTATCCCTCTGTTTATAAAGCAATCACCCCAAACAGATTGATGTAGCTATTAACTTCAATATCAAAAGTAAGTATGCTTATCCAATATATGTATAGGATTTAAATCTATATCTAGCAATTTCTCAGGCCATGACCAGAGGATATAAAAACAAGCTCAAAAGAGATCTATCTTTAAGGGAAAATGACCGCGGGTTGCTGAGGGTGGGGGCATAGTTGATTTTGAGGTAGTCACAGAGTTTGAGTGGCTAGTTCTCAGTTCCTCTGCATAAACAATGCATTTCTGTCCTACACAGAAATGTAGCAACCCTTTCCTGAGCCCAAGCCAAGCTCCAGCCAGAGAAATCAGCTTCCTTGACTTGCATCCAGCCATAAAATCAAATGGAGAGTTTGCTCTGTGGTTGGTCTCTAACATCTCCAGCTGGGTTTGCTAGTAACAACAAGAGCAGCATTTATCAAATACTTGCCAGATACTATTGTAGGGGTAGTAGGTGCATTTGATCCTCTTAAGAACCCAATGAGATGGGTACTACTCCAGTTAATAGATGAGAAAACTGAGGCATGGATGGAAAGGAAGTTTCTTAAGGCTACATGGTCAGTAAGTGGAAGAACCAGGATTCAAATTCAAGTTTATCTGAATTCTAGAGCCTATGTTCTCTGCTATACCACTTCCAGACCATCGTCACCGTGTTTATAAAGGCTTCTCTGCTTTTGTGGGCAGAAAAATAAATAAAGATTTTTAAAAATTGTCTGAGCATATAGGCTCACTTCCTAGTGAAAACAGATGTTCATTTGAGGAAGACAGATGACATTTTGTGTGGAGGGGGAATCAGAGACCCCACATTGAGATGTGGACTTTCAGGCTGTGGACTTAGTTGTAAACAAAGGAGAGACGATGGTGGTGACGATGATGCTGCTGATCCTACACAGAACCAAAAGGTGCACTTGTTTCTAGAAGCCTCTACCACTCCCTGTGGAGAAAGCTATGCTTTTTCCAAGTCTACAGGGCAAAGTGGACTTGCAGTGGGTGGGGGGATTCTGGCTGCTGGCTAAGCCACAAGGGTCCTTTCTTCACCTGCCCCTGCCACTCAGTGGCTACTGTGAGTGACAAAATGCCAGTGTATTGAAGCACAGATGATTTCCTAAAGCATTATAAACACTTCAACTGTTGAGTTTTCCTTTTCTTTCTTTTTTTTTTTTTTTCTGAGACGGAGTCTGGCTCTGTCGCCCAGGCTGGGGTGCAGTGGCGCGATCTCGGCTCACTGCAAGCTCCGCCTCCCGGGTTCACGCCATTCTCCTGCCTCAGCCTTCCGAGTAGCTGGGACTACAGGCGCCCGCCACCTCGCCCGGCTAGTTTTTTGTATTTTTTTAGAAGAGACGGGGTTTCACCGTGTTAGCCAGGATGGTCTCGATCTCCTGACCTCGTGATCCGCCCGTCTCGGCCTCCCAAAGTGCTGGGATTACAGGCTTGAGCCACCGCGCCCGGCCGAGTTTTCCTTTTCAACCCAGGAGAGCCACAATTCTGGAGACTAGCAGTACACCTTACCAGGGAAGGCTAGAAACAGGGGTTAGGAGGGAGGAGGGGACACACAGGGCAGTGGGAAGTTCCTCTTCTCCCAGAAGCTTGCTGCGGAGTAGCTGCCTCCAGCTGCCTGGCAGTAGCCATTGTGAAAGGAAAAGGGGCGGGGGCTAGGCGCAGTGGCTCATGCCTGTAATACCAGCACTTTGGGAGGCCGAAGTGGTTGTATCACGAGGTCAGGAGTTTGAGACCAGCCTGCCCAACGTGGTGAAACGCCGTCTCTACTAAAAATAGAAAAAATTAGGTGGGTGTGGTGGCAGGTGCCTGTATTCCCAACTACTCAGGAGGCTGAGATGGGAGAATTGCTTGAACCCAGAGGTGAAGGTTGCAGTGAGCCAAGATGGTGACACCGCACTCCAGCCTGGGCAACAAGAGCGAAATTCTGTCTCAAAAAAAAAAAATTAGCTGGGCATGGTGGCTCGCACCTGTAATCCCAGCTACTCAGGAGACAGAGGCAGGAGAATTGCTTGAACCCAGGAGATGGAAGTTGCAGTGAGCAGAGATTGTGCCACCGCACTCCAACCTGGGTGACCAAAAAAAAAAAAAAAAAAAAAAAATAGAACAAGGGGGCCGTAAGGGATCACCTCCAATCCAACTCCCTTGAGTTTCGTCTATTTCTTTGTTAAACAATTTCCTCTTCCAAAATAAAATTTCCCATAAGTATGTTTCTGTTTGTTAGCTCCTTCTAAGCATCCTGAGCCTGGAACTATTATTTACCTTGGACCTCACATGATGCAAGGCATTAGTAGGTGTTCAATATAAAAGCTGAAGAAATAGGCTGGGCGTGGTGGCTCACACTTGTAATCTCAGCACTTTGGGATGCCAAGGAGAGCGGATTACGAGGTCAAGAAATCAAGATCATCCTGGCCAGCATAGTGAAACCTTGTCTCTAATGAAAATACAAAAATTAACTGGGCGTGGTGGCACACACCTGTAGTCCCAGCTACTTGGAAGGCTGAGGCAGAAGAATAGCTTGAACCTGGGAGGCAGAGGTTGCAATGCTCTGAGATTGTGCCACTGCACTCCAGCCTGGTGACAGAGTGAGACTCCATTAAAAAAAAAAAAAAAAAAAAGGTTGAAGAAATAATCAGAGGCCTTATTTAGATAGCTCAGACTACAGAGATCTACAGAGGAAAAAAAGTTGCTTGGGGATCAAAAAGGGTATGTCTGGAAGGGTGCTTTGCAAAGCAATGAGGAAAAGGGCTGGAAAGGAGGCAGAAAGGTTCAGAAAGAGAGGTGGACAAGTGGCACCCTGATGCCTCTGGTTAGAAGCCAAGTGGCTGCTAGAAACTTCTCCCTGTAGAGATGAGTGGTCACCCCAGCTTATCACAAGGACAAAGCAGAGCAGTGTATTGGAAAGAACATGAGAACTAGAGTCAGTGTACTCAACTCTTGGCTTTGCCAAGCTTGCTGGGACAATCAAATTATTCACATAAAGGGCCTGCGGGCACAGCTGGAGCCCACAGGGCACAAGGTGAAAGTCTTAGGTGAGCAGAGGGAACCCCTTCAATGTTCTATTCTACGCAAATCCTCTCCTTCTCACCACCCATACACAATCCTGTGATCAAGATAACCCTATATTTTATTTGTTGTGAAAACAAGGCTATTTGCTTTTTCAATGAGTTTATTTTAGTCATAAAATGCTACATCAAGAGCAATTACCATTAGCCTAAATGCTTTGTGCAGGATGCTACATAATTAGGGTATTATGACCTCTGATTGACTGGATTTGACTGGAACATTCCCAGGGGAGCAGGATGCTGTAACTTCTTTACAATAAGGTGATGTTTTATATTTAAAAGGCAAATATCTGCTGACCTCACTAGTCGGCGACCACAAAATGGGATCCCATTTATATTTATGCCCAGTATAAATTGGTTACTTTTGGAATTTTCAAGCAGATCTTACAAACCAGTATGTGCCCACAAACCAGTATGTTAGCTGCAGCGACAATGAGAAAGTCACCTCACACACACAATCCTCTCCTATTCCTGCATCTGCTGAAGCTGATACTGATGCTGTTGTCCACACAGATGTCATGATGGGCCAGTGTGTTGTGCTGCATGTTCCCAAAATGTTCCCAAAGCCACCAGTTCTCAAGGAGCCTGAACTGTGCTAGATTCCAGAGATAGAATGGTAAGGACTGCCTTTCCAAGCCAATGTTACCATTTTCCAGCCAGTCTCAGACACCACTCTATTTGTATTTTAGGGTCTCATAGTTGCTCATAAACATTTTGGTCAGGTCCTGACTCTCACCCAGAAGCACAGCTTCTGCTGAAAGAAGTCCCATCAGTTTTGGCCCTTACTCTTCTAACTATAGGGACTTAACCCCAGTTTAGGGGCTACAGAAGACTTCACACCATTTCTTCACTCCTTCTTCCTGCTGGTTCTTTCCCTTTTTCCCTCCTACAGTGACTGCAGAAATCCCCAGGTATATCAATGGACACAAACAGATATGGATTGCAGTGGTGACAGGTGTTAACAACAGTGGTAGGGTCTGGGGCCAACTAATTCTAAGTATCTACTTGATGTTCAGTTGAGGGTGTTACGCAGGCCAAATACTCCAAAACCATGTCTCTACCTAAAAAACGGCTGAAAATATGGCTACATCTACATTTCCTGGTGAACGCAGTGGGAGCTTATAGGGGAAGCAGTTAAGCCTTGGCATATTTAGGGCAGTCCCCTGGTTTTGCTTGTGCCCTTCTTGGAGTTTGCCTTGAGGTAAGCAGTACAGTGCTGGGATCACAGCAAAAGCTGGACAAGAGTTTGAATGAAGACACTGTGCATGCTAGCAAATCCCATATATAGGAGTCTGGGAGGTCAAGGCTACAGTGAGCTGTAATCCCACCACCACAGTTCAGTCTGGGCAACAGAGTGGGACTCTGTCATAACCTGGACCGCCTTTGGATCTGAGTCTGGCTGTGATATGGAAAGGGTGCTAGCCCATCAATGGCCATTCCAGGTGCACAGCCCAAGGAGCTCCCAGGGAGTCTAAGCAATTGTTCTTCAGTGCTACAAAGGTAGTGTTTGGTACCAGGCCAGTCAGCTTAACTGCAGGATCCTCTGCCCAACTAACCTGCTTGTAATGCCCTTCTCATAATAGAGCATTGGAAATGCTGTGTAAGAATGGGAATGTGTTGGCTGGGTGTGGTGGCTCATCCCTGTAATCCTAGCACTTTGGGAGGCTGAGGCAAGTTGATCACTTGAGTCCAGGAGTTCAAGACCAGCCTGGGCAACATGGCAAGACATGGTCTTTACAAAAAATACAAAAATTAGCTGGCTGTAGTGGCTCGTGCCTGTAGTCCTAGCTACTCGGAAGACTGAGGTGGCCGAAGGTAGAATTGCTTGAGCCTGGGAGGTCAAGGCTGCAGTGAGCTGTAATCCCACCACCACACTTCAGCCTGGGCAACAGAATGAGACTCTGTCTTAAAAAACAAAAAATAGGCAGAGTGCAGTGGCTTACACTTGTAATCCCAGCGCTCTGGGAGGCTGAGGCAGGTGGATCACCTGAGGTCAGGAGTTCGAGACCAGCATGGCCAACATGGTGAAACCCTGTCTCTACTAAAAATACAAAATAATTAGCCAGGTGTGGTGGTGCATGCCTGTAATCCCAGCTACTCGGGAGGCTGAGGCAGGAGAATCGCTTGAATCCGGGAGGTGTAGGTTGCAGTGAGCCAAGATTGAGCCATTGTGTTCCAGCCTGAGGGAAAAAAGCGAGACTCTTTCTAAAACAAAACAAAACAAAACAAACAAACAAACAAACAAAAAATGAGGATGTGTGCTTCACTGTCACACAGATCATGTGAACCTGGGACAAATCTTCGCTCTGCCTCTTTACCAGCCGCAGGGCTTCCAGTTATTTACTGACTCCCTCTCAGTAGGGATTTCTCTGTAGAATGGAGATAGTAATACCCGCCTCAGAGTGCTGTTGTAAAGGAGAGGGAGATAAAGGCAGTCTGGCATTTAGCAGAGTGCTCAGCATGCATAGTTTCTCAGTTCACTTTCTTCTCTTATCACCAAGTCTTGACTCAATGCTCTTAGGACCCACACCAGGCTGCTGAAAGATTCTGAGTGTCTTTGGTAACCAGATCATTTCCACAGTCACTTCTAAGTCCCTAGACTGCATTAAATTATCATCATTTCATTTTGTTTCTGAGAACCATGTGAATGGCTTCTAATCAGTTTACTCCTCAGGGCAGGATTAGACTAAGACCTTATAGATCAGATCTGCATGTCCATGAAAGCACCATCCATTTTGCAAGAGACCCAGACTCTTCCTGTTTGCTATAGATAAAGGTCCAGGACTTGCCTCTGTTGGAGTGACCTTCACTGAGCTATTCACAGGGTATCTGGGAGTTGGATTCCAAATGTGGGCTAGAGCAAGTAAAAAATCCTGTTGACTGGTGGAGAATAAGATGCAGCAGCCAGACTTAGGAATGAATCCTTTATGAGCTCTAACCCCCATTTCTGTCTCTTGTTAAATGTTGCCTTTGCATAAGTTACTTACCAGTGGTTGGTGATTTTAATTTTATCTATAAAAATTTAATTTTATCTATAAAAATAGGATCCGATACACACTTTTGCAGGATTTTTAAGATATAAATAAATTAAGGTATGTGAAGCACCCAGCACTGTGCTGGCACATTGGAGTGGTTGAATTAATAGCAGCATTCATTATTTCTACTGCTTACCAGAGACACCGCCAGTCACATAAATGGCCATTGCAACTGCCATTGAAAATCCGACATTGATCGTGATGATCCCTCCAAAACTTCCCCGACTGAGAATAGCTTGGGCAACAGACCCGCATCCAAGGACCTGGAATGAGAGAGAAACTCAACAAGTAAGTGAGGATGGCTAGTGTCAGAAGTAACGGAAACTCGCAGTAGCAAGTATTTTTAAAACAAACTCGTGCATTGGGTTGCCTTGGGTTTTATACAAATCAAATTATAATGATTCAGCTATACGCAGAGAACAAAATGGTGGACCCAAGGCTGCATTTGGCTTACAGATAAATGAGTTTTGCTGTGCCTGCACAATGCTCAGATTTTGCCTACATTTATAAATCAGGAAATTTCACACAATGATCTAATTATCTGATTTTCTTTAAAATTAAATTTTTTATTTTGAGACAATTATAGACCCACATGCGTTGTAAGAAATAATGCAGGAAAGTCCCATGTACCTGTTACCTGCTGGTTCCTTTTAATCAACCAGAAGATCTGGTTATTCACAGAGAAATAATTGAGCACAGTAGCAGCTGGGGGATCCCTTTAAACAGAGCTTATGCCTTCCCAACTGGCTCATTTCACTGCCCTTCACTCATTTAGGTCACCTTCCTGGCCTCTGTAGGTATTTGAGTTTGACAGTCCTGTTCTTGTGGCTCCCAGTATAAAAGCAGGACCAGGCACACAAACCACCATACACATATCCAATAAAGGGGAAAGGCCACTTGTACTATGTATTAGGAAAAATGTCTGATATGCAAGAAAACAAAGGAAAATCTTAGGGGGATAGATTTGGCAATCAGGACCCCCTTATTCTCATGTATTTTCTCCCTGATGGGGCTATAGTTTCCTAGGGAGCAGAGGCTGCCAAACTCACTGCTTCTTATATTCCCTGTCGCACCAAGCCCAGTGCTGTGCTGATAGTAAGCATTCTGCAAACAGTTGCACAGTGAAGTGTGATAGTGAGTCTTCCACAGTCTTCAGCTGGTAGAGATATTTTGGAGAATGAAATCCACATTCAGAAAGGTTTGCAATAAATATATGATGGTACATCCAGTCAGTAGACTGCCAGTCTACTGAAAAAAATATAAGTAAAAGAAAATAGAATAAAGGAGATTCGTGTGTACCAAGGGGAAAGATCCCCAAGGTATATTATTAAAATTTTAAAAAGATACAGAGCAGTGCTAAAACATGCTGCCAATTGTATTAAATACATTACATGCATTTATTTTTATATACATGATCTCTCTCCATGAATACATAGGCAGCAGAAGTGGGGTTAGACCCGAAAGGGTTGTGGGGAGCGCATGACTGGCACAGAGGCTGGAAGAGAACTTTTCATTGTATATCCTCTCTTTTTTTAAATCCATGTGTTTTCTACTTTTTTTTTTTAAATGGGCCCCACATATTCATTGAACAATCAGTTAAAACTATTTAATCACAGTCCATTAAAGAAATACTTGGCAAAGGACGGTTCTTGGGAAAGACAGAACAGTTGCATACAATTTTGGTAGGAAAATGAGACAGCAAATGGCCACCAGCTTTCACTGTGCTGTGGTTTAAAAAGCTAGTGTGGTCCTGGAGGCATAAGTGTAGGAATTATTAGATGATTAGATGGAATCCAGTTGGGATTTTATAACTAAAGAAGAGCAATTAACTTGAGGGACGTATTATTTAGGTGCAGGAAAATAGAGCATATGAGGAAATATTTCAGAAACAAACATATTTTAGGAAAAAGAGATTAACAATGTGAAGGCTTTTTATCAGGAAGATAATAACCTACTATTGTGTCTTTTCATAAAGGATTGAAAATGGAAGAGTCTAAAACTAAAATATGAAAACTTGCACAAAGACAATTTTTTTATTGTGATGAATTAATTCTAAATAGCTCCCTCAGGAGCTATTTAGAGGAGTATAAGTTACAAACAAGAGATATTTAATACATATAGAATGATTTCTCTGACAGCAGAGAAATTACGTAGATGATGTTTTCATGTCCCTTCCAGTCCCCAGTTCTAAGATACATCCGCTTGTCTTAGCAAGCAGAGAAAAGGTGGAGAGCTTTGCACCCTACACTGAATGTTAAATACAGTTACAGCAAGAACATGTCCCCTTTCTCTTTTCAAAAAAAAAAAAAAAATCCCCTGGGTCCATTTTGTAGCCAAACAATTTCACCTAGACTTGACATTATTTTTTCCTAGAATCCTTATCTATTATAATAACTGCTGGAATTAAAACCACATTGGTGTCTCTCTTTCATTTTAATTTAAATCCAATTAAATGCTCTGGGCACAACTTCAGGCGAACTGACATTTTTGTAGTATCTCCTAAAATGAGGAATAAAACAATACTGACAGCTGAGATGACTTGATTTAGACAGCCGGGGCTAAGAAGAGACACAAAAGAGAGAGGCCAGTCCTGAGCTATTATTGCTTTCTAAATAAGCGTCTCCCCTCTTTTATGATCCTGATGTACATGCACTTGTGCGAGTCTAGAGGGGACATAAAAGCTTTAAATGGTTCAAGTGGGCCCGTGGAGGCTTCTGCCTTGTCAAATTTCACTATGATTAATCCTCTCCTCTTCCACTCTAGATGCTGAAATGGCTTTTCTTAGGAGGATAATCAATGCTGTGTGCTGCAGGAAATAGGAGGAGAGATGGAGCAATGTGGGGACTTCAGTTACCCTCATCAGAAACGCTGCTCAGAGGATTGGAGCCCAGATTTCCAGCACTGCATCTTAATTTAGAAATGTATTTGCTGTAGCCTGAAAAGCAACAAGGAAGCCAGGTAACTGCCTCCTGGTTTCTTCCTTTGCCTGCCTCCTCTTGCCTATATTCATAGCACCAGGACAGCAGATCATGGACATTCTAATGTATCATGAGCTGCTTGCTGGAAATATTGTCACCCACTCTGATTCTCTATGTGTTCAGTGTATTTTTTTCCTCCAAAAATGAGACAACTGTTTTTTATGGTATTGACAATAAAAGTTCCATCCTGATTCCCTGCTCTCACCTTCAAGAACTGCCATACCTTTCCCTTCTTAGACTCAAAAAGAGCACATTATCGTATCCACTCTGTCTTGATTTTCCTGGTCTCCCCATCTAGAAAGCATTTCTTTTTCTTTTTTTTTTTTTTTTAATTTTCGTGCCGGGGTCTGTCTCTGTCGCCCAGGCTGGAGTGCAGTGACACGATCTCGGCTCACTGCAAGCTCTGCCTCCCGGGTTCATGCCGTTCTCCTGCCTCAGTCTTCTGAGTAGCTGGGACTACAGGCGCCCGCCACCATGCCCGGATAATTTTTTATATTTTTAGTAGAGATGGGGTTTCACTGTGTTAGCCAGGATGGTCTCGATCTCCTGACTTCGTGATCCACTCGCCTCGGCCTCCCAAAGTGCTGGTATTACAGGTGTGAGCCACCACGCCAGGACTAGAGAGCATTTTTAGGTCCATCGCCCATTCAGATTTTTCTGAACAAACCTAGTGTCTCTCCTCTGACGTTCAATTGTACTGTTTATACTCTACAGTAAGTACTTAGTTACCTTCCAAGTGCCTAATCTTGATTTCCTTATCTAGAAAACAGTCTCTTGGGTTCCTTTCCATATTAACATTGTGGATATTCTAATGTATCGTGGTCTGTAATATGAGAGTCTCTTTGATTTTATTCTGTCCTCTTGCTTCCTAAGTCCACCACCCACTCCTCCTCGGCAGGCCTACAGACCTTTAAGATTTCTTCTACCTTCTTGACAGGACCTAGCACTTGCTCAATCTAGCTGCCTCTTCAAGAAGAATTAGAAAAGTCACAAAACTATAGAGGAGATGGAGGGCATGACAAATGCATGGACATAGTGAAGATCTAGTGTCCAATGACTCCTTCACTGTGTCTTCAAAGTTCCTCATTAATCTTTCATTCATGTTCTCTCAATAGCTTCACCAAGCCTTCTCTTCTCTCATCAGCACAACCCACCCAACTGCCTTTCTGCAGGTAACACCACCTTCTGGTTGACTCAGCACCTATTAATGGATGTGAAGACCAATGGTAACTCAGAATATCACACAAACTTTGTATTTCAGTTATCCAGCACTGAAGAATTCACCACCCCCAAACTTAGTGGCTTAAAATGATAACATTTATTTTGCTTATGAATCTGCAATTTGGGAGCGGTTTGGCAGGGCATCTCATCCCTGCTCTACTTGGTATTAAATGGAGTGGCTCAAAAAATGAAACATTGGAATTATTTGAAAGCTTGCTTGTTCACGCATCTCAAGGTTGATGTTGACTGTCTGCTGGTACCTTAGCTGGGGCTTACACATGGTTTCTCCGTGGGGCCTGGCCTCTTTACAATATGGTGGTTGAGTTCCAAGACTGAGCATCATATAGGCTCCAGAGACTGTGCTCTTAAATCCTGTACCATGCCATCTCTCAGTTATACCATTTTGCTGGTTCTGAACTCGATAGCACACAGAAGGCATGTGATACAGGTATTATCCCTAAAACATCCTAAATCGGTGTTCACCTAACCCATACTGGATCACCTTTAGGGATAGGGAGCTCATTACCACATTAGGCAGCTTGTTCTGTATACTTTTTATTGTTCCTGTGGTTGGAGCATCCTTCCTTACACGAAGTTGGATGCTTCTTTCCTGTAACTTCTGTCCATTAGCCCCCAGCATACTGTTGGGACCAAGGAGAATAAGCTTTTCACATACCAGGCATTGCAATAAGTGGAGGGGTATAATGCCCTCCCTGGATTCTCTCTTTGTTTGGACACTTGTCCCTTCATCTTTGATCTCTGTGTCTCCTTGGACTCCCAGTGAGTCTCACCTGGGTAAGCTCTATGTTGTCAGTGTCCCTCTTAAAACACAGAGCCCAGAAATGGACACAGTCCTCCCATATTTGTATATCACATTATGACATGGTAATTAACCTTCTGACTCATGGCTTCTATTGCCATCTGGTGCGACTCTTAGCCATGGAATATTATTTAACTGTTTACATATTTATACCTGATTTTCTCAATTTTATAAGAAGATTTTCAAGATAATATGCTGAACTCTTTTTGTCTCTGTAACAGCTTCTATTATATTGGATGTAATTGAGTAACAGATCCTGGACATTATTTCCAGGGATGACACTTGTTGGCAATGTAAATGAACATGTTATTTCTCATTCTCAGCTTGCTCATATATTAAAGGGGAATAATGATATGTGCCAGGTTTGAATCATACGGTTTTTTCATAAAGAATCAAATGAGATAACATGAATAAAGGTAATATTTAAACAACAATGGGCAACAATAAGGGTAGGATATTATTGTTTTTAGTATAAACTCAAAAATTCCAGTTTAGGGTGAATAGGTTAAGAAAATAGACCCATGAACTTAACTGCTAACTCGCTGCCTGGCAATAAAAACAGGGGAGAGAAGACATCTATAAGAGAATACATCTAGTTGAAATATTTGCTGTTTCATTCCTAGTCATGGGATTTAATTTTGGTGAGAGAGGGAAAGGAGGAAGCTGATAAGATCTTCAAGTTGTTTTGACTATTTGTGATTACTCTCCAAAGAGAGGCCATTTCATAATTGGCAGGATTTTAGTGCTTTTTGTAGGAAAGCAATGCTAGAAAATAGAAAGATAAATGCTTTTTTTTTTTTTTTTTTTTTTTTTTACTATCAGTTTCCATACATGGAAGAAGGAAAAGATTTCCATTGGAAAAGGAAGAAAGACACTTGAAAGGCAGAATTCCTACAAAACATTGATTGGTGGGAATTCCTCCAGTCATTCCCGATTACCCAGAGCAAAAATTCTGGAATTATTAATACCTGTTATTCCTTCCTTTTCTCTCCCTTGGCCACCCATAGTCCATCATTCCCATATCTTGTCATGTGCAGCCTCCAATCAGTGTCCCCACCTCCGATCTCTCCCCATCCAGAGACCATGCCAGGTGAAGCACCACACACCACCTCCCCACTGCTCAGGAAATGTCAGCCCAGAGTCCTCAGGCTGGTCCTCAGGGCTCTCCATTGCCTTACCTGATGATTCCCAGCCACCTTCCTTTCCAGTATTCTTTAGCACAGATCTGCATCAGCCAGGCTGACATCCTAGTCACTTGGAGCCCTTTGAGCTGATGACACTTGTTTTCATCTCTGCACATCTGCTATGCTGTGCCTTTCAGAAGAAACACCCTTTCCTTGCTCCTTCTCCAGCTAAACCCAATCTATTCTTAATGATGAGCTGAAATTTTGCCTTCTCTATATGACTTTCTCTGACAACAGAAGCCCTCATTGACTTCCTGTGCCTACTCTACCACGTCTGCACTTTGCCATTTTATTATATACCTGCCACCTTGTCTTGTGGTACCAATTCCCCCAAAACTATAATGTCCACCAGGAAAGTACACTTTTTTTTTCAGGTTAATTGGAGAAAGCATACAAATTTATTTAACATGTATACATGGGAAGAACCACAGAGTGATTACCCTAATTCTTTATATTCCGTGCTGAAATAATAATATTTGATGAAATATATTAAAATATCTAAACTTAAGCAAGGGCAAAACAAAAACAAAAACAAAAAAAACAAAACAATTTCCCTGCTTTCAAGTAAAAGCAGGAAAAGATAAAAAATTTAGTTTGGCCTATCCATCTGATAAGGGATTAATAACCAGAATATATAAGGAGCTGAAACAACTCAATAGCAAACAAACAAACAAACAAACAAACGAAATCCAAATAATCTGATTTTAAAAATGGGCAAGAGATCTGAGTAGTCATTTCTCAGAAGACATACAGTGACCAACAGGTATAAGAAAAAAATGCTCAAACATCATTAATCATCAGAGAAATGTGAATCAAAACCACAATGAGATAACAACTCACCCCAGTTACAACAGCTTTTATCAAAAAGACAGGGAATAATGGATATAGAGAAAGAGGAACCTTTATACACTGTTGGTGGGAATGTAAACTAGCATAGCCACTATGGAAAATAGTGAGGAGGTTCCTCAGAAAACTAAAAATAGGACCACCATATGATTCAGCAGTTTCACTACTGGGCATGTGTCCAAAAGAAATAAAATCAGTATGTTGAAGAGCTATCTGCACTCTCATGTTTACTGTAGCACTATTCACAATAGCCAAAATATGGAATCAACCTAAGTGCCCACCAACCAGATGAATGGATAAAGAAAATGTGGCATATATATGCAACAAAACATTATTCAACCATAAAGAAGAAGGAAATCCTGTCATTTGTAGCAATGTGAATGGAACTGGAGTCATTATGTTAAGTGAAATAAGCCAGGCATAGAAAGACAGACATCACATGTTCTCACTTTTATGTGAGAGCTAGAAAAGTGGGTCTCATGAAGACAGAGAGTAGATGGGGTGGTTACTAGAGGTCAAGAAACGGCAGAGGAATGAAGAAAGGTTGATTAATAGGTAAAAATATACAGTTTGATAGAAGAAATAAGACCTAGTGCTTGACAGATCAGTAACATGACTGTAGTTAACAATAATCTATTGTATATTTCAAAGTTGCCAGAAGAAAATAATTTGAATATTTCTAGCAGAATGAAAAGACAAATATTTAAGGCAACGGATCACCCAATCACACTGATTTGATTTTTTATACATTATATGAATTAAAATGTCCCATGTACCCCCAAAATATGCACATGTTATGTATGAATAAAAAAAAGCAGGATACAAAACTATGCTGAATAATCATCCTTTAAACAATGTGGAAATGATAAATAAACAGGAATCTTAAAAAACCCAACTTAATTTGGGGGTATGATATGAAATGTGAAAAGTAGGAGGTGTAATTTCTAAGAAATATCAAGTGGGACTGCTGGGCAGTTCCCAACTGAGCCATGACCCCTATGACAAGCTGTTTATTGGACACAATGTAAAAGCTGACGTGGTGAAGTGGTTATCACAAGCTGAAATGCTGGGGACAGAGAGGGAATAATCAACCCACAGGTTTTATTGCACGTAACCCTTCTCAAATCTCTTGTATATTTATTACATCCTTTAAAGTGTAAAACAAGATCGTCCTAGCAGAATACATGGTGCATAACAGACACTCAATAAATATTTGTTCAGTGAGTATGTAAGAACTGAGTCCTTTCAGAAAAGCAGTAGTTAATGAAGTTTAGGAACTCCTTAGTGAAGTGTTTGTGAATGCATGCAACCTGGGGCCAGGGACCACCATGGAACCCTAGAATTACCGCAAGAGATCTTTGATTCCTTGTGTGTATCAAACATCGTCCAAAAATTGAAAAAATAACATGTCTTCTATCTACCTTTTGTGATCTTGTATTTTCAGAATTAATGAATACCAAAAGAATGTTGTAGTGTACAGAGTTCTTGAAAATTTGTGAAGTTAAAAAGATCTCCTTGGGAAAGATTGTCATGGGCTTTGAAATAAATAGTGTATAAAAAGTTTACCATCTTGACTCATCTGTTTAGGGTAGTGTGTATAAAGGAATACTAGCTACCCTCTATTTAGTTCATTCTTTGTGCCAGGTTGCATGCTAAGTGCTTTACTTGTATTCCTTTATCACTATCCCATTATTAACTTAACAGTTATAACATTCTGGGAGGTAAGGAGTATTATCTCCATCTCATGGACGAGCAAATTGAGGCTGAGAAAGATCAAAGCCACTTGCCTAATTTTACATCATTGTAAGGAGACAGAACCAGGATTTGATCACAGGTCTGTCTTAGTCAGAGGCCTGAACTTTTAGCCATCACACACTGGATGGAACAAGTGGTCATCAGATGCAACTGATGTCCCCAGGAATCCATGGATATCTTCAGGGAGGATACTGGGTTTTCCACAGGATGTGGAATGGGGGCATCAGTTTTTCTGTCTGCATGTTGAAAGCAAAGGGCTGTCTGGGAAGGTGAGGACTTGAAGACCCCAGGTAGCAGCCATCTGTTCCCAATCTATCTAGTATAAATGGCCTCACTGTAAACCAGATGTGTCAGTCCAAAGAGAAAGGACTGAGGCCGAAGTTATTTGTCTCCTTATAGTTCCTGGTCTTTGCCAGGACAAGTGCTTTTCTGGTAACAATAAGTATGGTCACCCTAGTTCAGAAAATATACAACACTCGCGCTTTGTCATCAAAGCATCTCAGAGACCTAGAAAAGAAAATCTTTCAGCTCCAATTTCCCTTCTTTCTCAGAGATGACTGAGATATTTTGGTGATTACCTCCAGCTTTTTCAATTTATGCAAAATCGATTTTCTTGATTTCTGTTCACTTGATTTCTAGCTCCGCTTGCACAGACAACTTCCGTTAGATGATCAAGCGCCCACCAGTAGAAAACTAGAGTGAAAGGTACAGTTAAACCCTTTGCTCTCTTGTTCTCTCTCACACTCTCCTCTCCTCATAGTGTCTTCCAATTTTGTGGTTATCAAGACACACTCCCCCCTAATGCTGAGCAAATATGCCTAATACTGAAAGTGAGTATGGACCTAGAAGGGGCATTTTCCACACGGATGAGCCACGCCCAACAGCCACATGGATTTCTGTGGCACTGGTCAGCATTTGGGGCACTTACAAGGGAGTTGAACAATTCCCCCTACTCCCACCTGCCCCCTTTATTACATTTTATTTAGCTAAAGTCAAACAAGTAACCCAGGTGGACATTCTAAAATGCCCCAATACCTCCAAGTCTCACCCAGCTGGAATGTGTTCATTATTGTTCTTTCAAAGACTTTTCTGGGAAGCAGATCCAGTGGTGCCAGTTCAGGGCACATTTGCTCCGTGCTATGTGGACAGCAGCAACGTGACCCAGGAACATGAGTTCTGTGTGACTGCTTTACCTTTTACCCTGCGGCAGGTCTTCTTGGATATAGGAAAGGAACACATTTAAATTATTAAACAAAAATACTCTCCAGTAATTTGTCATTACATGATGCAAATATTTATAAAAACAGAAGCATTAAAAGAGCTTATTTGTGGCAACACGTATTTTAAATCAACTGATTTGTATGTATATATGCACACGTGTGTGTGTTTGTACGCATGTATATATGTGATATGTATATTCTCATGTAGTCCCCTTTAGGCGGAGGAAAGCGCTCCTTTTTCCATCTAAAGAAACCTTTGGACAAAGAAATTAAGGAATTTTCCTGAGGACAGATGTAGGGTAAGCGCACCTGATAGCAATAACGTAAGCCTACCCTTAGACTGACCCTGTATGGCAGATGCACCTGAATGTTCTGAGCTAGGGAATCTGGAAGTGGCCAACCCAGAGATGCATTCCCTATCTATGATAAACATCTGAACCCTGGCCAGTTCTGTGCAACATGGGCCATACAAGGGATTGAGGCCCTGAGTTTTGAGTTACATGAAGCCTGACAGGTGAAAGTCATTAAGAGGAGGGTATTAAGGGGAAATACTATATAAACTGCATGCTGTTTACAGGGGATTGCAGTTTTCCTGCCCAGTCTGCGGTCCCTGGGCCATGAGGTTACGTCCATGTTGATGAGGAGTTTCTTGGCTGAAATGCGCTATGTTCGATGAACGATTTAATGTACTATGTAATGTTAAGGATTTTTAGTATGGGTTGATATTCGTGTTGACTAGTTTGAGTTATACGGTTGATATGGTGAATGTGTTATAGTTGATTCGGGGATTGTTAATTCGTGGTTATATATTCTTGACGTACTTTGATGTGTTAATGTACTATATATGGTTAAACAATTATAGTACAATATATTATTCATGGGATTAACAGTAATGCACAAAGTACCTAAAAGCACTTACGTATTAGTTCGTTAATACTGACATAGTGGTTAAAGTGTGTGCTGAAAAAAGTACAGGGAATAGTTTAATTAGAATTTCAGCTTGGGTGTTGACGGTGAAGCAGAAATGCTTCTTCCCTGAGTTGTCCAGAGGAGGGAATTCTCCATTTCTGGTTTACAAGACCAGAGTATTGAGTTATACTACAAGGGCAGTTTCATTTGAGTAATTTGTTTTCAATTAGGGCCGTAATTGGTATAAGGTAAGGATAGTCGAGATGTGCATAATGGATGCTGTTTGTCTGATGACAATAAAAGGGTAGTTGGCTGGCTGCCCTCTGATTCATGTGAGTGTGAGACTAGTGGACAGAATACTATGCTTTGCTGTTTAGACATGTGAGGTATAGGAATAACTGCTAGAATAAGAATGGAAAATATAAGGGCCAGTACACCTCCTAGTTTATTAGGGATGGATCATAAGATTGCATATGCAAATAAAAAGTATCACTCTGGTTTAATGTGGGGTGAGGTATTGCGGGAGTTGGCTAAAGTGTAATTATCTGGGTCGCTTAGGAGATCAGGTGAAAATAGCACTAGAATTATTAGGAAGAGGAGGAGGAGAATTAGGCCTAGAATATCTTTGATTGTGTAGTAAGGGTGGAAAGTGATTTTGTCAGGGTCTGATGAGATCCCTGAAGGGTTATTAGTTCCTGTTTCATGTAAGAACAAAAGGTGAACAGCCGCTAAAGTTGCAATGATGAAAGGTAAGATAAAATGGAAGGCAAAAAATTGTGTAAGGGTGGCTTTGTCTACGGAAAATCCACCTCAGATTCACTGTATAAGGTCAGTTCCAATATATGGAATGGCTGATAGTAGGTTTGTAATTACTCAGAATAGGTTTGTAAGAACTAAGAATATTTGGCCTCATGGGAGTATGTAACCTATAAATGCTATTGCTATTGTCGTGAATAGCAGGATAATACCAATATTTCAGGTTTCTAGAAATATAAATAACGCATAGTATAAGCCTTGGCCAACATGTAGGAAGAGGCAGATGAAAAATATTGAAGCGCCGTTAGCATGAAGATAGCGAATTATTCAGCCTTAGTTTACATCTTGGCTGATATTGGAGATTGAAGAGAAGGCAGTTGAGGGATCTGATGTGCAGTGTATGGCCAGAAATAATCCTGTGGCGATTTGCAGAATTAAGCAGGCACCAATAAGTGAGCCAAAGTTTCCTCATGTAGAAATGTTGGATGGTGTGGGCAGATCAATGAATGAATGATTAATAATTTTTATTAGCAGGTGTGTTTTGCGTATTTTGGTCATTAGTGTTCTTACAGTTGAAATACAATGATGGTTTTTCATACCATTAGTCATGGTTGTAGTCCATGTAGGAATAATGGCTTATGCTTTATTTTTATTAAGTATTCTTTTGGTTATAGGGTTTGCAGGTTTTTCTTTGAAACTGTCTCCTGTTTATGGGGACCTATGGTTAATTATTAGTGGTGCTGTGGGTTGTGGTATTGTGTTGAATTTTGGTGAGACTTTCGTGGGGTTAATCGTCTTCTTAATTTATTTGGGTGATATAATGGTTGTTTTTGGTTATGCTGTGGCAGTGGTTGTTGAGGAATATCCTGAAATATGAAGGTCAGGTATTGACATTTGAGGGGCTTTATTATTAGGATTATTAATAGAGTTGGTGTTGATTTGGTGAATGGCTGAGTATGATGGGATGGTCATTACAATTAATTTAATAGCGTAGGGAGTTGCATAACTTTTGAGGATGAGGGTGGTTTGTGTGAGGATTCTGTGGGTGCGGCTGCTTTATAAAGTTATGGGTATTGGTGGTAGTTGCTGGTTGAACGTTATTTGTTAGTATTTATGTTGCACTTGAAGTTACTCGGGGTGATGATTAGATAATTAAGATTAGAGTTAGAAGAGGTAAAATAAAAAAAGGAGAGGAAATAGAGTTTCATTAGGCCTTTTGGGGCAGATACAGTAATGGAGGCTGATATCTGAGGTTGTGAAATGGTTTTTGGTATGGACTTTCCTAATCAAATATTTTGGCTTGTAAATAGGCTTGAGTGAGTGGGGGGGCTGTACGGTGGATTGTGGCTGAGTAAAAACCTAGTATATTGGAGAAGTTAAATGTCTGTAATGGATATTTTAGCTTAAGGTTATTCGTTATAAAATTTAGTTCTATTGCTCGTAGGAGGCCTAAGGTAGTCACACCTAGGGCTGTGAGATTTAGGTGAAGTGGCATAGTTGTTTAGGGGGATGAAGTGGGAACAATATTATCGGTAATGAGGAATCCAGCGAAGACACTGCTAATTATTAGGCGCTTAATTGGGTTAATTAGGAAAGGGTTACTTTTATTAATAATAATCAGAGTTGTGAAGCTAGGTTGTCCTATCAGAGGGAAGAAAATAATTTGAGTACTATAGACCGCTGTTAGGGAGGTTGCACTAACAGTAATAGAAAGGGCTCAGGCATTGGTGTATGACGTGTTTGCCGTTTCAATAACGAGGTCTTCAGATTAAAAACCCGTGAGGAAAGGCATACCTGTAGTGCAAGGCTGCCAATGATAAGGGAGGAGGAAGTGAGGAGTAGAGTTTTGAATAGTCCTCCTATTTTTCAGATGTCTTGTTCATCACTGAGATTATGGATGATGGATCCTGAACATATGTAGCTTTTAAAAAGACGTGGGTGCGGATATAAAGAAATGCTAGGTGTGATTGATTAATACCAATTGTGACTATTATAAGGCTTAGTTGGCTTGAGGTGGAGAATGCTATAATTTTTTTTTTGTGGATGTCATTTTGTGTTAGAGCACAGATTGCTGTAAATAAGATGGTCATGTCTCTACACATAATGTAAAGGTTTTGATTCATAGATTATTTTCTATTAAAGGGTAGAAGCAGATAAGTAGAAAAACTGCTACAACTGTAGGGCTAGAGTGAAATAGGGCTAAAACTGGGGTTGGGCCTTCTATAGCAGAAGGAAGTCAGGGATGAAGGCCAAATTGAGCTGTCTTGCCTGCTGCTGCTAGGAGAACACTAATTAGTGGAAAGGAATTGGGGGTAAGATTTAGAAGAAATATTTGATGAAGCTCTCATGTGTTGGAAAATAAGAGGAATCATGCTATAGCTAAAATGAAGCCAATATCGTCAATCGTTTATACAGGACTGTTTGGAGGGCTGCTGTACTGGCATCTGCTCGGCCGTATCATCAGCCAATTAGTGAAAAAGACATAATTCCCACACCTTCTCATCCGATAAAAAGTTGGAAGAGGTTCTTGGCGGTAACTAGAATTAATATTGTGGTGAGGAAAATGAGTAAATATTTGAAAAATTGATTGATATTAGGGTCTGAGTTTATATATTATATTGAGAACTCTATGATAGATCAGGTAACAAATAGTGCTACTGGGATAAATATTGTGGAAAAGTAGTTTGAAGCTTAGTGAGAGTTGAAGAGTTTGGATTGTTATTCAATGTCAGTTTGAGATAATTATTTCTTGATCTATGAATATGTATATTGTTGCGGGGATGAGGCTGCTAATAAAGACACATGCGATAGATATTTTTACATACTATAGATATCAATCTTTCTTGCAGGGGTTGGCTAAGGTAGTAATAACTGGTAAGATTAAGGGAATTAGTGTTTTTATAATAGGGTATAATACATGTTTATTACTTTTACTTGGAGTTGCACCAATATTTTTCGTTCCTAAGACCAATGAATAGCTCTTATCCTTTAAAAGTTGAGAAAGCCATGTTATTAGGGATGGGAGCATGAGTTAGCAGTTCTTGCATACTTTCTCGGTAGATAAGAAGTTGCAGGCTTCTATTATTAGATCCACAATCTAATGTTTTGGTTAAACTGTACTTACAGTATGCAAACCCCATAATCATCTTAGGGTTTAAGGATAATAGAAAGATAGTTGCAAGGTATACAAGTGTTAATGTATTTTCTTGTGTGAATAAGGGTTTAATACTGTTAATGTAATATACAAGTGTCCCTCGTTGTGTTGTGATTAGTATGTGTAGGGAGTAAAGATCTGTAATTAGTATATTAAGTCCTATAAGCATAATGGTGATGTTTGATCAATAGAATAAAGCCATAGTGATGAAGAGTTCTCCTATTAAATTGATAGTAGGGGGAAAGGCAAGGTTAGTAAGACTTGCTAAAAGTCATCAAGAGGCTATTAGTGGAAGCAGTGTTTGAAGGCCTCAGATACGTAATATAATTCAGCTATGGACTCGCTCGTAGATCAAATTTGCTAGGCAGAATAGTAAAGATGAAGTGACTCCATGGGCAATTATAAGGATGACTACACCTGTAAAGCTTCAAGGAGTTCGAATGAGAATAGCCATAACAACAAGTGTGATATAGCTTACGGAGGAATATGCGATAAGTGATTTTAAGTCTGTTTGTCGTAGGCAATTAGAGCTTGTCATAACTATTTCCCATAAGGATAGTATGAGGAAGGGGTAGGCTATATATTCTGTTATGGGGTTGAGGATAAGGGTAAGCCATATAATACCATAGCCACCTAGCTTTAGGAGTACCTCTGCAAGTACTATTGAGCTAGCAATAGGGGCTTCCACATGGGCTTTGAGGAGTTAGAGGTAAAGTCCATATAGAGGTATTTTTACTATAAAAGTCATAATACATGCTAGTCCTATAAGATTATTAGATCAGGAAGTTAATAGTTCTTGGGTGGTAAATATTATTATTATTATTATGTTTAGTGAACCCAAGGTATTTTGAGTATGGGCAAGTGTGATAAGTAGGGGAAGAGAACTATTATAGAGTTTTTTCCGGGGGGGGGGTCACTCATTGGAAAGGTGATGTTGACTTGCTAGAATTATAAGAGGTAGTAGTCAGGTTGTTAAGATTAGAAGGGGCAATGTTGGTGGGTCAGAGGAGAAAGTTAGTGAGAAGTTAGATGAATTATCATTTAATTGGGTAAGATATAGCAGAGTAATGAGGCTGCTGAATAGGCTGTGGATAGTTATGTTTATTTAGATTATAGAGTTATTACAGAGTCATGTTATTGGTAACAGTATAATTGTTGGAATAGTAACTTCTGGCATTGAAGTAAATTTAGATTTTGTACATATTCTAGGCTGTATGTGTTGGAGATTGAAACTAGTAAGGCAAGGCACACTGCGGCTTCGCAGGCAGCAAATACTAGGAGGATAATGGGTATTACGGAAGCTAGAGTGAAATGTATGTTTAAAGTTAGAGTAATTATAATGAATATCGATAATACTATACCTTCTAGGAATAATAGGGATGATGTTAAGTGGAATCGATAAACTAATATTCCCAGCAGTGCTATGGTGTATGCTAATATAATATTGATATAAATAAAGGGCATTTGGTAAATATGGTCTATCGTAATCTAATGTGTCGAAATCATTTATTTTAACTTAAACTATCTACCAATTCAATTCAGTCAAATCCTTTTTGGGTTCATTCATAAGTCAAGCCTAGGATTAAAATGCTAATTAGTATAAGGGCTGTGCTGATTATTAGTGTCAGGTTGTTTGTTTGAAGGGCTCATGGCAGGGGCAGTAGTAGAGCAATTTCTAAGCTGAGCAGGAGAAATGTGGTGACCACTAGGAAGAATTTTATGGAGAAGGGGAGGTGGCCAGAGGTTAATGAGTCAAATCCGAATTCATAAGGACTGGATTTTTCTATATAAATATTAAGTTGTAGGAGTCAAAATGTAATTGCTATTAGTAATAGGGCCAGTAAGGTGTCGGTTACTAGGGCTAGGGTCAGGCTAATTACTCTTTTTCGAATATTATTGAAGCTTATTGATTGGAAGTCAATGGTAATGCTTATACTGAAAGAGTAGGATCCTCTTCAGTAGATAGAGACATATGAGAATAGCCATACCACATCTATGAAGTGTCAATATCAGGCAGCAGCTTCAAAGCCAAAGTGGTGGTTAGATGTAAAGTGAAATTTTGATTGGCAAAGGAGGCAGATAGTGAGAATGTTGACCCAATACTGACATGAAGTCCATGAAAGCCTGTGGCTATAAAGAATGTTGAGCCATAAATTCCATCGGAGACAGTAAAAGGGGTCTTGAAATATTCTGAAACTTGTAGGAGGGTGAAGTATATGCCCAAGGTAATTGCGATGGCAACTACTTTCCATCAGGCTGTGGTAAGCTCAAGTAATTGAAACTCCTGATGCAAGAATGGGGTAAGGCCACAGTGGAGAGGGTCTGAATGGCAAATGCCCCTCTGAGACAGCATACGCTATCCATTTCCCCGCAACCCCACTATGCCCACATCACTCATATGTGTTGCCTGTTCCATCTCACTTAGCTTTGGAGCTGTTGACTCCTGTCTTAAGGTCTGGGAAGATGAAACCGTTAAGCTTTTGGTGTCAGCGATTTCCTGGCCTTGCAGATACCATGGTGATAACACGCCTGGGTTGGGATGCAGTCCTAGCTCCTGAAGAAAGAATCTGTGGCTACCATCAAAGGAAGGGCTGCCTATAGGCAAAACTTTGTCTAAGGTGGTGGCCATACTGTTTCCAAAAAACGCAATCCCCATTCTTGAGAAGGGAGTCACTTTAGGGCTTACCAGAGGCTTCCCTGCTCCTATAAGTTTGTAACTGGAGAGGAAGGAGAATCCATGGCAATCTGTCAGCACAGCATTCTCTGCAAACCTTGGCCCTCCAGCCTGTGCTGTAGGTGTGTGTTAGAGAAGTACCCCATCCGTCCTACTCCACCTGTTTATTCCCACCTATTCAGCTTATGTGACTATAGCCTTTTGAACATATGAAGATAATAATAATACCAATAACAACTAATCTATATTGAATGATTTTTGTGAGTTAAGCACTTTCCATGCATTAGCCCATCAGTCCTCACAATGACCTATGAGTCAGGCCCTCTTCCTGTCTCCATTTTACAAACTAGGAAACCAAAGCTTAGAGAGGTTAAAACAATTGCTCTCACATTCTCCTAAGTGGTAAGTGCTCGGGCCAAGGTTTGACTGATTTTGACCAGCAATGGGTGAAAGAGGAAACATTCACATGGCATTTGAGCCATGGTGAGGCGCTCTCACGCACTTTACTTCTGTGAGTCCTTCCAATACTTCATCCCCAGTTAAAAACTGAAAGTTTGAGTGACTTGATACAAGACGTATTGCGAATAGGTGACAATTTCCGAATCTGGAGCCAGATTCTTTCATTCCCATCCCAGTGTTCCTCCTGTGACAACTGCTGCTGCCTCTGTGGGTCAGCCTGTTTCCTTTATTAGCACAGAGTACAGATTTATGCACAGCTTTCCCGTCAGTTTTCCAATTGCAAAATAAAACTTTCTCAGTCATAACAAAAATAGTCACAAAGAACCAAGACTGAAACCTGGATCTTCTGGCTAAAAATAAAGTATGTGGTGGCATGCAGCCTGAGAGAATATCAGGATAAGATCAATCACCCAAGAACCAGCTGTACTTGAAAAGAGACGATATTAGGGCAGGCTCATAAAAACAGAGGAATCTGCAATTTGAGAGCCAGGTGAATGGGAACATGGCCAGCCTCAGTGCTCTCCAAGCAGAAAAAAGTACCAAGAACCAACTCAAAGCTCAGAAAGGAGAGGTGATTGAACTCCACTATCTCTACTGGGCTGAAAAGAACAATGCTCTCCTTTTCTGACCCCGCCAGGCATTCACATCGCTCAACTCATCCCAAATGCTGACCTGGATGGGAACTTGATCACCATCCCAAGGGCCAGAATAAGAAACGAATGAAGCATTTATTAATTAAGTTGTGTGTGTTTGCATTAGGATAACTGTGACTCTGAGTGGGCTGTGTGTGAGTGGGGGTTGCTGAGGACAGTTCTCCCTGTACCCACAGGGCCCAAGGCCGCCTCCTATCACTCTCAACCTTGGAGATCTCTGCAGACGGAGGAGTTCTGAGGACTGATATGTTTCCAGGGTCTGCAAATCTCAAAGTATGTTTCACAGATCATTAGTCCCATGAGATGCTCCTCAAAAAAGGGGTTTGTGGTTAAGTAAAGAAGACAACTTTACATTCTGTTCCCCTCTTAGAGATTTATAGAGAACATTAAAGGCTCTGATAATTCCTGCAGTTCAGAAAACTGCTTATTTTTGTTTAACCCAGTGTTTCCCAAGCATATTTGGGAAGGACCACATATTTTCTTTCACTTAATTCTTATTTGCATCTTTTGGAACTAGTGTTTTTCAGAACAGATTTTGAGCAACTCCCTAAAAAAATGCTTTGAAAAGGCATACTCTACTGGGTGAACTCTCTCATGGGGAGGAAGAGGGTGAAGAAAATACACATGAATATGTACAATTTTTAAAATTTCAAAAGGGTATACAATAGAATATAAGAAATGTGTTTCCTTCCCACCCCAGATTTTAAATATTATTCTCCACAGGTAACTAATATCAATACTTTCTGGTATGTTGTCAAAAAGATGTGCATGTGCCTGTGTGTGTGTGTGTGTGTGTGTGTGTGTATGTATGTGTGTGTGTGTTTATACAGGTGAGGGTATTTAACACATACCATTTCTGCCTGCTTTTTCTACTTGAATAGCTTCGAGTATTTTCATATTAGCATGTAAACCTTCTATTTAATGGCAAAATAGGAGTCTTGCATAGATGCACCCCCATTTCTTTAACCAATCACCTGTTGATAGAAGCATAAGGTTTTTGGGAGGTATTCTCATAAGAAAGCTTGAGTTTCCAGACAGACTCTAAGGCATATATGTTGAGAAGGGACTAAGCCCTCAAGTCCTTTATGGTCTTGACTGACTGTTCCAGGTTTATATCTTAGCATAATCAGCCAAGCTACCAAGATGGAGAAAAGGGCAGGGGGCAGGGCAGGCACACTTTGCTGGCATAGTTTCTCTTAAATCATTTGCTTTGCTTAGAAGTTTCAGTGAACTCAGCAATCCTTCCCCAGACATGAAATTAGGTGCCTGCTGGAGGTATAGTGGGCACCTAATTTCTTCACGGCTGAACTGCCTCAGCCATTTGAACCATCTGTGGGTTGTTAGGTCACTTTCAGAGGGCTGATGAGTAAAGAAGGGCCAACTTCTGCTCTCATTACCATGTTTTGCTTTCTTGTCAAGTAATGAGAACATGTTGCAATGGGCTTTGTCACTAAAGAAAAACTAACCAAACCCACTTCTGGAAAGTAGAAAAAAAAATACTTCCCCTTTGAAAGTCAATGAAAACAGTGAGTTTTCTGGGTAAAATTAAAAATCACAATCAGAAGCAGAATCCTGTTTGGCACAATCAAGTTTGGCTCCGGGAGTCTGCAACCCTTAGATCAATGATTCGGAACGGACTTTTCTACTAAGCGCCTTAAACTGTGAGATTTCCCAGGCCAGCCTGGTCCTCTGCATTCATTGCTGACAGGAGGAAGTCTGTAGGAAAATTCTCCCTCAGCTGCTACTGACTCAAAGTCTAAGGATGTCAGAAGAGCCGGCCTCGTTTGTAGGAAGCACGAGGTCTCTCAGTCATTCATGGTCACATGTCCCAGTTTGGGAGAAAGGGTACAGAGCGCTGTTCTTTTGGGAGAGTGCTTTTCAACAGGCACCTGCATCCCCCAGGCTTCTCTTTTCAGTTTGCCACTTCACAGTAATCATTTCTGGCTGGCGATATACCTGGGGAACGCAGCGGAAACAAATGCAAACCTGCTCTGGAAGAACAAATCCACTGCTCAGGCCACGTGGAATTCCCACAGGGAAAAATAAATCTCCCTGAAGAATTTATAATACAGATGTAGAAAACACTAAAGGAAAAGATCCTTTATGAATAAGAGTCAGTAGATAAAATAGGCAGAATGATTCACTCCCCCAAAACTCGAGATGACAGAACAGGTTTAAAATATTATAAATATATTAGGCTTTGGTAAGTTAAGGAAATGAAAGAAATAAGCACACAAGAAAAGAAACTAAAAAAAGAAAAAAAACAAATAAAACATATAGAAATGAAAACATAATGAAACTAAAGACTCAATGAATGTGTTAAACAGAAGATTAGAGAGAACCGAATAGGGAATTGGTGAACTGAAAGATAGATTTGAAACAACTGTACAAAATTCAGCATGGATTAAGAGAATAAGAGAAGAAATATGAAAAAAATGGTTGAGACATAAAAAAATGACAGGGTCAAACATGCATACCAATAGGAGTTCTAAAAGGAGAAAACAGACTGAGGGAAAGACAAGGTAATAAAGATGAAAATTTTCCAGAATTGGTAAAAATCGTAACTCTTTAAATTGAAGATGAAAAATGAGTTAAGCACTAGAAATAAGTTCACCTCGAGTCACATTATGGTGAAATTTCAAAATAAAAAACAAAGTGAAACTCTTATTAGTTACCAGATAAATTCAGATTATTAAGGAACAAAATGAGACTAACAGGCTTGTCAGCAGCAATAACAGAGACATTGGAATGACACCTGAAAAATGCCAAGCAAAAATAGTTATCAACCTAAAATGTATCAGCTAATTTATCATTCAACCTTGAGCATGAAATAGACACATTCGGACAAAGACTGAGAAAGTTCGTCTGTCGCACACCCTTCCTGAAAAATTTTCTAAAGGAAGAACTGCAAGAAGAAGGAGACAGAACACAAGAGAAAGTAGTGGGTGTATGCAGTAATGATTAACAAATAAACCGGTAAATGATAGGAATGCATTTTTATATAAGCAAATAAAAATAAGTATTTATTTTAAAACACCAGTAATAACAGTAATAATGAGGGAAAAACTTATTAGATAACAATGACATGTAAGATGGAGTGGTTGATTGGAATTAGGATTTTTTAAAGTTTTTATGTTGTTCAGAAGAAAAATTGATTTACTTTAAATATATATATATGTAATTTTTTTTTTTTGACACAAAGTCTCGCTTTGTTGCCCAGGCTGGAGTGCTTTGGCACAATCTCCACCTCCCGGGTTCAAGCAATTCTCCTGCCTCAGCCTCCTGAGTAGCTGGGATTACAAGTGTGTACCACCATGTCTGGCCAATTTTTGTGTTTTTGGTAGAGACCAGGTTTCACCATGTTGGCCAGGCTGGTCTTGAACTCCTGACCTCAGGTGATCCACCCGCCTCAGCCTCCCAAAGTGCTGGGATTACAGGCATGAGCCATTGCACACAGCCTAAGGGTAAATACTTTAATAGAAAGGGCACACAGAGGAGAAAAGGCAAGAATAAAGAAAGCTGATCAACTCAATAGGAGGACATAAGGAAGATCAAAGCAGAAATTACTGAAGTGGAAAACAAAGAAACTTCTAACTTCTTTTTAAAAATTGAAAAGAGGATGTCACCTCAGATATAGTAGAGATTTTTTTTTTGTTTTTTTTTGAGTTGGAGTCTCGCTCCATCGCCCAGGCCAGAGTGCAGTGGCGCAATCTCAGCTCACTACAACCTCCGCCTCCCGGGTTCAAGCAATTCTCCTGCCTCAGCCTCCTGAGTAGCTAGGACTACTGGTATATGCCATCATGCCCAGCTAATTTTTGTATTTTTAGTAAAGATGGGGTTTCACCATATTCACCAAGCTGGTCTCGAACTCCTGACCTCCTGATCTGCCCGCCTTGGCTTCCCAAAGTGCTGGGATTACAGGCATGAGCCACTGCTCCTGGCCAGACCTGTAACTTTTAAAGAAATTTTTTCTTGTCATCTGTCCATCCCTCTCTTTTTTCATGCACATGCTGAGTAATCTTCAAGAAATAGATAACCCCCATTTTACACAAAGTGCTCCAGAAAATAGAAAAAAAAGGGAAAATTTTGATTCATTTCATGAGTCTAATATAACCTTGGTAATAAAAGCAAAAAGAGAACAACAACAACAAACAATGTTCTCAACAACAAAAAAATGGTATATGAGGTAGTGCAAATTTGGATAAACAGATCAATGACTCTGAATAGTCTAGATATAGAACCACATATGCGTGTGAACAAGTGTATGATAGGAATGTCATCACAATCAGTGGAGAAAAGATAGACAGTCAAAATTGGTCCTGGGACAATTGTCTATCCTTCCAGACATAGATAATAGACCCCAATCCCACATCATACACCAAATGCATTCTAATTATTTAAAGACACAAATATGAAAAGCAAAATATTAAAAGTCAATAAGAAAACACAAAATGCTTTAATGTATGGATTTAAAATAAATACAAATATCCTATAACAATTAAGAAAAAGTAAAGTATCCCAAAGAGAAATGTGCAGAGGCTTTAATCAGGCAATTTACAAAAGAGGCACCTAAACGTTTAGTAAATATATGAAAAATAATCACTGCACTGGAATTTTGTACAATTACTAGTGAAATTCCATTTTTCTATCTGCCAAATTAGCAAAATATAAAAGTTGGATGATATCAAGGGGGGTTGAGTATGTGCTAAATGGGAACTCATGTCGCTACTGGAAGTACAACTTTGAAATCTCTCTGGAGAGCAATTTTATAATACACATAAAGTTGAGGATGCACATACCCTAGGACCACCAGATCCTCTTCTAGGTATATACTCCAGAGAAACTCTTGAACATGTGTATGGGGAGACACGTACCCAGATGTTCAATGTGGCAGTCTTGGTAATTGTAATCAACAGCAAGAGGGCGATGGATACATAAGCCAGCCATACATGTTCCCAGATTAATAAATTTCAGAAAGTGTCTCTGGAGAAAAGTCTCAAACTGGAGGAGGTGTACAAGCTATGAAGCTATATATGTAAATTTTTAAACATATAAAACTATAATATATATTCTTATAGACAACTGTAGTAAAACTTCAAAAGCATGTATTAGAATGTTAACTGCAGCGTGGTTAAGAGAAACTGGAGAGATTTGATTCTAATCCCAGCTCTACCACACACTTGCTTGTGGTCAAGTCACTTAACCATACTAAGTCCTAATTTCCTCATCTATAAAATGAGAGCAGTATCTTTACCTCATTAGATTTTGTTTAGATTTAGTTTAAGGATCAAAGTGTCTGGGGTATAGAGTATGCTCCATGTTAACCTTCTTTGCCCTCTCTTTTCCTCGTCATCATACTTGACAGGAGAGAGTCTCAGGTCTTTAAACTCTTGCTTCAAGGTAAGGATCTGAGGAGAATCCTCAGTGTTGAGCACTTCTGCACATTCAGATTTAGAACCTCAGACATTCTTAAAGGGACAGAACTCCCAAGTACAGAAGTACCAATCCTTGAAGGATTGAGCATTGAACATAAATCATAATAACAAGAGGCAGGTGAAACTGACTGTAGACATCCTCTGATGTTCTGGTGTGGTGGAAAGAGTTTTGACAAAATTCTGTAAGACTGTGGGTGTCTGTTCTCTCATCTGAAAGATGCAAGGGTCAGGCAACAGAGGCCATCTTATTCCAAAGCTTCTGAGTGAGGGCCCGAGGATGGTGGATACCTGCACGACTTGGACAAACAAACCACCCACAGACAGAATCATCCACGGTACTGCTGACAGCAGGGGCTTCTGATCTATCATCTATTGGCCAACTGACAGCTCTAGTTCTGTGTGACCCTCAGTCCTGGGCACCCCTAGACTTGGAGAGATGGACGGTTTTGTAAAATAACAAGCTAGAAGAACCAAGCATGGAGGAAACAGAGAAAGAACAGGTGGCTGTTGAGCCAGAAAGCAAGAGAGAGAAGTTATGGGATCTCTTGAGGCCCACTTTCCTCTAGGTCCTTTGCTCTGAACAAAAAGAGTGGTCTTGAGGAGAAGCTAGAAAACAGAAATACTAGAGGAAAAACACAGTGCAATGCATGGTCAGTGTGTTTATCAGAGCTGTGAAGACGTCGCTGAGCCACCTCGGAACCCTGGTGTTACCTGAGGTTTGAATGTGTTTGTAGGTGGTGAAGAGATCCCAAGACTCTGCTAGCAGATCTTCTATAAAATGTCCCCAACACGATCACGTCTGTTGTGTAAAATCATCTTTTGACACTGCTATTGCATTTTAGGCTGTAAAATTTGTCAAATTCTCTTGGGCTTTCACATGAAAGGAGTTAATTCTCATCAAATGATGGCATTAGGGAATGACTGGAGTCAAGATAACAAGCCCAGCTCTTTCATTCAAGGGCTGATAAGTCTCTTAATTATGTTACACTTGTCTCTCCATCTGGCAAAATGCAGTTGATCACTCTCCTTTCTCTCTCTTCAGGAAACATATAAACAGAAACAAGAATTTGGATGAGCGAATACTCTGTGCTGCTCGAGGGAAGAGCACAGTGGAAGTCCAAGGGTGAGTGTGTGCCCAGGGCAGGTGAACTGGGCTCTGAGCTGATTCCTGGGATGCATGATTACATCAGCCTGTGCTCAGCTTCTCCACCAATAAAAAGGGCCAGTGATATCTGCCCACCCTTATCTCAGAGCTCTCCTGCCAGTACCTGGACATTCCAAATAATGTATTAGACCAAAATTGTCCTGGATTCTGCCCTGCAAAGTGGATGTCTCCTTTAATTTGGCTTATGAACTTTCTGATTTCACTCTAAATCCTGACCATAGATTCTTTTGTCTCAAACGCTCCCTAAGATAGAATAGACCTACTTCAAGACCTGAACAAACTTTGTTTGTAATAATAATTTTAGCCCTAGAGTACCTATAACCAGCATATGTGATTGAGAATCCTCTCAAAATGGAGTGACAAACTCTGTGACCCCAGCAAGGAGGGACACTTTCTCACCCAGTCCTGGCAGAAGGTAGGAGCAGGAAGAAGGGAACACTGCAGTGTCTGAAATTTCTCACATACAATTGACCATCCCCGTCCTTCCTTCCTCCTTCCTGTACTGCCCACTCCCCTATTTCCTCCATAGTCTGTGTTCCAGGATAGTTTCTTTCTATTTCCTTCAGGGCACTCAAGGTAAAGATCAAGGGTACTACTTTTAGCAGAAGTACTTGCATTTTTTTTTCCATTCTAAGAGATGCCCAAAGTTAGACCTCAAATGTGGAAGCTTGACAGGATGAGAAAATAATTTAGGATCTGTCCGACTGCATAGTATGTTATCTACTCAAAAGTCCAGCCCTGGAAGGCTGTCCTTCCACCTCAGGAGGAAATACGGCTGCTTGCTGCATTGTTCCTTCAGCAATAAGATGAGCTTTGTATCAAAGAATCCTGAAAAGTTTGAAGATAGAGGAGAATATACAGTGTAGTAGGAGTGAGCATAGTTCCTGTGAGAAATGACTAGACATGATTAGAGATTCTGTGAAGTTCAGCCTAAGGAAGAGATCAGCCTTTTGCATTGCAAACTTTCCCCCCACACTAGTAAAGGTGAAAGGCCTACCTATCCCGATGACTAAAAGGCCACATTAGAGCTAGCTTTTTGGCTTATGACTTAATTGGTGTTGGTTTTAATTGTAGTTTATAAAGAATTTTTCATGGACCTTCTTTTCTCTTAATGCTACCAGTAGGCCTTATCAGTCTTTTACACCAACTGTTCCCAATCTTTTGGCACCAGGGACCACCTGTACCAGTCTGTGGCCTATAGGTTGGGGACCCCTAATTTATATCATGGTGTGGATTAGTTTGAGATGCTCCCCATAAGAGCAGTTTTTGAAAGAAGGGAAAAAAATAGCACCAGACTCCCCAGGTCGAGGGAAAAAACCGATCTCACATGTTTAAAGGACTGAGTCCTTCATATCCTCTGCCATCTTTTTAATGTTTCCCTTCCCTTTGCCTTATCAATATACAAAGCTTTTTACTAGAAAATACAAGGCAAAATGCACATTCTCTAATAAAGCAGAAACAATTACTTTGGATAAACTGAGCAAAACCATGTAGATTTCTTGGTTTATAAAAAATTGTGTTTGTGCAGGAACTTTTTGTTTATACATCCCCCCTAGCTCCAACAAAAATGAAGATGATAATCAAGTTTGCAGATTTTATTAGGGTTCACTTTAGAAAATAAACGTATGGTATAAATGGAAATTAAATATTTTGGGAAATGACTGGCTTTATCCAGAAGATATAAGGTTTAATTTTTCAACAGACAATATCAAGATGTTCTTTATTAAACCCCTACCTTGCGTAGTGGGGAAGACACAAGACTAGCTGAGCAGTGAACTGCTGAAAGCAACTTTCACTTACAGCGCAGAAAGCATGAGATTATGAAACAGGTTCTTCTTAAGAAATACAGAAGGTTTTAAACTTTTTGGTTGCAAAAAAAAAAAAAAAAGGATGTGTAGTTCACTTCCTCCTCTGTTTTCTGCAGAGCACTAAGAATTGTAACTGAATTAGCTTCACTTTTCTGACCCACTCGTCACTGTGAGGCTGTAACCAGTCTGTACTGACAACTGCTTTCCTCTTTGGGGCCAGATTGTCGGGTAACATGACAGAGGGGTCTCAGTCTCCCTAAGAAAGATGTTCCAGTAAGCAGTGACTGGGAATCATAAGAATCACTGACTTTTATCTTCTCTCTTTTCCTTCTAACTCCTCTTACTACATTATGACAGTGAGTGTGGTCAGAGCAGCCAACAATGAATGCCAAGGGAAGATGAGGAGTGCAAGAAATTGTCCATAGCTCCCTGAAAATACTTTAACGAATCTGGTCTAATGTGTCTCTCAGAGACCAGAAAACTTACGACTGTCTCTTCACGTTACACTAGTTCAATTTTTTGAGTTCACATTTGTTTCTCAATCTTGGCTTAGCTGATGCATTCCAAGCTTATTCTGCTAAATTATTATGTATTTGCCCAAAGCAAAGAACTTTTAATGCACAGAGTTTATGGGCTATTCTCTATAACTTTAAGGAAAATGAAATTATTTATACCTGGAGTAGGAAATCCTTAAGTAGGATAAAAAAAAAAAAAACCAATTGAAATCAATAGTTGCTACATGATAATACATTTCTATTCACAAATGGTCTGGCTCCAGGTAAAACTTCAGGATACAGAGAATGCTAGAACGTGCAGCAAAATGAAAGCCCAGATCACTTAAGTAAACTTTCCAGTCTCTTGTTAATAGCTGAGTAAATCTCTGGGCAATCCTCAAGAGGTTCTTAGAAGTCATCCCTCGTTTATATCTAGAAGGTTCTTGTAATTGTCTTGTAAATCTCCAAAGATCTTTAGAGATTACTTTGCTTTAAATAGAGACAAAAAATGATACAAAAGTAAGCTGGACTATCGCCTGGCACACTATTTCTACCTAGTGCAATTTTTAATTTCTTAAAAATCAAGTGATCTGACAGCACAATACTTGTCAAGCACTTGTCATACTGGGATGTTTCTTGCCATCCACATACGTATTTTTGCCAACCATATTTATTGACTATTGATGCTTATTCCAGGTGACCGAGTCACCCCAATGCTTAGAGGAAGCAAGCAGGGTACAAATCAATTAATCAATGAAAACATTGTCTAATGACTGACTTTTAAATCACAAAGCCATTTTAGAGTATAAGTAAATACCTGAAATAAAGAAGGCACTTCACACACTCCCTCTCTTCCATTTCCATCAACTTTTGTGGACAAATGCAATGGGTAATTGAAAACTTAATATCACAACCACTAAATAGTCAAACAGCCTTTAGTAACTTGTTGCTTCCTGGAAAAGATGAATCTGATAATTAACTTAAAGAAAACAAACCAAACAAAACTCTCCACTACCAGCCTGGCAGCTAGGGAGGCATTATTGGGTCTGAATCGAGGAAATCAGGAAATACTTACAATCATGATGAACGTGCCCAAGAACTCAGAGAGGGTTTCTTTCGCTAAGCTGCTCTTCAAGACCAGTCTCTGCTTGAAGCTTTTCCCCTTTTCTGCTTTCTCTGGCTGCATCTTGGGGCTTCTCTGAGGACTCCTGTTTCCACCAATGCCTACCTGTTGTGGTCCTCACTTTCACAGCCACATGAAAATGGACGTTTTGACAGTGGCTCACAGATTCCTGGAGATGTCTGGTGAGAGTCTCTGACTGTACAAATGCCGTTCCAATTAGAGGCTGTGGCTTAATCGTCTTCTGGTGGAACTGTCATTCCCTGTTCACTGCTATCTGTTTGAATTTGCGACTTAGAACCTGAAATCCCCCAAATGATCCTTTTTGTGCCTGATAGATTAATCATTACCTTTATTCTCAAGGTACTTTTTTCTCTGTTGGTTTTTTTCAAGAGATGAGAAAAGAGATGTGCTGGTTGTGTTGCCAAACCACAGTGATGGGCCCTGGTCCAGAAAAGATTTGCATGTTACACAATTGCAGGCTTCTGATTTTTTTTTTTTCTCATTCAGAAGTGGGTGGTTGGAGTGTAGTTTGGAATTGTCAAACCAGGTGTAGATATATCCAGTGTAAACATTCTTTTCTGAAAAAGGTTTTTATGCAAAATGAAGAATTTGAAGAAAATACAGATTTATCACCCTAGAAGATTAATCACTCTTGTTTTCTTCCAGTATCATTTCAGTGACTTCATGATACCACTCTGAGGTTAGTAAGAACCACAGAGGCCATCCTAGAGATAGAGAAAAAACATACAGGGAGACCATTGCAAGCTTCACACTGCAAGTCACCTCTTCGGTTATGAAACTGGGCTTCATTTGCTGAAGATACTTTAGGATCCAAGAATCAGAAAGATGGAGGAGTCACCTTTTTGGGTTTCTTCTGAAGAAGTATTCCAGTTTGAAAACAGTCACTCTTCTTCATTTACCATGAAATATTTAGACATAATACATAGGAAATAAACAATAGCAGCTTGAAATTCTTTACTGCATGGAGATGACTGAGCTGGAAAGAGATCAATCAGCATGTATGCCATCCTAATCAAACAAGAAAGTACACCTAACCAAGGCTCCTAGGTTATACCCTTTAAATTTGATAAATTGACATCCTTGCTGGCAACAAACTGTGTTTGGTACTAGCTTCTTGTCCTGTCAAATATTCAAGCCTCGTTTTTCAAAACTGACTTGTCTGAAGAAATAGAATACAGCATTAGTTTCTAAACAACAAGGCGGGCCTAGTTTCTGATTACCATTGTGGACTCATGGAATTAGTACCCACGCTGTGTGGTTCCTTCCAGTCCTCCCACAGGGAAGCCAGCTCTGCATCAGGCCCTCGCCTAGCTTTGCAAAAAGGGGAGGGAGGAGAGGACATGGAGAAAGCAGCTGATGAGAGGCCAAAGGCAGAAGGAGACTTCTGATCTGTAGGTGACATTTAGAATTTAGACTTAAAAAAGTTATCGCTTGCCTGAGGCCACACTACTGCAGAACCAGGACAAAACCTCAGCATTTTGGCTTTAATTCCTGGTGAAGTTATCAGAACTACCATTGTCTGGAAGGGTTACCTATGACCATACCATTACCAAGTCCCAGTGGATGGACCAGAGAAACAGGACTTTCTTACTGTGACTACAGCTAATAACATGCAAGAGTGTTCTTTAGTCTTCCCATTCACTCATCTAACAACTATTTATTGCACACTCAGTACCTGCCAAGCACTGCACTTAGCAAGAGCACATAGGGTTCTTGCCCTTCACAGAGCCTAGAGTCTAGTGAAGCAGACAGATGTAAGTGAAATAATCCCACACACATAAATACAAAATCACAACTGAGATGTATGCTGCAAAGATGGGGGCCATATTTCTATAAGCAAATATAACAAAAGGATTTGACTTTGTCAGAGAGATCTCTGATGGCTTCTCCAAGGAAATCATGTGTGGACTGAGATCAGAAAGAAGCATGGGTTTAAGTATATGAAGTGGGGAAGAAAATGCATGTACAAAGGCCTTGGTGGGTTTGGGGGTAGGGGGTAGGGGACAGCATGATATCTCTCAAAGAATAAGAGAAATTTACTGTGGTTGGCCCCAGAGAGAGTGAAGGAGTACAGCATGCAAAATGAGCCCCGAGGTGTGGGCAAGGGTCAGACCTTACTAGCCTTGTAAGTGGTAGTTAGGGCTAGAAGCTTAAGTCATTGAGGTGGTTTAAGCAGAAATATGACACGATCAGATTAGAGTTGTGAAAAGATCCTCCGAGCTGTGAGGTAGAGAGGGGACTGGAGGGGACTTGGAATGGTCATAGGTAGATCCATTTGGGGGTATTACTGAATTCCAGAACCAGGTGGTAGCTTTGATAATGGAGAAATGGAAAGATCCAAGAGTTCTTTATATCTTCAAATTGGAAGAATTTGGCAGGTTAGATGTGGGAGATGAGGAAAAGAGACTGAGAAAGGTTGGTTCCTGGTTCCTAACTTGCTGGGGAAGGTGCTGCTGAGTCCTGTGAGAGAAAATCCTGGAAGAGGACCAGAAGTGCAGTGGAAGATCGTTAATTCTGCTTGTGCAAAGTTGAGCCTCAGGGGCTTCTGAGTGACGTAAATTAGGAAGTGATATGGGTCCAGATGAAGAAGGAATGTCTGCGTGCTCAGGGTGGTGATAACTGGAGCCTGGAGTAAAGAGGCTCCCTAGGGAGAGAGTTTGAAGAGAGCTAAGAGTTTGATATGGAACATTTCATGCTTAGGTAGAGGAGGATGGAATCTTCATTATTTCTGTTTTTCTACCTTCAATTGACAGTCACACGTCTCACCTCCATCATCACAAACAGCTCATCATCAAACATAGCTTACTCGTATAAAATATTCACTGAACAAAATGTTCCAGCCACCTAACAAAATGTTCAAAAGCGTTCTAAGAGGGTAAGCAATGAATAGTATTCCTCCTTCCACCTAGGAGGGGGCCTTTGTCAAAATACCCTGACTCCAAAGTGCTAACTGGAAGCCTAAGGGAGCTTTTAAATTTCATTCACTCAGAAAATGTTTTCATTGAATATGTACCATGTGTCAGGCATAGCATTAAGCAGTGGGAATTTAAAAATGAAAATAAAAATCTCTATTATTAAGGAATTAATAGTCTAAGTGACAAAGACATCTGAATGAATACACCATAGAGTAGAATAGAGTTGTAAGCAAGATACTGAACCAAAATTTCTGTCACCATAGGGACATCTGAGAGCTAACTCTGCATTTGCCAATATACAGAGGAAAGAATGAGTACGGCGACTGCCATCAACAGTTCTAAAGCTGATGAGCTTTCCTGGATGCACTGCTATACTGATTTTCCAGGGCTGGCGTATGCTGTTCTTTTATTAATAGTTCCCTTGGCTCTGCCCCTTCTTACCTTGTCTTCTCCCCAACATTCTATTCTGTGTTTATCTACTTTTGCCTTGCGTAACCATCTTTGCCTACACTCATGCAATCCCAAGATAGAAGCCTGGTGTTTATAAGCATAACCACCTCACACCCTGACCTCACTTCCCCTACACCTCCTTATTCTAAATTCCAGTCCCTCAAAGCCTTCCTCTCCACCTAGTTATTACCTCATGATTACCCAGGTTAATGATGCACTTCCCAGCATCTCAGGTTCCATTGACCCAGTGACTTTCTTCTACACCCATGTTGCCAAAGCCCAACTCTGGGTATGCCCAACCATCTTTTTTTTTTTTTTTTTTTTCTTTTCCCCCTCAGAATTTCTCTTCCCAGGCTGCTAAATGTTGCTGAAGAAAATCACAAATGTATTGATTGACACTATTGCAGATAATTGTGATGTAGGATCAGCAGTGGCCCCATGTTCTTAGTTAACCTTTTATTTCCAAGTTTCCAGATTTTAGCATGCATTAAAATCAGCTTCCCTCAGAGACTGATTCTGTAGATCTGAGATGGAGCCCAGGAATCTCACAAGCATACTTGATAATTCAGAGCCCATTCTTTGCCCAGCAGCAACCACATACCTCTTCTATGCCCTCCAGCTCACAGTCCCAACCTTCCCACTCAGATGATTACTTTTTTCTCCAAATCCACTGGGAAAGCATAGGTTTCATTGACTGTAAGTCCTTTTATGCTCTTACTCCTAAAAAATTTGCCTTAGTTTTATTTATGTTATCCTCCTTTCCTTTCCTTATTCCTACCGTTTGCCCTATGTTGGTGTTCTGTTCCAGCCCCTCTGGAACCTTGGCCAGTCAACGTTCCATTCACTCTCAGTCTCTTTCCAGCATTGGCTTTCTCCCACCACCCCAGGACCAAAACAAACACAGGTCTCTCTAATACTGAAAAACATTCCTCAAAGTTGTTTCACTCCAAATTACCACTTTATCTATTAATATCTCCTCCACTTTCCTTCTTTTCCACTTACAGAAGAAATAACCTTTTTCCTGTGAGTGTAAAATCATATTACACTGTGAAAAAAATTAGAAGTATTTAAATTAAAATGTTAAAATTTCTTATAATCCCTGTCATCAGAGATAACCATTGTTAACAGGTTGGAATATCTGCAGAATTTGTTTCAATAGGCTGGGCATGTTAACTCACGCCTGTAATCCCAGCACTTCGGGAGGCCAAGACGGGTGGATCATCCAAGGTCAGGCATTTGAGACCAGCCTGGCCAACATGGTGAAACCCCGTCTCTGTTGAAAATACAAACATTAGCTGGGCATGATGGTGCATGCCTGTAATCCCAGCTACTCGGGAGGCTGACACTAGAGAATCGCTTGAACCCAGGAGGTGGAGGTTGTAGTGAGCCAAGATCACGATTGCGCCATTGGACTCCAGTCTGGGTGTCACAGCCAGACTGTCTCAAAAAAAAAAAAAAAAAAAAGTAAAGAAGAAGAGTTTGTTTCAGTAGATCTAATAATATATAAGTATCTATTCTTTTCTTCACCCTAAAAGTAGGGTTATACTACATTTACTATATCAAAAATTTTTTTCCCACTTAAACGTTCATGCTTAGCCTTCTATGCCAATGTAAAATTAATCTTTCTAATGACTGTGTAATATTCCCTTGTACAAATGTGCCATAAATTAAACAAACTTCTCTTAATAGGCAATTGGTTGTTTCCAATTACTGTTCATTAAAACAACTCTGCAATGAACATCCTTGAGTATCTCTATCTCTTAGCATAACTTCCTAGAAGTTGAATAATTAGTCAGAGTATGCACATTTAAAGTGTGTTAAAATATCTGTTTTCTCATTTTCTTTAATATCGGGTAATCGAAATCTACTAAATGTTTTTCCCAATCTAACAGTTAAAAAATATTGTTTTAGTATGTATTCCTTTGTCTAACAGTGAAGTTGAGCATCTTTAATGCATTAGCTATTTTTTATTTTTTATTTTTATGTCCTCTGCCTACTTTTCATCTGTAATTCTTACTTTTTATTACTTTGTTTCAACTCTTTATAAGATATGAATATAAATCTTTTATTTGTTAGATGTGGCATGTCATTTTCCAGTTAGTTATTTATCCTTTAACTTATGATGATTCTATTTGATTGCAATATAGAGGTTTAGAAAATTTTATGTACTCAATTCTGAAACCTTTTTCTGTATAGTTTCTAACTTTGTTATTTGTGCTAAGAAAGACCAGCACTATCCCAAAATGACAAGAATATTAAAATGTGTCCTATATTTTATTCTGGTATTTTTACAGTTTCATTTTTCTATTTAAGTCATTAATTTTTCTAGAATATATTTTGATGTATAAAGTAGGGCTCTAATATTTTCTCAATATTTTGATCTCTTATATATAAAAACTTCCCAGAAGTAAAGTTGCTGTTTTAATACCTCTAGTCTTGCTATATATTTTAATGACTTTCTGGTAGATCTCCCCTCATTATTTTCCAACATATGTTGGCTAGATGAACTTTAGAATCATTTTTTTAAGTTCCATCTCATCCCAACTATAATTCATAAAAAGGCATTCACTTTATGGATAAAGTTATAATATAACTTTCATAACCAAAATATAGTCCATCTGTCCATTTAGTCAAATCTTCTTTATGTCCTTTAAGTTAAGATACATTATTTTCTCTGTTGTGTCTTCTGAATTCTTGTTAAGCTTATTTCTGGGCATTTGGTATATATTTGTATTTATTTTTGACATTAGGTTGAGATCTCTTTTTTTATTCTGTTTTCTAACTGATCATCACAAGCAAAACTCTATTTCTGTGTCTATCTTCTATCTGCCCACTCTAATGAACTTTCTTTATAGTTTAAAATGGGTTTCTAGTTGATATTGTAGTGAACATTGTTAGTTTTCTACTTGGCATCTATTAAAACTTCTTTCTAATAGACCAAGTTTTCATTTAAAATATCTGCCTTTCTTTCTATGCAACTGGGCTTTTGGTGGAAGACTGACTATTCTCATATCTAAGGGTAAACACTGATTAGTCTAAGCCTACAATAATAATTTTCCTCCCCTTGAAACCATGACGGGTTCAGGAAAAATGTGATTTAATTTGGGCCAATGAAATTTGAGAAGATATTAGCTGGGGTTTTGGAAAGAAGGTCCTCATTTCTGTGAAAGCTACAAGAACCCAGTTCTCTGTCATCTACTGGATATGAGCAAGGAAGCTTGTGCCTATTAAAGACAGCCATCCTGAAACCATGGATAGGCAGAGGGCATGAAGAGGAGGGAGGATGACTTGATACAGAATCTAGCAGGGCATGAAAACAGGACATTCTTGCATCACTGTGATATTACTTCTGGATCTACCAAACTTGAGGCCTACTCTACCCCGGGACTTGCAATTATTATATGAGCCAATAATAGTTAATATTTTCAAAGCCAATTTGAATGTGATCTCTGTTAATTTCAACATTAAAAGCCCTAACTGGTTATTAGCTTAGATTTTTGAAGGTAGAATATAATACGAACTATAACAACTCATTTTACCTCTTCTCTTTTAATACTTCTATTTATTTCTTTTTCTTGTTTTATTACATTGGCTGAAGCCATTACAAAAATATTTAATCATAATAATGAAAATTAGCATTTTTCTATTGTTCCTAAATTTAAAGACAGTGCCTCTCTGTGTCATTCAGTAAGTTTCGTATTTCCTATTATCATGCTTAGTTTTTTTGTTAATTACTGAGATTTTTTAAAACAGTAATGAATATTGAATTTTTATCAAATGTCTTGAATATTTAATGAGAAGTTTTCATTTTAAAAACTTTCATTTTTCTTTATGTCATTAGTTAGTTACATTTTAAATGATCTACTGTTGAAACGGGCTTGCATTCCTGAAAAGTCTCCTGCTTGGTTGTGAAATACATACACTGCTAGATTTAGTTTTCTAATACTTATTTTTGATTTTTTTTGCTTGGATATTCATAAGCAAAACTATAAAAGGGTAGTTTGTGTTTTACTTATCAGACTTTGATATCAGACACACTAGCCATGAACAAATGAACTGCATATATTTCCATATTTCTCTACCCTATGGCACAGTTTAAATAACCCAATAATTATCTGTTCCTTAAAAGTTAATGGGTTCTATGTACATGCAAATATGAGTCAACATCCTCTTTGGCAAGTAGATCTTTGAGAATATTTTAATATCTACTATCATTACTGTCATCTATAGGTCTTAGGTACATTTTAGTCATTTGTGGTTTTCTAGAATTTGTTCTACTCAATCTAGAATCTCAGAATTAATAAAATAGATGTAGTGTATAATGTAAAGCATCCTTTTTCATTTCAAATGTAATCTATTTGTGCTTTTCTCTTTTTTCTCCTTGGTCTCGATTGCCAGAAGTGTATCATTTTTATTGTTATTTTTGAAGAACCATGTCTTGATTTTATTTGTCAAAAATAGTTTTGTTTTATTTAAAATTAATTAATATATGATATTCCCTGAATTCCCTTTTCTGTATATTTCTGGTTAGGGTGGACCACAAGAGAGATTCTTTTGCAAGACATGAAGGACAGGTTTGAACAGCAGCCCTGTTGTAGCTCACACATGCCATCACCTATCTGCTTGCTCACCTTTGTGGTGTAAGGCAGCAGGCACACAGCGGGCACACCCAGGCCTTCTCCACCTTCCCCTGGGTCCTCCTTCAGTTTCTCTGGCTTCTACACTAGATGTGTACATGTTCAACATCAACATGAAGTGTTCCAGTTTCTGTAGGACATGCATACCATCAAAGTCAGAGGCAACAGGAACTGACACAGGTTTTGACAGGTGTCAATCTGAGACAGCCAAGTATAAAGAGGTCCCTGGAGAACCTCTGACTGGCCTGCACACTGGGAGGAGTTTACACTGAGGTGGAACCTCGGGAAGTTTGTGCCGTTTGCAGGGAGGAGGATCCTGGCCTCTCCCGTTCCAGGGTGGTAACCTGAGGATTCAATCTGTGATATGGAGGCTTGTTAACAGGAACCTCTTTCCCTTTGCTGAGTTTTTTCCCTTTTGCCCAGTAAATTCCATTTTTTTTTCCTCACCCTTCAAAGTGTCTGTGAGCCTAATCTCTCCTGGCCATGTGACAAGGACCCCGTTTTTAGCTGAGCTAAGGAGAAAGTCCTACAACAAGTGTGTCCTCATGGACTCCAGACTGTGTTGGTAGGTTCCGGATTCTTCTTGTTCCCCTTCAAATTACATCCACCTTCTCTTGACTGCCCGCCCTGTAGACATCAAGCATCAGCATCAGACATAAAAGCAATAGCCTTGTAAGAGACTGCTAAACCATCTCTCACAATTGTGTAAGGTCAATCACTGTAACAGACTCCTTTATACATATACACACACATATATATGTATTTGTATACATATATATATATAAGACATATATGTGAGATCCTGCTTCTGTAATTGAACCCTAAGTTATTTATGTAGGCATTTTCACAGGTATGCAGGCATTTTCACGACAACTTCCTTATGAGCTACATCTTTTATCAAAGTAAATTGTTATTTTTGAGTTACTAAATGCTTTTTTGTTGTATACTATACTTTGCGTGCTGTTAATATTGTCACTCCTACTTTTGTGTTTGTTTGCTGTATCTTTGTCCATCCCTCAATTTTAAATCTGTGGAATAAAAATTAGATCTACATTATATTTTATAGTCAATCTTTTAGAATCACCTATTTAGTTTACTAGCAAAATATCATTTTACAAGAGGCTGATATGTATTTAGCTATGTTCCTGACTTTGAGTGAATCTCTACATAATCTATTTCGTTTATTTTTATTTATTTATTTATTTTTGAGATGGAGTCTCACTGTGTCTCCCAGGCTGGAATGCAATGGCACGATCTCTGCTCACTGCAACCTCACCTCCCGGATTCAAGAGATTCTCCTGTCTCAGTCTCCCAAGTAGCTGGGATTACAGGCGCCTGCCACCATGCTCAGCTAATTTTTGCTTTGTTTAAATGGAACTAGATGAGTGAAGAAATGATAAGCAGGTTAATCAGCATATGTTAATAAATAATAACTTTGTATTGCCATTATAATTTACAGAGTTAGTACATAAATAAAATTTTCAACAAAAATTTTAATACATGCTTTTTATTTAACAACCATTCATATTCTAAATGTTATAAATCAACATCCTTGAAACTTAAAAGAAACCTCTCAATATTGTAGGAAAGTTTTTGTCCTTTTTAGTAAACAAAGAAAGCCAACCTTCTGATGACAAGATTTAGAATAAGAATAGATATAATTTAAATTTTTGTAGCTATCGGTAGTCTTCCCCATTAGCTAGATGAACAAAGGTGACCTGCTACTCCAGCATTTGATATTCTCAAAATTACTTATGGCAAATTTCTGCTAGTGAAGTTTGGGAAATTTGGTCTCAATTTTAATCAAAGCTAAATTACATATATTTAGAAATTTTAATAATTTATTTCTAGAAACTTTTTTAGTGTTTTCTGTTTGAATGGTTAAAATCAATAGTGACTGGGCTCCCTATTGTCAGACTCTCCTTCTCTTAGACTGTTTTCAACCATCATCCTAATACACATATCATTACTCATTTCTCCTTCCTTCATAAACTGTAGAAAAAAGTCAAAATACTGTAGGCCTGCCATCTGTTGTTAGCATAAGATAGATCTGAAATAAGACACAAAATGCACAAACCATAGAAGAAAATGTTATATTTGACTGTATTAAAATGAAACAATGCCTTTTTATCAAAAGACAACAAAAAGGAAAAAAAGAGGATATTTGCATCATACATAGCAGACAAAGGCCAATATCTAATATACACATAAAGGAAAAGTAGGCAACCCAATGGGAAGACGGGAAAAAAACCTGAAGAGGTGCTTCACAAAGAGGAACCTCAAATAGCCAATAAACGTGAAAAATATTCTCTGCTTCACTAGTAATTAAACAAATGCAAATTAAATCCCCAATGAGATTACATTTTATACCAACTGGATTGGCAAAAGCCAAAAAAAAAAAAAAGAAATTTCAGGATCAATGATCAGCAAAGATGCAGAACTACTACAACACCAACAGATTTCTGGTGACAGTGTAAATTGGTAAAATATCTTTTGAATGAAACTAAACCCAATTTGCCAATTTGGTATTACCTAATAAATTTTCAGGTGTGTGTATATAATGATCCAGCAATTTCACACTTAGGAATCCACCCTAGAAAAATTATTGCATACATATACCTAAAGAAATATATAAAATGATTCATGACAACACTAGTTCTAGTAACAAAATAACTAGAAAAAAATATGTGAATCAGTGGTTAAATGGATAAACAGTACATTTTTATAATGAAATGCCATAAAGCAGTTAATGGCTTACAATTACACATGACAGCATAAGTGAATCCCAGAAATATAACATTGAACAAAAAACATGTTGCAGAAGAACTGTTGGTTGCCATAAACTGAAAGGTGGGTTCACAGGTGTTAATTGTACGATAAATTATTATGTCTTATATTTATTTTATTAATAAAGAGAAAAAAATAAAACAACATTGAAAACATAGCAGAATAAATAAACTTCCTGCTCATGATTCACCTTGTGTCACCTTGTTTGGGGGAGAAATCTTTTAAAAACATAATTTAGTTAGAATATTTCCATTTATTTATTTATTTATTTACAGGTGGAGTTTTGCTCTTGTTGCCCAGGCTGGAGTGCAATGGTGCAATCTTGGCTCAGCAACCTCTGTCTCCTGGACTCAAGCGATTCTCCTGCCTCAGCTTCCCAAGTAGTTGGGATTACAGGTGTGTACCACCACTCCTGGCTAATTTTTGTATTTTTAGTGGGGAAGAGGTTTCACCATGTTGGTCAGGCTGGTCCTGAACTCCTGACCTCAGGTGATCTGCATGTCTCGGCCTCCCAAACTGCTGGGATTACAGGTGTGAGCCACTGCACCCGGTCAATGTTCCCTTTTTTAAAACTCAGTGATTCCCCTCTATGTAATAGGTAATGTCCAAACTTTCTAGACTGATATTTAAGTTCTATCATAAATCTGACTCCTCCACAGTTGTGCAAATATGTGTCTCAATATTCCTAGCATGAAATACTTCATTTTATCTGAAGGGTGCATATAGATTCTTCCACAGCACTCCTTATTTATTTCTGCCTACAAGTCTTTGCTTGTGCTGTGTCCTCTCATCTGGAAGGCTCTTATTCTGCCTCGCTTCCATCCAAATTGTACTCACCTCACCTTTTGAAGAATTAGACTTACTAATTCATTTATGAGTCCTTCCCTCACAATTCCATTGAACAGGGAAATCTCCCACAATCAAATACGTATACCACTCACTGTATGAATTACTCACATAGCCCTTAATCACATCAGTTTCTTCTCTCTTCTTGTATATTTGTACATATGTATGTATGCATATGTTTTCTGTCTCCAAATAGATTATAAACTCTTCAGAAATACGAACTATGTTTTATACTTTTTTGGTATGGTCGAAAGGGCTTAGTACAGGTAACGTGTAATACAAAGAAACAAAATTTACCAGTAGCTTGCATAGCAGACATAGTCTTTTCCTTCCTTCTGTGTCCTGAGACCCACGGATCTGTGATCCTCTGGTCAGGGGTTGCAGGAGCAAGGAAAGGAAGTGTGTGTCTTAGAGGCTGATGAGAGATGGATAAGGCTTTGGGAAAGGGTAAGAGAATACAGAGCCACATCTAGGTGGTCATGTCAAATCTTCTGCTTTAGAAAGATCACCTCATTTCAGTGTATTCTATTTTCATGAACTAAGAAAACCTAGAAGGTTGTTTTTACCAAACACACAAAATATTTTCACAAAAAAATGATAATCACAGAAGTACAATTTAATAAATATGGAGAACCAAGTATGGACAGAATGCTGGGCCTTTCATTAAAATAAATAGCTCTTCACGGTTTATCAAACATTTGCACCAACTATTTTATTTGTATCTCAAAACAATCCTATAAAGTAAAAAGAATAGATATATTGCATATTATATGTATACATGTATATGAATTTCTTGTTTCTTGCCTGTCTCTCCTACTACAGTGTGAGTGCCTAAAAACAATGTTGACTGTTAGACTATTAGATACCCAGTGCCTAATCTTTTTTTTTTTTTTTTTTTTTTTTTTGGCAGAATCTCACTCTGTTACCCAGGCTGGAGTGCAGTGGCATGATCTAGGCTCACTGCAACCTCCGTCTCCCAGGTTCAAAATATTCTCGTGCTTCAGCCTCCTGAGTAGCTGGGATTACAGGTGTGTGCCATCACACCCAGCTAATTTTTGTATTTTTAGTACAAATGGGGTTTCCCCATGTTGGCTAGGCTGGTCTCAAACTGACCTCAAGTGACCCCCCTGCCTCAGCCTCCCAGAGTGCTGGGATTACAGGCATGAGCCCCCACACCTGGCCTGGTGTGTAATCTTTAATAAACACATGAGAAATAGTGAAGCAAACCCTCGCTATACAGTTGAGGAAACTGAAGCTCAAGAAAGAGGACTGACCTGTCGAAAATCATGCAGTTAGTGGAGAGCGAGGATTCAAATCTACACCTCTGGAATCCCGTTCCATCGCACCTTCTGCCATTGCTCAACACAATGGGGAAATCCCATTGCCAAAACTGAAAGGACATTTTGATCATAACTTTTTGTTTGTTATGATTTTTAAAAAAATGTTGTTCAACTTTCTCTAATTTCTTTATGATTGTGCTATTTACATAGAATGAATACACTAGAACTGGGGAAAGGTACCTTAGGTAGAATTGCAGCTCTCTGTGAGGGTAAAGCTGAGGCCAAGAGCTTGGTCTTTGTCACTTGGCCTAAATGGACTCCACAGGCCCAGCCATGTGCGTCTCCCAGTCACACAGCTGATCACACAGGCTGGGAGTGATCCAGTCAAAACTCATCTTCAGAAATGCAAAAACACAAAAGCCTGTGCCTTGATGACAGGGCATTAGCAACTGTGCATAAGGTGCCTAGTATTACAATTGCAATGTTAGTATTTCAGGAGCCTAAATTATTTACCAGGTTACCTGGGAGTTGGGTTGAGGAATCACATTTCCCACACATTAACAACGGACTAAAACATCTAGGACTTCCATTCTCTGTAAGTCACTGCATTTTTCCACTTCCATTCCCCAACTAGCAGAGGTGCTGAACACAATATCCTGAGAAAGGCATTGAAGTTCCCCTAAATTTCTGAGCAATCAGGATAGGAGTACATTGCTCGCTTTTCGAGCTTTGGTAGTGGAAAGCCTCAATGCCTACTGCTTGCCAAATATTAGTCCCGTGTACTCTTTGTATAGTTCTGAGAATCTGGGAATTCCTTCTGGTCCTAGCAACTATCACTCTTTCAGTTGGTTATATTGCCATTCATGTCTATGAAGGTGCTAGATCATAAATCTCTCCTTCCAGAAGCAACTCAACAAATTTCCATTCCAACTGTTCCATTGAGCAAAGAGGACACAAAAATCAATTGTTATGGCTCTTTTCAATAAAACCCTCTTCTCCTGCTGTTGTATTTGTAACACAATGGAGAGAAACAGCAATGGCCACTGATCTCAGGTGACCTTTACTTCATCCTCAGGAAAGATGCCATGTCTTTCCTGGTGCCAATATCCTGTGGCTCTCCATAGACTTCCAGGAGACACTGAAGCACATGGGCAAGGAAAGCTTCCCTTGTCTCCCAAAACCAGCAAGGCTTATATTATTAATATTATTATTACAATTTAAAAATTAATTGGGAAGCTGTTGAAAATATACTACAATGACCTGTAGAAAATGAAAAACAAAATTATGTCATTTCAAATAGACCATTATCTAAGAAGTCACTGCAGAATATGCCATTGGTACCAAAACCTTTGTTCTTGGTAGTGAATGAAAGGTGTGTTTTTAAATGCCATATTTCTTGATGGAAATACACTCTCAAAAACACCTTGAAATACCTCTGGCTTAATGCAAAGACTTTGGAGATTTTGACCATTTTTACTCAGGTAGATCTTTTGTAGATGAATCTCAGAATAATTGATCAAATTCGTACAAACCTGAGTGGTTTCAACAGTTAAAATGATAAAAGTAGCTAATCAATAATTGTATAAGCAGTAGGAAAAAAATTTAAGTCAGCTCCATTTTGACTGAGTGATCTGAATTGAACATAGTCATGACTGATGTGTGCTTGCCAAGGGGCTCCTTGACTCTGTGACTTTCATGTCCTCTATGATCTGAGTTCATTGATCTTTTGGGTACAAAGATGAAGACCATTTGTTTACCCAAACATTTGTTCAGAGAGAATTCATTTAAGGGAAAGTGAGTTGACTAAATGAAGCAAGGTCACTTTTGGTTTTGTTTGTTTTTGTTTGATCCATGATATCAAAGAGACTGTTGAAATTTGGTATGCTACTAAAGGACATGAAGAAAAACATTGCAATCTATTTGAAACTAAATGGAAGTCAGTAATACCTTTCAAATGAGCATTTTATCTATAATGTAAAAATATTTATTATGTTTGGTAAATGAAAGAGGTAAAGTGACATCTTGAAAGTGATTTAATCCACTATCTTAAAACAAATTGACAGAATGGATTTCCTATATTGTCTATATTATGATATTTTAAAAAATTCATATTGACTCAGTTCAGTTCAGCAAACATTTTTTGGATGTATGGATGCTTAGCACTGTGCTAGCCATGAATACAGGAAGATAAATGAAAAGCAGCCCTGGCTCTCAAGATGATTTCAGTCCAATTAAGAAAACACTTATAGTGTTGGTAAATTTGGTAAATGTATAGAACTTCTATTTTATCAAATATCCCAGGGTGAAATCAGAACAGAGATGAGGACTCGCTGGTTAATAAGTACTCATCCCTTTGTTTAGCAAATGCATTTGCAAAGAAGTTAATGTAACATTATCTACTTTCTTGCACAGAGATTCACAAGATCAGAATTTTAGAATTGGAAAAAGTGGTAACGTACACACAACCCAACTCCTTTATCATCAATAAGGCAAGAGAGGCTCAGTGACTTCCCTGGAGTCAGCTCACAGGGGACCAAGACTAGAATGCTAGAATCAAGGATTCTAATTGCTTTTATTCTTTTGTTTTTGTTTTTGAGACAGAATCTTGCTCTGTCGCCCAGGCTGGAGTGCAGTGGCACAATCTCAGCTCACTGCAACCTCCACCTCCCAAGTTCAAGCAATTCTCCTGCCTCAGCCTCCTGAGTAGCTAGGATTACAAGCGTATGCCACCACTGCCCAGCTAATTTTTGTATTTTTAGTAGAGACAGGATTTCATCTTGTTGGCCAGGCTGGTTGTGAATTCCTGACTTTGTGATCCACCCGCCTTGGCCTCCCAAAGTGCTGGGATTACAGACCTGAGCCACTGCACCCGGCCCCTAATTTCTAGTCCTCTCTTCTTTCCTCTAGAATGTGCTGTCCCTCCTTGTTCTGCTATTGATTTTACTCATGAACAGTGGGGCCTCAGGGTCAAAAGTCTGGTTGGAAGAAGAGCTGGGGGACTTGCCTTGGAGTTGTGTTGAGTGCTTGATATGGACCCATAGAACTGTTTTGTAAAGATACTTTACATAAGATTTGAAAAATATCAGTTACACTCCTCCGAGATTCCTAAAGTCCTACAAGCCACCTCTTGGTGCCACTACTGCTTGTAAAATATAATATTGTCATTTAATTTGCATGCAGTTGAATTAAATGAGCTCTTAGTACATAGAATTTACGGAACTTCTTGCCTCTAAAAAGATGTTAAGGTAAAACTGATTAACTCTCTTACAAAAGGGGATAGGATTGTCCTTTGAGTGGAACCAACTGAGACCCAGGATTTCTTCAGCTTCCCAGATCTGGAAGCTCTATTTTATTGTATTGCCCAAATGTGACTGAGCCCTGGAGAACTGAGTCGTGATACAATATTCACCAGATACTGACTAACAAACAAGATGACCATTTATTAACTCACATTGTGCAGAACAACCATGATTACCCTGTTGGCTGATCAGCACATGCTTCCTTAGTAGTAAAGTCTATCAGAGGAGCCAAATTACTCTTGGAATCTTGGAAAACATGGATTAGAATGGAGGGAATGGCTGCCTTAACAACTCACTGTTATTACTGAACTGCTCCTTCTACCCACAGACAGGTTCCCTTCAAGAAAGAACTTGCTTCCCATTCCACTCTCAGGGATTCTCTCTCCAGGTTCCAGATCCTCCTGAACTTGATGATTCCGTTTGGTGGCTCTATTTCATACTCCCTTTTCCTCAGCCAGGTTTTCACCTTTCAGTCCATCTGCTTTGGGATTGATATTTCTTTAGATGGTTCCTGGCTCTCAACCCAACTTTTACTCCTGGCTACTGTCCTTCAGATAACTCTTGGAACTTGTCCCTATCCATTCTGACATCTAGCCCAGCAACCAGAATCTTTCTGTGTCAGAAACCCTAGCATCCTCACTCCTATCACTCTGTTCCAGAAAAGATTCAGACAGTAACCTGATTGATGTACCTATTTCTACTGTGGGGATCTATCTATGGAAGGAACCAGAACGTTGTGTTTGTTGGTCATGACTCCATCACCTGAGTGGTGCTGGAGACCATTTCTTTACTCATGAGAGAGAGAAGAGTATAGGGTTGAGTTAGAAAACCCCCAAGTTAGAGGGCTTGGGTTTCTATTAATATTTCTCTTTCACTACTTAATAGCTATGAACCTTAAGCAAGCTATTAACTGCTTTACACCCAGTTTCCTTATAGAATATATGAAGATAATAATAGTTCATACCTCATGGGACTCCTCTGAGGAGTAAATGAATTATTTCATGTAACACAGTCCGTATGACAAACAGGAAGGACACAATACTTGTTACTCTTCTTTTTCTATACTTTTTCTAGATTCCAAGCAGCCCCTTTTCTTTATGACAGCACCATGACCTCAGACATTTCACAATCCTATGGAGTGGGTTATAGTTTCAGAGTAACACCCCCTTGATCTGATGTGGAAATAGATTAAATAAGATTAGATTAGAAGAGATTAGATAGAATGTGATTGTGGAGGAGCACAATCGTATTGTGTAACATCTCCAGGACATACCGCCTAGCAGCTGTCTTATCAAATGACAACAGCCACCCCTTACTGAGCATTTTTTTATGTGTCAAGTACCATGCAAATTGCTTTATGAAAATTGTTTTGTAATCTTTTATGTGATGGTCAATCAGGTGTAGTCACAAAAGGAGATACAGCAGAGGCTCAGGGAAAAAAAACAAAGTTTATTATACTCACAGATCCTAGAGACAAGAGGCATGGCAGGCCATGCTACCCCACAAAGTGCTACATACAAGGGAAGGACACTAGGGTGGTTGGGAGGCAGATGTCAGTAGCAAGGAGAGGGTTTAGGTCTTTTTTTTTTTTTTGAGATGAGGTCCTGCTCTGTCACCCAGGCTGGAGTGCAGTGGCGTGATTAAAGCTCACTGCAGTGTCCAACTCCTGGGCTCAAGCAATCCTATCACCTCAGCCTCCCTCATAGCTGGGATTATAGTGATGTGCCACCACACCCTGCCAATTTTTAATTGTTTGTAGAGACCTTATGGAGGCAAGGTCTCACCACATTGTCCAGGCTGCTCTTGAACTCCTCAGCTCAAGTGATCCTCCCACCTTGGCCTCCCAGTGTTGGGATTACAGGGGTGAGCCACTACAGCCCTAAATGAAGATTTCCAAAGAAAGGGAAAGGCAGGACAGGGGGTACAGTTCAGCATTGGTTATTTTGATAATTTCAGTGGGCTTTAGGATATACAGGGGGTCGTGAGTTGCCTGGCACCTGGTCCTGGGATGATTAAGGCAGAGAAATCTTGCCTCTTGGAGTGTGTGGACCAGATAGAGAAGGTATGGCTCTGGATTGGTTAGTATATCAAAGACGTGCTCCTATGTGAGCCATTTGTTAATCTTTAAGAATTGGCTAGCCCTGGGGGAGCAGTCTCTGCTCAGCTAGCAAGATTTTCTTAAGATATCAAAAAATCATAAATATGGAAAACTAAAAATAATTTACAATACAAATATTACCACACATAATCATAGCAATATCTTTGTAAGGCAAGATATTGTTATTGCAGTTATAAAGATAAGAAAACTAGACTTCCAGGCATTAGGACATTTGCCTGGGTGGGCAGTAATTGGAGGAGTCCTGATTTGAATTGAGGTATTCCTGGTTCTATGTTGGGAAAAGCTGAGTGTTGGGGCAAGCTTGCGTGTCTGACAAAGTAAAAGAGTCTTAGAACATGTCCAGGGTCCAGGGTCTAAAATCCTTTGTGGCCTTTGGAACACCAAGCTCTGTGCTAAAGAGTGATGTACCATAATCTAAGCCTGGAGCATAAAACCCCTTGTGCCTTGGATAGAATCCAGGGCTTGTGGCTCTGGAATGTGTCTAGACTTTCTGGCTCCTTGCTCCTTGCTCTCCAAGGATTGATTGTATCTTGAGTTAAAAGAACCTACTCTCCATTATCTCAAGTGGCAGAGCATATGCTAAACCATCACAGCTGTAAATCATGTGCTTAATGCAACACTCCCTTTCAATCCCACATTCTCACCATCTGTTTCTTTGTTTGATTACCAATAAATAGTCTGGGCTTCTAGGGCTCAGGGCCTTCACAGCCTCCACACTCGCGATGGCCCCCTGGTCCCACTTTCTCTCTCAAACTGTCTTGTCTCATTCCTTTAACTCCACTGGACTTCATCACCCTCACGACCTGGTGTTGGGTCCAATCACCCCAACAGTTCCAGGGCTCATACTTTTCTCCAGAATGTTCTGTTTTTTTCTGCATACAATTTAGAGTGACCCTTTCCTTAAACTATCTACCTATTGTAGGGGTACCTTTGTATAGACTCCTAAAATAATGACATAGACCTCATTGTCCATTATCAAGTTAGACCAGGTATCTGGAATTTCCTGGGACAGTGGGACAGCCCCCCTGGTTGTGTCTTATCACATTATGCTGTCCTGCACTTTGTTTATTTATTTTGCTTCTGTTGTTTATTGTTATTTTGGCCCCAGTTCTGAGCCAATGAAGTTTTTCCATCTTAACATCCCTCTGGCTGAAGACCAACTTACCAGTCTTCCTAGGAACTGAACTGATCCTGGGGTTGAACCTCAGGTAGCAGTCAATTATGATATTGATTAGAAGAACTAGTGGGTACAGATTGGGGGCACCATCCTCACACCCACTTCTGTGGCATCCATGATGATCCATTTCCAGTCCCTTCCTTGGCTCTACTCAATTCCTTGCTGGGGTAGCCATACCCCAAGTTCTGTTCTTGGCCTCTCTCTTGCTCATTCTCTCACGTTTCTCTTCAAGGCTGAGCTCTAGCCTCTGGTTTGCCTCACATGAGTGTTCTGCTTGGGCGTTCTAGGTCCTGAGATGAACTGAAGACCTTGAATGGTAGCCTCTGTATCACAGGCTGTACCCCACATTTTTCCCTGCAAACTTTCCTGTCTTCTCACCTTCTCCATATCTTGTTGACATATCCTACTCTCTTGGTCTCCCAGGTTTGAAATCTTGGAGTCACCTTTAATGTAGCCCTGTCCTTAGACTGCAAGTTTAGCCATCTACCATAATACCTCTTAGATTTACATTATCTTTTCCTGTCTTACTGATACAGCCCTAAACCTTTTCATTACATGTGTTAAGTATTAAAATAACCTGTCAACTCCAGGGAACTAAACACCCTCTATAAGGTCCACAGATGAGTTTTGGTGTGACTATAAAACCCCTGAAATTATTTTTTAAATTCTTGTGTGTTTGTGTGCATACATTTATTTCCTGTATAAAATAATACTTTTCATCAGCCTCTTAAAGGGGCTTGCATCTGTTTCCTAGTACCACTGTAACAATCACTAAAAATTTAATGGCTTAAAACAACGTAAGTTTATTCTCCTACAGTTCTGGAGGACGGAAGTTTAAAATCAAAGCTTTGGGAAGGCTTTACTCCTTCTGGAGGCTTCCACTTCTTTGACCTTCCCAGCTTCCGGATACCACCAGCATTTGTCGGTCTGTGGTTCTCTCCTTGCAATAGTGCAGCCCTTGCTGATATCGTTACATTGCCTACTCGCTCTGACCTCCTGCCTCTCTCTGATAAGGACCTTTGTGATTACATTGGCCCCGCTCAGGTAATCCAGGATAGTCTCCCCATCTCGAGATCCCTAACATTTGCAAAGTCCCCTTTGCCACATACAGTAACATTAATGGGTTCCAGGAATTAGAATGTGAATATCTTTGGGAGGCCATTATTCAATCTATGTCAGCAGTCAGTGCCCCAAATACGTTGCAAGCCACTGGCTTAACTGATTTTTTTTAACAATCCAGAAAATTATTTCTCTAATGTCACTCTTATCTTGCCATTCTCCTGCTACATTTACAGTGTCTTCTCTTACCTATCAGATCAATCCACTCTTTGCACCAAGTATTAAAGTCTGTCAGCCAACGAGACCCACTTTATCTCTCCAATCTCATCGCCAACCTTCCCCAGCTGGGACATTCTAAGTCATTCCCATGAGAATGCATTGTCACTCTTAACTCTGCGCCTGTTCATGCTGTTGCCCTGCCAAGAATGCTCTGTTATCTTACTTCTCTCCACCAGTGTAATTTCCTCCCTTTTATCAAAGACTTTCTTCCGTGTAATTTATCCTTCGTAATGTTTTCCTTTATGAAGTCTTAGAGTTATTACTGACCGATACTATAATCATTTATTATTTTGAATCATCCTCTTGCTGGGGGTGAGTCAATATTCTGAGGGAAAAAGCTTCTTATACATTCCTTGTAGCACCTAAAGGAGCTTATGAATGAATAATTCCTTTTTATCTGTTTCATCTTTTCTCAGAAAACAATTATCTACCTGAAAACACATTGTGTCCTTCATTCTGGCCCTTTGTCCACCATCTGATGATAGCCATTCTGAAATATGGTCCACCATGTGACCTACACAAAGAAAAAAAAATGTTCAATGGATGAAATTTTTAAAAGTATTTAACTAAAAATATTAACTTTATTTCAGCTCTTGATATTTAAAAGCCTGAAAAATATTTTGCAGGTATTTTCCCTCATAAAAGACTGAAAATGGCATAACTTAGAGGGCTTTAGAAAGTGAGATTAGGACTGGGTGTGGTGGCTCACGCGTGTAATCCCAGCACTTTGGGAGACCAAGGCAGGTGGATTGCTTGAGCTCAGGAGTTACAGACCAACCTGTGCAACATGGTGAGACCCCATTCTCTGCCAAAAATTAAAAAATTAGCCAGGCATGGTGGTATGCACCTATGGTCCCAGCTACTTGGGAGGCTGAGGTGGGAGGATCGCTGGAGCCTGGGAAGTTGATGCTGAAGTGAGTGTGATTGTGCCACTGTACTCCAGCCTTAGCAATAAAGCGAGATCATGTCTCAATACATAAATAAATAAGGTGAGATTACTTAGCCTATGGTACAGATGGAAAGTGTTGTTTATTTATAGTGAGCTGGAAATACTCCAGCTCTCTTTTCCTCTTCCCATCAATTGGGGATGGGCTTGGCAAACATGCATCGGCAACTTCTCATCAGTTTCCCTTTAGAATCCTGGGGTAAGTATGTGATTAATAATAGGATCCTTCTACTCTCACCTTCTCCATTTGCTTCTCCTTTTGGCCCCAACTGTAAATTGTCTTATTGTCTCTCTTCTGGTAACCAAATTTCTTTTGTGACTCTATTTTCAATGGTTCATCCTTTTATATCTCCTCTCCTACCTACATCTCTGGGACAAGAGAAAGAGACCAACCTTTCTGAGTCCTCACTATTTCCTCAACCCTCATTCCTTTGAATTCCAAACTCTTTGGCCACATTGTCCTTCACCTTTTCCAACTTCTGTCATGCTGTGGTCACGGACCTTATATGAATGTCCCAAGAACACCTCAACTCATTCATATAGGAGTTCGCCCTCTTTCCTGTAAAGCCTTTTCTTCCTCCTGTATCCCCGTCTCCCTAAATGGCATCACCATGACCCAGTCATTTCATCCAGAAACATCTGTAAACTCTTCTCTCTCCTGCAGTCCTCATATGCAATCCATTAACATGTTCTCTCAATCCTCCGTTATTCTTCTAGAATGTTTTCTCTTCTCTTCAGCCCCACTGCCACAGATATAATCCAGGCTCTCAGACTGTCTTGCATGGCTTAGTACCAAGGTGCCTAATGAATCCTCTGGCCTTGTTCTGCTCCAGCCTGTCCTGCACACTGTTGGAAGACTGACTCGCCAAAGTGCAGACTGGATCATAGAGGTCTTCTGTTGTCATCCTCCCTGCCCACTCCCCTCAACTGGTCGAATCAGTTTGTGTATCAGTTGAGAGATTAGGTCAAGTGGGACAGAGTGAAGTCTCTGGGTGACTTTTCTTGGGAACCTTTCTCAATCCTTTCCAGGTAGAATATGCCACTTCCTCCATTGTACCTCCTCCCACACATACACAGTATATTCTCCTACCGTAGCACTCACAATACCACAACACTCTATTTGTTCACATGCCTGTCTCTGCCTACTAGAATAAAACCTCTTGAAAGCAAGGACTACACAGAAAACAGTGTCTATGCCCTGTCCTACATCCCCATGCTGACTTCAGAGCTTTTCTGCAACTGCAGATCATAGTTATAGAGCATGCTGGCACCTTCCTAGCTCAAGTATTGGTCCACCTGCTTTACTGGCTGAGGGCTTTCTCCAATGCCAGGGGAACTTGCTCTGCACAGCTGCAGAGCAACTCAGAAGTGCCAAGAATGTATTGCTTCCAGGACAAATATCAACCAACGAGAGATAGAAATCTGTGGGAAAATACTGCAGCTTCATGGCCCTTGTTAAGACCATTTTGAGGCATGATTTCGTAGAGGATAACCAGAGGATAACCATTGTGGGCCCCAGTTGTCCACAATGACACACTCATTAATGCATCCCTTGCTAGCTTTTAATTCCTTCCCTCTCATGATTTCCCCACTCCTCCTCCTGTGCTTCCTGGGAGCACCTCCTGAATAAACTAACTACAGCCTAACACTTGTCTCAATATCTAAGTTAGCGGAGATTCCAAACTAAGATAGACAATTTCTTATTCATCTTTTTGGTACATTTTAAATGCTTAATAATAGTTGATATATAAGCAAAGGAATACATTAATGAGGGGTGTAATGATTCCAGAAGCCAGATGGAAAGTTGTCTTAGAGTCAGGGCTGATGAGATGGGATGGAACAGTGGGAAGTCAACAGAACTGCCCAAAGTATAATAAGTAGTCAGAAAGAGGCTAGGAACAGAGATTGTACAGAAAAGAGTTGGGGCAGAAATCTAAAAAATGAACCAATAGACAAATTAGTTGGATAGTTGAAGATTAGTATGAACCACAGGGGTCTATTTAGACTGGAAGGGGTGGGGATCACAGTTGGAATGATTTCTTTGAGCAACAAGGCAGAGCAAGGCACACTATGAAACAAGGTCTCTTGTTTATAACTGATGCTACATGCATTTCACAGCTTACAACCTCAACCTCATGAATTGCCCCACTCATCTTTCTAGGCTCATATCTCATCATTTCTCCTAAGAACCCTGCTCTCAGTCCCTGTACATCTATAGTGCAACATATGGTATCCAACTATGTTCTACTATCTCAAGCTTCCACCCCTTTGCCCATGTGATTTCCTTGGCTTAGAAGAGACTTCCCCAACTCAATCATTCTAGCTAACTTACAATTGTCCTTCAAATATTATCTAATATTATCTCTTCCAGAAAGGTTTTCCTGTTCTCTTCCCCACTATCTCACAAAACTAGGCAACACTCTTCTTGCACACATAGTACCTGTGCATGGAGCCGAGTGCACCCTCATAAAGCAGACAGACTGCTTCTCTGTCTCCTTTACTAAACTGTTCTCTGTCTTGGGAACTTTGCACAAAATCGAACACGTTTGGAATGTTTAACCCAGAGGATTCTGGATAAATGGCATTAGCATGGCAGGATAGCTTTTGTCTTCCTAAATCACCACATAAAAACAGAGAGTGGGCCAGGCATGGTGGTTCACGCCTGTAATTCCAGCACTTTGGGAGGCCTCACCTGAGGTCAGGAGTTCAAGACCAGCCTGGCCAACATGGTGAAACCTTGTCTCTACTAAAAATACAAAAATTAGCTGGGCGGGATGGTACATGCCTATAATCCCAGATACTCGGGAGGCTGAGGCAGGAGAATCACTTGAACCTGGGAGGCAGAGGTTGCAGTGAGCTGAGATTGCACCACTGCACTCCAGCTTGGGCGGCAGAGCAAGACTGTCTCAAACAAACAAACAAACACACACAGAGTGCTTAGCTAGCAAAACCAAAAATTCATGATCAACAGTTATAACAAAACTGAGTGACAAGATTTCCCTGACCCCCAAAATATAAACAGGTGGAACAAGCCACTAACCGCTACAATGCTTGAGTCTTATGTGCTTCTGTCAGGGAGGAAGTGAAGCAGAAAGAAGCAAGAAGGCATCAAAACTTGAAAAGAGAAAAACCCTGAATCAGCCAACAGATATCCAACAGAAAACATGGGAGAAGAGGGATATGAAGTCAGCAGCTGTCACTGGGAAATTTCAGATCATCTCTAATAATAGGTGAGTGCAAGGGGCCCATGGTGAGGGGCCTAGGGGATGGGAAAAGTCCAGCCCCTCATAAACTCTCTAAACCGACCCATCAGGGCTCCCTTCCCGTTTAAGATCTGACTCCGGGAGAAAGTGCTAGGAGTGGAATCAAAATAGAGATGAAGGCTTGGATAAAAGTGAGTGGGCAGAACAGAACCAGAATATCCCAGAAGGTAAGCCTTTATATATTTTTAACCCTACCTGAAAACGACAAGAAGGAGCTTTGTGAAGTTTAAAGAGCTAGCTGAACTTCTTTCTTTTAGATGTTCATGAAAACAAATTTGGTCAATCAAATTCACACAGAAATTAATAACAGAAAACTACTGAGGTCAAATTCTATACAAAATTAGTAAGAGAAAATGAGATACCCATTTATTAGAAAGGGGGAGATAGCAACTTGACAATGGAGGAAACTAATGTAATTGTGGAGATGAGGAGTAATTCATACCTGAGCCAGTGATATAGGGTCAGAATTGAAAAACTGGAAAGGTAAGAGGCATTGGAGAAATATAATTTCTAGGATCTAAGAGAAGGACTGTATTTGGAAGACTAAGTGAATTTTAAATCTCTCTCAGGTAGGTAATGTGTGATAGGAAGTGTTGTTGTGTTGTTGTTTAGAGAATTTTCCTTTTCTCTTTGAGATGAGGCCTTGCTTTGTCATCCATGCAATCTCAGCCTCCCAAGCAGCTGGAAATATACGGGCGGGTCACCATGCCCAGCTAATTTTAAAAAAAATGTTTGTAGAGATGGGGTCTCCGTATGTTGCTCAGGCTGGTCTTGAACTCCTGGGCTCATGTGATCCTACTGTCTTGACTTCCCAAAGGGCTGAGATTACAGGCATGAACCATTGTGCCTGACCTAGAGAACTTTCTATGTGCCAGGTACTTGCCTTATACATTTAACTAATATTTTGAAATTCAAATGAAATAAAAATGGTATAGTATATGTAAATAATAATATATGTATTTATTGATATATGTGAATTTTCTATTATAATAAAATTTTAAATTATTGTAAGATTATTGTAAAAGCAATATATAAACATATTAAAGTACTTAATTCATTAATTCAGTTAATTCACAACAGCCTTAGGAAGTAGATACTACTATTATCTCTACTTTATGGATTATAAATCTAAGGATAAGGAGGTTAATTCATCTGCCCATAGTCACCCAGAAAACAAGTTGAAGAGCTGGATTTGAACACAGGTAGTTTTGCTACAGAGTCCAAATAATGACATCTGGAACCATTACTTAATAGTTCTGTGATCTCTGGCAATTGTAGTTCTAAGTCTCACTTTTCTCATCATTTTTATAAAGTGGGAATAAGAATCCATACATTTTGTGGAGACAATAAAATGAGAAATTGTAGGAAGAGCAGTGCTCACAATCTGTTTCTTTAGGTCTCCCTGCCAGACTCAGAAAAAATGTTCTGCAGACCCATGGTGTTCCTTTGCCTGATATCTCTTCCCCTCTCTTTTTCATCTAAAGTCTACCTGCCCTTCCACTTATTTTCTTCAAGCTTCCTTGACTTCACAAGCACTAAATTATCTATGTCTCAGAAAATGCAGATCTTAGAGTTTTTGAAGAAGCTGGAACCAAATACTTTGATACTTCTCTATATTAATTCCATTTCATCTGCATGATTCAAACTTATCAGAGCAGTGCCATATATTGAGCACAACATGATAAATAGAGCCAGGCTTCACACGTGCTCTGTAAATGAATGCACAGTCCCACTGCTAATCAGCTATCTGATTGTGATCATGTACCAAGTAAGTTTCAGTTTCTTCATCTATAAAGCTAGAATAAAAACTAATGCCTTGATGGAAATAAGTTTCATAAAGTATAAATTGATATGCAAATGTAAGGTCATGATTAAATGCTGATAACTTACCAAAAATGTTAAAACTGAGGCTGGGAGAGGTGGCTCATGCCTGTGATTGTAATCCCAGCACTTTGGGAGGCTGAGGTGAGCGGATGGCTCGAGCCTAGCATTTTGAGACCAACCTGGGCATGGTGAAACCGCATCTCTCCAAAAAAAAAATTAGCCAGGCATAATGGCACACGACTACAGTCTCAGGTACTCAGGAAGCTGCAGTGAGAGGGTCACTTGGGCCCAGGAGGTTGGGGCTGCAGTGAGCCAGGATTGTGCCACTGCACTCCAGCCTGGGTAATCAAGCAAGACCCTGTCTCAAAACAAAACAAAACAAAAAACTAAAAATGTTTGTTAGTGAAAAAGATGAAAAAAGGACCTCTGAAAATTGTCTCCTCTGTAAAAGCAAAAAGAACACTGGCAAAAATGGTCAGAATCAGCTTTTTACAGGACTCTAAAGTTAACAAGATTTGCAGCCATTCAGGTAAGCATTTATTTAAGAAAAATGGACACATCTCAGTAAGAACAGGAGGCTTGTGGTGTTTTAATTTGGACTATTTTTGGCCCCCTTAACAGGTATGTGGTAGTCTTAAAAACCAACAGTCCACAATGATGGTAAAAAGCAGCACCTGGTGGCCACCAGAGAATGAGGTTCTTCAAAGTCCCATTCCCAGAAAATTGTTATTTGATTTTTTTCTGTGTTTTTTTGGCTAATTTTGACGCTCTGTACAAGCAAGAAGTGAAGATAAAAGTGGAGTTGTAACTTTTAGGATGAATGTTAAAGGCATGCTACCAATAAACATACAGAGCCACTAGGCAAAGACTGGGAGACTTAACTGGTTCCAGGCATCTAAGGAAGTTTATTTCCAAACAATGGCTGACCACTAAGATAACTGAGCAGAGACTTCAGGTGGCCATACACAATAAATAATACGGACTTTACAGAATTAGTTCAGAAAGTTTATCAAACAAACAACAATAAATACTGATGAGGGGAGATAATCTGGTTCCTAGAATTTTCACATTATGTTATTTGAAATGTCCAGTTTGCAACAAAAAATTATTGAACATGCAAAAAAATCAAGAAAGTATGGCATATAAATGGGGGATAAAAAAGGAACTAATAGAAACTTTTCTTTAAGGAAGCCCAAACATTAGCCTTACCAGTCAAAGACTTTGAATCAGCTATTTAACATATATCCAAAGAACTAAAGGAAACAATGTCTAAAGAACTGAAAGAAAATGTGAAATGACATCTTATCATATAGAGAATATTGATGAATATAGGAATGATAAAAAGAAACCAAATAGAAATTCTGGAGTTACAAATTACAATTACTGGAATGAAAAATTTACCTGAAAGAATCAACAGCATATTTGAGTGATAGAAGAGTCAGTGAACTCAGAGATAAATCAATTGAGATTACACAGTCTGAGGAACAGAAAGAAAAAAAATGAAGAAAAATGAACAAAGCCTCAGAAACCAGTGGACACAATCAAGCATACCAGCATATGCATAAGACGAGGTCAAGGAGAGAAGGAGAAAAAGGGGCAGAGAGAATATTTAAATAAATAATGTCTATAAACTTCTCAAATTTGTGGAAAACTATTAATATATGTATCAAAGAAGTTCAACGAAGTCCAAGTAGGATAAACTCAAAGAGATCCACATCTAGACACATAATTAAACTGCCAAAAGACAAAGACAAAGAAAGAAGCAAGACAGAAGTGACTCGTGGTGTCCAAGTGAGTCTCAAAAAGATTGATGGCTGATTTCTCATCGGAAACCAGGGAGGCCAAAAGGCAATGGAATGACATATTGAAAATTCTAAAATAAAAAAAAACTAAGAATTCTTTATCTGGCAAAAATATCCTTCAAAAATGAGGAAAAAATTAAGATATCCCAGATAAATAAAAACTGAGAATTTGCTGTTAGAAGATATGCCCTACAAGATACACTAAAGGCTTTTGACAATGTTCAACAGCCCTTCATGCTAAAAACGCTCAATAAATTCAGTATTGATGGAACGTATCTCAAAATAATAAGAGCTATTTATGACAAACCCACAGCCAATATCATACTGAATGGGCAAAAACTGGAAAAATTCCCTTTGAAAACTGGCACAAGACAGGGATGCCCTCTCTCACCACTCCTCTTCAACATAGTGTTAGAAGTTCTGGCTAGGGCAATCAGGCAAGAGAAAGAAATCAAGGGTATTCAGTTAGGAAAAGAAGAAGTCAAATTGTCCCTGTTTGCAGATGACATGATTGTATATTTAGAAAACCCCATCATCTCAGCCCAAAATCTCCTTAAGCTGATAAGCAACTTCAGCAAAGTCTCAGGATACAAAATTAATGTGCAAAAATCACAAGCATTCTTATACACCAGTAACAGACAAACAGAGAGCCAAATCATGAATGAACTTCCATTCACAATTGCTTCAAAGAGAATAAAATACCTAGGAATCCAACTTACAAGGGATGTAAAGGACCTCTTCAAGGAGAACTACAAACCACTGCTCAGTGAAATAAAAGAGGACACAAACAAATGGAAGAACATACCATGCTCATGGATAGGAAGAATCAATATCATGAAAATGGCCATACTGCCCAAGGTTATTTATAGATTCAATGCCATCCCCATCAAGCTACCAACGAGTTTCTTCACAGAATTGGAAAAAACTGCTTTAAAGTTCATGTGGAACCAAAAAAGAGCCCGCATCTCCAAGACAATCTTAAGTCAAAAGAACAAAGCTGGAGGCATCACGCTACCTGACTTCAAACTATACTACAAGGCTACAGTAACCAAAACAACATGGTACTGGTACCAAAACAGAGATATAGACCAATGGAACAGAACAGAATTCTCAGAAATAATACCACACATCTACAGCCATCTGATCATTGACAAACCTGAGAGAAACAAGAAATGGGGAAAGGATTCCCTATTTAATAAATGGTGCTGGGAAAATTGGCTAGCCATAAGTAGAAAGCTGAAACTGGATCCTTTCCTTACTCCTTACACGAAAATTAATTCAAGATGGATTAGAGACTTAAATGTTAGACCTAATACCATAAAAACCCTAGAGGAAAACCTAGGTAGTACCATTCAGGACATAGGCATGGGCAAAGACTTCATGTCTAAAACACCAAAAGCAACGGCAGCAAAAGCCAAAATTGACAAATGGGATCTCATTAAACTAAAGAGCTTCTGCACCGCAAAAGAAACTACCATCAGAGTGAACAGGCAACCTACAGAATGGGAGAAAATTTTTGCAATCTACTCATCTGACAAAGGGCTAATATCCAGAACCTACAAAGAACTCAAACAAATTTACAAGAAAAAAACAAACAGCCCCATCAAAAAGTGGGCAAAGGATATGAACAGACACTTCTCAAAAGAAGACATTCATACAGCCAACAGACACATGAAAAAATGCTCATCATCACTGGTCATCAGAGAAATGCAAATCAAAACCACAATGAGATACCATCTCACACCAGTTAGAATGGCGATCATTAAAAAGTCAGGAAACAACAGGTGCTGGAGAGGATGTGGAGAAATAGGAACACTTTTACACTGTTGGTGGGATTGTAAACCAGTTCAACCATTACGGAAAACAGTATGGCGATTCCTCAAGGATCTAGAACTAGATGTACCATATGACCCAGCCATCCCATTACTGGGTATATACCCAAAGGATTATAAATCATGCTGCTATAAAGACACATGCACACGTATGTTTATTGCGGCACCATTCACAATAGCAAAGACTTGGAATCAACCCAAATGTCCATCAGTGACAGACTGGATTAAGAAAATGTGGCACATATACACCATGGAATACTATGCAGCCATAAAAAAGGATGAGTTTGTGTCTTTTGTAGGGACATGGATGCAGCTGGAAACCATCATTCTTAGCAAACTATCACAAGAACAGAAAACCAAACACCGCATGTTCTCACTCATAGGTGGGAACTGAACAATGAGATCACTTGGACTCGGGAAGGGGAACATCACACACCGGGGCCTATCATGGGGAGGCGGGAGGGGGGAGGGGGGAGGGATTGCATTGGGAGTTATACCTGATGTAAATGACGAGTTGATGGGTGCTGATGAGTTGATGGGTGCAGCACAGCAACATGGCACAAGTATACATATGTAACAAACCTGCACGTTATGCACATGTACCCTAGAACTGAAAGTATAATAATAATAAAAAATAAAAAAAATTTAAAAAAAGATACACTAAAGGGACTCTTGCATACTAAAATGGACAGATACTAGATAGTAATATCAATCTACATGAAGAAACAAAAAACCTTTCTAAAGTCAACTAAATAGGAAAATATAAAAGGCGGGATAGATATATTTTTTGTTTGTAACTCATTTTTTTTCCTATCTGGTTTTAAGGCAGCTGCATAAATCAATAATTAAAAATCCATGTTAATGGGCATATAACATATGCATATATAATTGCCGTGACCATAACAGCACAAAAAAGAGAGAAGAGGATAAAGCTATACATGAACAAAGTTTTTTGTTTGCTAATAAAATTATATTGGTATTAATCTGAACATTATTGTTATAAATTATGTTAATTATAATCCCTAAGACAATCACTAAAAATAAATTTTAAAATATAGTATGAGGGAATTAAAATGGTACAATGAAAAATATCTACTTAACACAAAAGTAGGAAGTAATGGAAGGATAAAGAAAGAAAAGAAGGCATAAGACATATAGAAAACAAATAGCAAAATGGCAGACATCAATCCTATCTTATCAGTAATTACATTAAAAGTAAATAGATTAAGCACTCCAATCAGAAGGCAGAGATTGGCAGAATAAATTAAAATAAAACATGAACCAACTGTGTGCTGTCTACAAGAGATATACTTTAGATTCAAAGTCACAGATAGGTTGAAAGTAAAAGAATGAAAAAAGATAAACCATGCAAATAGTAATAAAAACAGAGCTGAAGCAACTATACTAATATCAGATGCAATGGACTGAATGTTTGTGTTCCCTCCAAGTTCATATGTTGAAATCCTAACCCCCAAGGTGATGGTATCAAGAGGTGGGGCTTCTGAGAGTTATTAGAGCATGAGGGTAGCATCTTCGTGAATAGAATCAATGCCCTTATAAAAGAGACCACAGAGAGAACCCCCTCATCTTTTCCACTATGTGAAGACACAACAAGAAGACAGTTTTCCATTTTCAAACTAAGAAGTAGACTCTTGGCAGACACTGAATCTGCTGGTGCCTTGATCTTGGACTTCCCAGCCTCTAGAACTGTGAGAAATAAATTTCTATTGTTTATATGCTATCTAGTTTTGAAAGTTTTAGATACTAGGATGAAATCACTTTTTTGTTAGACGCCCCCCCCAAAAAAAAATAAATAAATAAAGCCAGGAGAGCATGAAGGGGGAGAATTAATGCTTGCATGTCTATAGTAAAGTCTGTTTAAACAACTTTATGCAATGACCCCACAAGAAATTCTTTCTTTAGGGCTGCGGAAATTTAGATAAAATGCTCTCAAAAGAACACGTGGCCGGTAACAGCATCTCCACCAATGAACTGACACCAACTCTGCATTTGAGTATTCACAACCAATAAACTGTGTTTCCAAGCAGTTTATGTGAACTTCCCTTTTTGCTAATCAAAGTTTTTCTTTACTCTCCCCTCTTCAGACATATACGTGGCTTGGCATAGCTGTGCATCTTATAATCCTCATTCTAATTCTCAAGTAAATTCAACATATTTGGAGACATTTTTGTCTGCTGTTTCATGTTTGTTTGTTTGGTGTTTTTTTTTTTTTTTGGTTCACATAGTCTAGGACAATATATTATAGAGGTCTAAAAGGACTAAAACATTAGAGAGATTAGACTTTAAGGAAAAATTGTTGCTGGAGACAAAGAAGGATATTTTACAATGATGAAATTATCAATCCATCAATAAGACATAACAAGTATAAGCACATATGTATTTAGTAATAGAGTCCCAAAACACATTAAGAAAAACTGACAGAATTCAAGAGAGAGATACACATTTCAACAATAATATTTAAGGATATCAGTAACTCACCTTCAATAATGGATATAACAAGTAGACAGAAATCACCAAGTAAATAAAAGACTTAAACAACACTATGAACCAACTAGAACTAACAAACATCTGTAGAACACTCAACCCAGCAACAGATTACACATCTTCTCAACTGGGCATGGAACATCATACAGGATAGACACTAGGTCAGGTCACAAAACAAGTCAGAAAAAGTTTAAAATGACTGAAAGCATACAACAAAATATGCTCCTCAAACACATTCATATGAAATTAGAAATCAGTAATATAAAAGAATTTGGGGAATTCACAAAAATTGTGGATGAAACATACTTCTTTTTAAAATTTTCAACTTTTATTTTAGGTTCAGGGGGAATAAGCACAGGCTTGTTACAGGGGCATATTGCATGTTGCTGAGGTTTGGGGCATGGATGATCCTGCACTCAGGTAGTGAGCATGGCACCTGATACGTAGTTTTAGCCAATTTCCCCCTTCCTCCCTTCCCCCAATAGTCTCCAGTGTCTATTTCTTCCATCTTTATGTCCATGTGTACTCAATGTTTAGCTCCATTTATAAGTGAGGACATGCAATAGTTGGATTTTCAACAAAGTTGACAAAAAATGAATGATGGGAAAGGACTCCATATTCAATAAATGGTGCTGGGATAACTGGCTAGCTATGTGAAGAAGAATGAAATAGGACCCCTACCTTTCACCATATTCAAAAAATAAGTCAAAATGAATTAAAAATGTAAATGTAAGACCTCAAATTATAAAAATCCTACAAGAAAACCTAGGAAATTACCCTTCTCAATATCAGCCATGGCAAATAAGTTATGCCTAAGTCCCCAAAAGCAGTTACAACAACAAAAAAAATTGACAAATGAGACCTAATTAAACTAAAGAGCTCTGCACAGCAAAAGAAACTATGGGCAAGGTAAACAGACAACCTACAGAATGAGAGAGAATATTCACAAACTACGCATCCAACAAAGGCCTAATATCCAGAATCTATAAGCAACTTAAATAAATCAACAAGAAAAAAAAAAAAAAACTAAATAATCCTATTTTTAAAAATGGGCAAAGGACATAGACAGACACTTTTGAAAAGAAGACAAGTGGCCAACAAAACACATTTAAAAAATGGACATCAATACTAGTCATCAGAGAAATGAAAATCAAAACCACAATGAGATACCATCTCTCATACTGGTCAGAATGACTATTATTAAAAAGTCAAAAAATAACAGATGCTGGAGAGGCTGTGGAGAAAAGGGAATGCTTATATACTGTTGGTGGTAATATAAATTAATTCAGTCACTGTGGAAACCAGTTTGGAGATATCTCAAAGAACTAAAAACAGAACTACCATTGGACCCAGGAATCCCATTGCTGGATATATATCCAAAGGAAAATAAATCGTCTACCAAAAAGACATGCACATGTATGTTCATCACAGAGCTATTCACAATAAATAGCAAAGACATGAAATAAACCTAGGTGGATAAAGAAAATGCGATATATATATGTGTGTGTGTGTATATATATATAGATATTATACACACCCACACACCATGTATATGTGTATTTATATATACACACACACATACTATTGATACCATGGAATACAACACAACCATAAAAAAGACCAAAATCATGTCCATTGCAGTAACATATATGCAGCTGGCAGCTATTGTCCTAAACAATACACTCCTCAATAATCAATGGGTCAAAGAAGAAATCATAGGGATGTTGGAAAATACTTTGAGATGAAGGAAAACCAAAACACAACATTAAACTTATGGAATGCAGTGAAAAGAGAGGAATTTATAACTATGAATATCAACATTTAAAAAAGAGAAAGACCTCAAATTAATAATTATCTTTCCATCTTAAGAAATTAGAAAAAGAAGATCAAACTAAACATGAAACAAATGCAAGGAAGGAAATAATAAAGATTACAGCAAAATTAATGAGATAGAGAATAGCAAAACTAGAGAAAATCTATGAAACCCAAAGTTGGTTCTTTGAAAATAATCAATAAAATTGACAAACCATTAGAAAGAATGACCAAGAATCAAATTACTAAAATCGGGATGAAAATAAAACATTATTACTGATCTCACAGAAGTAAAAGTATTTTAATATTATGATCAATCGTATGCCAATTAATTAGGTAACCTAAAAAAAATGAACAAATTCCTGGAAAGACACAAACTACCAAAACGTATTCATAAAGAAATAGTAAATATGAATAGATCTATAACAAGTAGAGATTGAGTTAGGAAAACAAACAAACAAACAAAAAAACAAACAAAACCTCCCACTAAGAACCAGATAGCTTCATTAGTGAATTCTACAAAGCATTTAAGGAAGATTAACACCAAGTTTTCACCAACTCTTCTAAAAAATAAAAGAGGAGGGAAGATTTCTCAAGTCATTTTATGATACCATTATTATCCTGATACCAAAACCACACAAAGACATCAAGAAAAAAAAAAACTATAGACAAATATCCCTTAGGAATATAGACACAAAACTCGTCAACAAGTACTAGCATGTTAAGTCCAGAAACATATGAGAAGGATTTATCTCAGGAATACAAGGTATTTTAACATATTAAAATCAAGGTATTTTAAAATATTAACATCAATCAATGTAATGAGCCATGTTAATAGAATAAAAGATCCAAAAAGCTCAATATTATCTCAATAGAGGCAGAAAAAGCATTTGAAAAAATCTAACATAATACAAATCTTTGATATTTTGCAATAAAAGTACTCAACAAACAAGGAACAGAAGGGACATTTATCAATTTGATAAAGGACATCGCTGAAAAACCCACAGCTAACATACAGAATGGTGAAAGACTACTTAGTTTTTCCTTCTAAGTTCAAGAATAAGACAAACTCTCTACTCTTGCCACTTCTATTCAACAGTTTACTGGAGAGTCTAGACAGAATAACCAGGCAAGAAAAAGAAATAAAAGGCATCCAGATTGTAAAAGAAGAAGCGAAACTCTCTCTATTCACAGATAATAGGATCCTGTACATGGAAAAGTTAATGAATTATGCACTGAAAAAAATCTATTAAAACAAATAAATTCAGCAAGTTTGAAGAATATAAGATCAACATTAAAAATCAGTTGTATTTCTATATATAACCTATGAACAATTTGACGATGAAAAAGAATTCAATTTATAATAACATGAAAAATAATTAAATGCTTGGGAATAAATTTAACAAGGAAGTGCAAGACTTCTGTACTGAAAACAACAAAACACCATTAAAACAAACTAAAGACCCAAATAAATAGGAAAGACATTCTATATTCATAAATTATAAGATACAACATTAAGATGAAAATACTCCCTGAATTGATCTATAGATTCAACATAATCCCTATAAATAGCCAGGTTTTTTTGAGGAAAATTTACAAGCCAATTCCAAAATTCACATGATGCAAGTGATCCAGAATAGGCAAAACCATTTTGAAAAAGAAGAACAAAGTTAGAGGACTCGCATTTCTAAACTTCAAAACTTACTTCAAAGCTACAGTAATCAAGATAGCGTGGGATAAAGACAGATAAATGGGGGCTAAAGATAAGATACATAAATCAGTGGAAAAGAATTGAGATTCTAGAAATAAACCCATATATCATGGCCAGTTGATTTTTGACAAGGATGTAAAGACAATTAAATGGAGGAAAGAATAGGCTTTTCAACAAATGGTGCTGAGACAATTGGATATCCACATGCAAAAAAATAAAGTTAGATTTCTACCTCACTTTGCATACAAAATGAGTGATAGACCTAAATGCAAGACCTAAAACTATAATAATCTTGGAAGAGAACATAGGTGTAAATCTTCCTGACCTTGGATTTTGGACAATGATTTCTGAGATATAATAGCAAAAGCACGATAGACAAAAGAAAAATAGATAAATGTCAGCAAAATTAAAAGCTTTTTGCATCAAAGAACACAATCAAGAAAGTGAAAAGACAACTCACAGAATGAGGGAAAATACTTGAAAATCTTATATCTAATAAGGATTTAATATCCAGAATATATAAATAACTCCTACAAATCATCATTAAAAAGGTACCCCAATTTCAGAGTGTGCAAAGGGTTTGAATAGATCTTTCTTTAAAGAAAATATGCAAATGGCTAATCAATGAAAAGATGCTCAACATCATTAATTGTTAGAGAAATGCAAATCAAGACCCCAATGAGATGGCATTTTAATAGCACTAGGATGATGATATAGTTTGGCTCTGTCCCTACCCAAATCTCATCTTAAATTGTAGTTCCCATAATCCCCACGTGTTGTGGGAGGGACTCAGTGGGAGGTAATGGAATCATGGGAGACAGTTACCCCCGTGCTGCTGTTCTTGTGATAATGAGGGAGTTTTCACGAGATCTGATGGTTTTATAAGGGGCTTTTCCTCCTTTTGTTTGCCACTTCTCCTTGCTGCTGCCATGTGAAGAATGGTGCATTTGCATTGTAATTATAGGTTTCCTGAGGCCTCTCCAGCCCTGTAGTACTGTGGGTCAGTTGAATCTCTTTCCTTTCTAAATCACCCAGTCTCAGGTATGTCTTTATTAGCAACGTGAGAATGAACTAATCCAGATGGCTATAATCACAAAAATGGATAATAATAAGTGTTAACAAAGATATGGGGAAATTGGAGCCTTGAGACATTGCTGGTGGAAGTCAAATGGTGCAGCTGTCTTGGAAAACAGTCTGGAAGTTCCTCAACAGCTTAAACATAGAGTTACTATATGACCTGACCTTTCCACATCTAGGTCTGTATCCAAAATAATTGAAAGTATACGTCCACACAGAAATTTGTACACAAGTGTTTAAAGGAACATTATTCGTAATAGCTGAAAAGTGGAAACAGCCCAAATGCCCATCAATTGATAATGGATAAACAAAATGTGGTATAGTCATACAAAGAAATATTATTCAGCAATAAAGTATTGATGAACCTCAGAAACATTATGTGAACTGAAAAAAACCAGTCACAAAAAGCCACATGCTGTATGATTCCATTGATTTGAAATATCTAGAATAGTTAAATCCATAGAGACAAGAAGCAGATCAGGGGATGGGGAAGGGGAAATGTGAGTTGATTCTAATGTGTACACATTTCTTTCAAGAGTGATGAAAATGTTTGGGAATTAAGGAGTGGTGACAGTTACACAATTTTTGGGAATATACTAAAATTAACTAAATTCTGTACTTTAAAAGAGTGAACTTTATCGTATGTGAATTATCTCTCAGTTTTTAAAAAATACTTGTTGGATGGCTTAGACCACCTCTTACTAATTAATCCACTTCCAAATATGTGTCCCTGAATGTCCAAAGGCACCTTGAATGTCTCTGTTCCAGTGGAAAAAGTGACTGGTGTATAGCCTGCCTTTAGAATATCTCTGAGATCCGAACCTCCCTCCAGCTCTCTGTGAGTTTCAAGTCAGTGTCTGCTCAGATGTGCAACGAAGGTAAGCCCAAATTGAATACAGAGTAATTGGACTGGCTGCTATGAGAAAACTGCCCAGGGTCAGATAAAGGTGGGCAGAAACACATTAAGCACTTGGTTTGGGAGTGTGTTGCAAATCCAATACACACCTGTGACTCCAGCAGTCAGGAAACCTTGTCCCAGAGGCACCTTCCTGTCAGAGCAGGGCAGGAGCCAACAAGCCAAAACAAAGTCCAAAACATCGCTTTACTAAGGAAGACTAGCAGCCAGAACAAAATCAGAGAAAAAACACACTTAGGTAAATATAGAGCGTGGGGGAAGGACCTGAAATGAGGGATGTGGACAGATGTACTAAAAACCAAATGTTATTTACCACGGGAAAAGTACAAAGAACACTAAGTTTGGAGTGGAGAACCTCTTTTACTATTAACTTTGAGTAGTCCTAGGCAGTCCACACTGAGCCTCAGTTTTTTCATTGTGAATTGGAGAGGCTGGACTAAATGATCCCTGAGAATTCTTTTGGCCTTTGGTTACTAAATTACAGGGCATAGACTTGAGAGCCAGACAGCTTGGGTTCAGGTTGTGACTCTTCCACTTACTTACATGTGTGACCTTGGGAAAGTCACTTAACTTCTCTGTGCCTCAGTTTCTTATCTATAAAATGGTAATGGTTATAACACCTGTGATTGTTGCAAAGAATAATTAAATATATCTAGGTAAAGCACTAAAAATAATGCCTGGCACACAGTACATACTGGGCACACATTAGGTATTGTTAATTACCTTCTGCAGTTCCACACGATTCCCCAGCCAGAATTAAAGTAGCACTGAGGACAACTCGCCTTCTACTGTGTTTCTTTCTGAGATGTACTGCAAAGAAGATATATGAAAGATAAAGGGGAAATCTCTGTTCCCAAAAGCACCACGCTGAGAGAGTACCCTACATCCTTGCATGGAGGCAGTGAAGTCAGGGATTCATTAGTATTGACTTGGAGAAATATCTTAAATCGGTATAATTTATTTTTATTTTTATTTTTATTTTTATTTTTATTTTTATTTTTAAGAAGGGGTCTTGCTCTGTCGTCCAGGCGATCTCAGCTCACTGCAAGCTCCGCCTCCCGGATTCACGCCAACGCCATTCTCCTGCCTCAGCCTGCTGAGTAGCTGGGACTACAGGCACCCGCCACCACATCCTGCTAATTTTTTGTGTTTTTAGTAGAGAGGGGTCTCACCATGTTAGTCAGGATGGTCTCGATTTCCTGACCTCATGATCTGCCCTTCTCGGCCTCCCAAAGTGCTGGGATTACAGGCGTGAGCCACCGCACCCGGCCAAATCAGTGTCATTTTGCTAATAGTTCTATGATGTTGCCTAATTTATTTTAAGAAGCCAATTACCAATAGATGCCAAATTTGGTTGTAGTAGGAAACATGCTAAGTGAAATGAGGTATGAAAAAATGGTCTCATTTCAGAGCCTAAGAGTTAAAAAAGAGAAAGATGTCTTTGTGCATGGAAAATGAGGGAATCATGTCCAGCCTTTTTGATCACAGCCTCAATGGTCTTGAGTTGGTTCTGGTTTTGTTAGGTATGTCATTTCTGACCATGGTTTGAGATCTGAGTCCTACGTTCCGGTTTCTTCCACAAAATGGTGAACTGTTCTATTCATGAACAAATCAAAATGAATAGAAGCCCTTGTTATAAAGAGATGATGATATCCTTCTTGGATTGAGAAACAGGAAGATCTCAATGACATTATTACAAACCTCAGCGTTAAGAAAATGGAAGCGGCGCCAGGCGCGGTGGCTCACACCTGTAATCCCAGCACTTTGGGAGGCCGAGGTGGGCGGATCACGAGGTCAGGAGATCGAGGCCATCCTGGCCAACATGGTGAAACCCCGTCTCTACTAAAAATACAAAAATTAGCTGGGTGTGGTGGGAGGCGGCCTGTAATCCCAGCTACTCCAGAGGCTGAGGCAGGAGAATGGCTTGCACCCAGGAGGCAGAGGTTACAGTGAGCCAAGATCATGCCACTACACTCCAGCCTGGAGGCAGAGGAAGACTCTGTCTCAAAAAAAAAAAAAAAAAAAAAAAAAAAAAAAAAAAAAAGGGAAAAAAAAGAAAATAGAAGAGGCCTAAGAAGGAAACAGAAATGTATCCTATGTCTAGAGTACTGTCTTTAGGAATAAACTTTGCTTAGGAAGGAAAGAATGTATTATTTGAAAGCACTTAACTTGCATCCACAATCTCTAAGAAAAATACTACAAAATTAATGCCCCCAAATTTTGATGGGGTCCAATTGATCAATCTTTTCCTTTATGGTGTTGTATATCTTGTTTAAGAAATCCTACTCAAACTTTGAGGTCATTCTTCTATATAATCTTCTTAGATTTTATAATTTTGATGATTAGGTTTTTAATCATCTAGTATTGACTTTTATGTCTGGTATAAGATAGGAGTTGAATTTTATTTTTCCCCATTTGGACAGCAGTTGTTCCAGCCTCATTTGTTTTCCCACTGTTACCACTGCTCTGCAGCGCCCCTCTGTCATTCTTCACGTGAAGGTGTTTCTGGGCTCTGTAGTCATTTCCAATTGTCTATTTCTTTATCGCTGAACAAATACCACATCAACTCAATTACTATGCCTTTATAATAAATTTTGACTTGTGGTCAAGCAAGTCCTCCCATCTTGTTCATCTTCAAGCGTATCTTTGACTTCCCGGGTGCTTTGCATTTCCAGATACATTTTTAGAATCAGTCCCTCAAGTTCCACAAAAGTACTTATTGGGATTTTTGTTGGAATTTCATGAATATGTTAACCATATGGGGCAAATTAGCATCTTTACAATATTGTCTTCCAAACCATGAACAAAATATCTCTCATTTAAATGTCTACTTTAAAATCCTTCAGTAAAGTCTTATAAATCTTCCTGAAGTGGTCCTATAGAATTTTTGCTTAAATTATTCTTAGGCATTTGATATTTTCAGATTACTAATGGTATCATTTTAAGCATTTTTAATTTTCTATTTGCTGCTAATCTGTGGAAATGTATTGATTTTGTATCTATCAACCTTATTAAGTCTAATATTTTAATCAGGTTATTTTGGATTTTATATGCCCAAACATAATAGCTATGAATAAGTAACTTTCAAACCCTTGTACTTTTTATTTCTTTTTCTTGATTAGTGTACTGCTAGGCCCACAGAAGCCATCTTTTTTTTGCTAATGGTCTTAAAGAGAAAGATTTAACTATTTCACTATTAAGTATAATGTTGGCTCTAGGTACTTTTTAAAAAATAAACTTTTTAAAATTAAGAAAATTTCCTTTTATTCCTCATTTGCTAATTTTTCATGATGAATGGATGTTAACATTTATCAAACACTTTGTGCAACTACTGAGATGGTCATATGATTTTTCTTCTTTAATCTGTTAAGATGATAACTTTCGTTATACCGTTTACTAATTTTAAGTTAGCCTTACATTCTTGGGAAAGCTCAACTCATAAGTCTTTGAATATACTGCTATATTAAGTTTGCTAATATTGTGTCTAGAATTTTTGAAACTATATTCATTGGTGAAGTTGGCCTATAATTTTTCACTTTTGTAATGTGGTTTTGGGATTTTGGCATTAAAGTTACAAGCTCAGAAAATGAGTCTTTCTCATTTTCTGGAAGAGTCTTTTCCTTGGATGTTATGCAGCATTAGCCAAGGGCCTGGAGTTTTCTTTGAAATAAGTTTTTTAGCTACTGATTTAATTTCTTTAGTGGTATAGCAACATTCAGATTTCTATTTCTTCTTAAGTCAATTTTGGCAATTTGTGGGGTTTTTTAAGGTATTTATCTACTTTATCTACATTTTCAAATGTATTGCAATAAAGTCGTGTATAATATATTTTGACGCTTTAAAACCTGCAGCAACTAGAGAAATAAAATTTTTATTATTCCTGGTATTAGTTATTTGTATCTTCTCTCTTTTTTCTTAATTAATCACATTAATGATTTGTCAATTTTATTAATCTTTTCAAAGACTGATCTTTTGGTTTTGTTGACTTTATTGTATGTTTATTTTCTATTTTATTAATGTCTGCTCCAATCTTTATTATTTATTTCCTTCTGTTTTATTTGGGTTTAATTTGTATATGTTTAAAATATTTCTTTTTATTATTATTATTATACTTTAAGTTCTAGGGTACATGTGCATAACATGCAGGTTTGTTACATATGTATACTTGTGCCATGTTGCTGTGCTGCACCCATCAACTCGTCAGCACCCATCAACTCGTCATTTACGTCAGGTATAACTCCCAATGCAATCCCTCCCCCCTCCCCCCTCCCCATGATAGGCCCCAGTGTGTGATGTTCCCCTTCCCGAGTCCAAGTGATCTCATTGTTCAGTTCCCACCTATGAGTGAGAACATGCGGTGTTTGGTTTTCTGTTCTTGCGATAGTTTGCTAAGAATGATGGTTTCCAGCTGCATCCATGTCCCTACAAAAGACACAAACTCATCCGTTTTGATGGCTGCATAGTATTCCATGGTGTATATGTGCCACATTTTCTTAATCCAGTCTGTCACTGATGGACATTTGGGTTGATTCCAAGTCTTCGCTATTCTGAATAGTGCTGCAATAAACATACATGTGCATGTGTCTTTATAGCAGCATGATTTATAATCCTTTGGGTATATACCCAGTAATGGGATGGCTGGGTCATATGGTATTTCTAGTTCTAGATCCTTGAGGAATCGCCATACTGTTTTCATAATGGTTGAACTAGTTTACAATCCCACCAACAGTGTAAAAGTGTTCCTATTTCTCCACATCCTCTCCAGCACCTGTTGTTTCCTGACTTTTTAATGATCGCCATTCTAACTGGTGTGAGATGGTATCTCATTGTGGTTTTGATTTGCATTTCTCTGATGACCAGTGATGATGAGCATTTTTTCATGTGTCTGTTGGCTGTATGAATGTCTTCTTTTGAGAAGTGTCTGTTCATATCCTTTGCCCACTTTTTGATGGGGCTGTTTGTTTTTTTCTTGTAAATTTGTTTGAGTTCTTTGTAGGTTCTGGATATTAGCCCTTTGTCAGATGAGTAGATTGCAAAAATTTTCTCCCATTCTGTAGGTTGCCTGTTCACTCTGATGGTAGTTTCTTTTGCGGTGCAGAAGCTCTTTAGTTTAATGAGATCCCATTTGTCAATTTTGGCTTTTGCTGCCGTTGCTTTTGGTGTTTTAGACATGAAGTCTTTGCCCATGCCTATGTCCTGAATGGTACTACCTAGGTTTTCCTCTAGGGTTTTTATGGTATTAGGTCTAACATTTAAGTCTCTAATCCATCTTGAATTAATTTTCGTGTAAGGAGTAAGGAAAGGATCCAGTTTCACCTTTCTACTTATGGCTAGCCAATTTTCCCAGCACCATTTATTAAACAGGGAATCCTTTCCCCATTTCTTGTTTCTCTCAGGTTTGTCAAAGATCAGATGGCTGTAGATGTGCGGTATTATTTCTGAGGATTCTGTTCTGTTCCATTGGTCTATATCTCTGTTTTGGTACCAGTACCATGCTGTTTTGGTTACTGTAGCCTTGTAGTATAGTTTGAAGTCAGGTAGCGTGATGCCTCCAGCTTTGTTCTTTTGACTTAAGATTGTCTTGGAGATGTGGGGTCTTTTTTGGTTCCACATGAACTTTAAAGCAGTTTTTTCCAATTCTGTGAAGAAACTCATTGGTAGCTTGATGGGGATGGCATTGAATCTATAAATAACCTTGGGCAGTATGGCCATTTTCATGATATTGATTCTTCCTATCCATGAGCATGGTATGTTCTCCCATTTGTTTGTGTCCTCTTTTATTTCACTAAGCAGTGGTTTGTAGTTCTCCTTGAAGAGGTCCTTTACATCCCTTGTAAGTTAGATTCCTAGGTATTTTATTCTCTTTGAAGCAATTGTGAATGGAAGTTCATTCATGATTTGGCTCTCTGTTTGTCTGTTACTGGTGTATAAGAATGCTTGTGATTTTTGCATATTAATTTTGTATCCTGAGACTTTGCTGAAGTTGCTTATCAGCTTAAGGAGATTTTGGGCTGAGACAATGGGGTTTTCTAAATACACAATCATGTCATCTGCAAACAGGGACAATTTGACTTCTTCTTTTCCTAACTGAATACCCTTGATTTCTTTCTCTTGCCTGATTGCCCTAGCCAGAACTTCTAACACTATGTTGAATAGGAGTGGTGAGAGAGGGCATCCCTGTCTTGTGCCAGTTTTCAAAGGGAATTTTTCCAGTTTTTGCCCATTCAGTATGATATTGGCTGTGGGTTTGTCATAAATAGCTCTTATTATTTTGAGGTACGTTCCATCAATACCGAATTTATTGAGCGTTTTTAGCATGAAGGGCTGTTGAATTTTGTCAAAAGCCTTTTCTGCATCTATTGAGATAATCATGTGGTTTTTGTCTTTGGTTCTGTTTATATGCTGGATTATGTTTATTGATTTGCAAATGTTGAACCAGCCTTGCATCCCAGGGATGAAGCCCACTTGATCATGGTGGATAAGCTTTTTGATGTGCTGCTGAATCCGGTTTGCCAGTATTTTATTGAGGATTTTTGCATCGATGTTCATCAGGGATATTGGTCTAAAATTCTCTTTTTTTGTTGTGTCTCTGCCAGGCTTTGGTATCAGGATGATGTTGGCCTCATAAAATGAGTTAGGGAGGATTCCCTCTTTTTCTATTGATTGGAATAGTTTCAGAAGGAATGGTACCAGCTCCTCCTTGTACCTCTGGTAGAATTCAGCTGTGAATCCATCTGGTCCTGGAGTTTTTTTGGTTGGTAAGCTATTAATTATTGCCTCAATTTCAGAGCCTGCTATTGGTCTATTCAGGGATTCAACTTCTTCCTGGTTTAGTCTTGGAAGAGTGTAAGTGTCCAGGAAATTATCCATTTCTTCTAGATTTTCTAGTTTATTTGCGTAGAGGTGTTTATAGAATTCTCTGATGGTAGTTTGTATTTCTGTGGGGTCGGTGGTGATATCCCCTTTATCATTTTTTATTGCGTCTGTTTGATTCTTCTCTCTTTTCTTCTTTATTAGTCTTGCTAGCGGTCTGTCAATTTTGTTGATCTTTTCAAGAAACCAACTCCTGGATTCATTGATTTTTTGGAGGGTTTTTTGTGTCTCTATCTCCTTCAGTTCTGCTCTGATCTTAGTTATTTCTTGCCTTCTGCTAGCTTTTGAATGCGTTTCCTCTTGCTTCTCTAGTTCTTTTAATTGTGATGTTAGAGTGTCAATTGTAGATCTTTCCTGCTTTCTCTTGTGGGCATTTAGTGCTATAAATTTCCCTCTACACACTGCTTTACATGTGTCCCAGAGATTCTGGTATGTTGTATCTTTGTTCTCATTGGTTTCAAAGAACATCTTTATTTCTGCCTTCATTTCGTTATGTACCCAGTAGTCATTCAGGAGCAGGTTGTTCAGTTTCCATGTAGTTTTGATTGAGTTTCTTAGTCCTGAGTTCTAGTTTGATTGCACTGTGGTCTGAGAGACAGTTTGTTGTAATTTCTGTTCTTGTACATTTGCTGAGGAGTGCTTTACTTCCAATTATGTGGTCAATTTTGGGCTAAGTGTGATGTGGTGCTGAGAAGAATGTATATTCTCTTGATTTGGGGTGGAGAGTTCTATAGATGTCTATTAGGTCTGCTTGCTGCAGAGATGAGTTCAATTCCTGGATATTCTTGTTAACTTTCTGTCTCGTTGATCTGTCTAATGTTGACAGTGGAGTGTTGAAGTCTCCCATTATTATTGTATGGGAGTCTAAGTCTCTTTGTAAGTCTCTAAGGACTTGCTTTATGAATCCGGGTGCTCCTGTATTGGGTGCATATATATTTAGGATAGTTAGCTCTTCCTGCTGAATTGATCCTTTTACCATTATGTAATGGCCTTCTTTGTCTCTTTTGATCTTTGATGGTTTAAAGTCTGTTTTATCAGAGACTGGTATTGCAACCCCTGCTTTTTTTTGTTCTCCATTTGCTTGGTAAATCTTCCTCCATCCCTTTATTTTGAGCCTATGTATGTCTCTGCGTGTGAGATGGGTCTCCTGAATACAGCAGACTGATGGATCTTGACTCTTTATCCAGTTTGCCAGTCTGTGTCTTTTAATTGGAGCGTTTAGTCCATTTACATTTAAGGTTAATGTTGTTATGTGTGAACTTGATCCTGCCATTATGATATTAACTGGTTATTTTGCTCATTAGTTGATGCAGTTTCTTCCTAGCCTAAATGGTCTTTACATTTTGGCATGTTTTTGCAATGGCTGGTACCGGTTGTTCCTTTCCATGTTTAGTGCTTCCTTCAGGGTCTCTTGTAAGGCAGGCCTAGTGGTGACAAAATCTCTAAGCATTTGCTTATCTGTAAAGGATTTTATTTCTCCTTCACTTATGAAACTTAGTTTGGCTGGATATGAAATTCTGGGTTTAAAATTCTTTTCTTTAAGAATGTTGAATATTGGCCCCCACTCTCTTCTGACTTGTAGAGTTTCTGCCGAGAGATCTGCTGTTAGTCTGATGGGCTTCCCTTTGTGGGTAACCCGACCTTTCTCTCTGGCTGCCCTTAAGATTTTTTCCTTCATTTCAACTTTGGTGAATCTGGCAATTATGTGTCTTGGAGTTGCTCTTCTCGAGGAGTATCTTTGTGGCGTTCTCTGTATTTCCTGGATTTGAATGTTGGCCTGCCCTACTAGGTTGGGGAAGTTCTCCTGGATGATATCCTGAAGAGTGTTTTCCAATTTGGTTCCATTTTCCCCCTCACTTTCAGGGACCCCAATCAGACGTAGATTTGGTCTTTTTACATAATCCCATACTTCTTGCAGGCTTTGTTCATTTCTTTTTCTTCTTTTTTCTTTTGGTTTCTCTTCTCGCTTCATTTCATTCATTTGATCCTCAATCGCTGATACTCTTTCTTCCAGTTGATCGAGTCAGTTACTGAAGCTTGTGCATTTGTCACGTATTTCTCGTGTCATGGTTTTCATCTCTTTCATTTCATTTATGACCTTGTCTGCATTAATTACTCTAGCCATCAATTCTTCCACTTTTTTTTCAAGATTTTTAGTTTCTTTGCACTGGGTACGTAATTCCTCCTTTAGCTCTGAGAAGTTTGATGGACTGAAGCCTTCTTCTCTCACCTCGTCAAAGTCATTCTCCGTCCAGCTTTGATCCGTTGCTGGCGATGAGCTGCGCTCCTTTGCCGGGGGAGATGCACTCTTATTTTTTGAATTTCCAGCTTTTCTGCCCTGCTTTTTCCCCATCTTTGTGGTTTTATCTGCCTCTGGTCTTTGATGATGATGGTGACATAGTGATGGGGTTTTGGTGTAGGTGTCCTTCCTGTTTGATAGTTTTCCTTCTAACAGTCAGGACCCTCAGCTGTAGGTCTGTTGGAGATTGCTTGAGGTCCACTCCAGACTCTGTTTGCCTGGATATCAGCAGCAGAGGCTGCAGAAGATAGAATATTGCTGAACAGCGAGTGTACCTGTCTGATTCTTGTTTTGGAGGCTTCCTCTCAGGGGTGTACTCCACCCTGTGAGGTGTGGGGTGTCAGACTGCCCCTAGTGGGGGATGTCTCCCAGTTAGGCTACTCAGGGGTCAGGGACCCACTTGAGCAGGCAGTCTGTCCCTTCTCAGATCTCAACCTCCGTGTTGGGAGATCCACTGCTCTCTTCAAAGCTGTCAGACAGAGTCCTTTGTGTCTGCAGAGGTTTCTGCCAAGTTTGTTATTGTTTACTGTGCCCTGTCCCCACAGGTGGAGTCCACAGAGACAGGCAGGTTTCCTTGAGCTGCTGTGAGCTCCACCCAGTTCGAGCTTCCCAGTGGCTTTGTTTACCTACTTAAGCCTCAGCAATGGCGGGCGCCCCTCCCCCAGCCTCGCTGCTGCCTTGCCGCGAGATCGCAGACTGCTGTGCTAGCAATGAGGGAGGCTCCATGGGTGTGGGACCCTCCCAACCAGGTGTGGGATATAATCTCCTGGTGTGCCTGTTTGCTTAAAGCGCAGTATTGGGGTGGGAGTTACCCAATTTTCCAGGTGTTGTGTGTCTCAGTTCCCCTGGCTAGGAAAAGGGATTCCCTTTCCCCTTGCGCTTCCCAGGTGAGGCAATGCCTCGCCCTGCTTCAGCTCTCACTGGTCGGGCTGCAGCAGCTGACCAGCACCGATTGTCCAGCACTCCCTAGTGAGATGAACCCAGTACCTCAGTTGAAAATGCAGAAATCACCGGTCTTCTGTGTCGCTCGCACTGGGAGTTGGAGACTGGAGCTGTTCCTATTCGGCCATCTTGCTCCGCCCCCAAAATATTTCTTAAGAAAGATGCTCTCTACACAGTTCCAGAGCCTCTCTGTTTCCTGGTAGCTTCACTGTGTGGGTTCCTCACATGGTATTTCTAGCAGGAGAACTGGACATTTTAAATGGAGTCTCAGAGCTTCAAAAGATGGAAAAATAGAAGTTTCCAGGCCTTATTAAAACTTGCTCCCAGAGCTGGCATAGCATCACTTACATGGCCATTTCTTGAATATAGAATTACAAAGCCAGGGCAGATGCAAAGGGAGGGGAATAGCTCTACCTTTCAATGAAATGAGTGCTAACTCATTTGTGATTACCTTCAGTTTATCACATTTATCATACATGTATTTTGCTGCACATGTGCATGTTGCTCTCTTTTGTATATACCCATACTCAATATATCCAATTATAAGGTATTTATTTATTTAACCCTATTAAATTAGAGTAAACTATTCTCCAAAGTGTGGTATTAATTTACACCATTAATAATGTTTCAGAGTCCCTATTGATCAGCATCCTTACCAACACTTGATAGAATCAGTCTTTTTTCACTTTAGCCTTTTGGGTGAATATGTAGTAGTTTGATTGTGGCTTCAGTTTACATTTCCCTGATTACTGATGAGGCTGATTCTCTTCCCATGTTAATTAGCTATTTGGGTTTCCTTTCTTGTGAAATGTCTTTTCAAGTCTGTGACTCAATTTTTGTTAGATGTTTTCAATTTTTGTATAAGTTCTTGATATATCTGGATATGAGCTTTTACCAGTTATGTATGTTGTAAATATCTTCCCTTTATTTTGTGGCTTACCAATGCATTGTCTTCACTGTGTCTCTTCTGATGAATAGTTCTTGATGCTAGTGTATTTCCATTTATTCATCTTTACTTTATAATTAATGCTTTTTGCCCACGTTTAGTCTTTCCCAACCCTAATATTATGAAAACATGAAGTTTTTTTATATTATCTTCTCAAACTTTATTGATTTAACTTACACATTTAAATCTGCAAACAACCTGGAGTTCATTTCATGTGTAATGTGAGATATTTTTCATCCTGTGTGGGTGTCTATTTGACTTAGCACTGTGTACTGAAAAAAGTGTTGTTTCCCTCATTGCTTTGTCATAAACCAAATGTCCATACAGGTATTGATCTTTTATGGTTAGACCATTCTCTTCCATTGATGTGTTGGCATATCCTTGTATCAAGACCATAATGCCTTCATCCTGTAGTTTTAAATAAGTCTTGATAACTGATAGAATAAGCATTTAATGTCATAAATTTCGTTGTAGGTATAGTTTTAGTTCATCTCAAATTTTTTATAACACTTATTTTTTGGTTATAGATTAGTTCTATTAGTTACTATTTTTCATTATGATTTTATTTGATCCATTAGTTGTCTAGAGGCGTATTTCAAATATTAAAATGTAGGAAAATTTTTAAGTTATTTTTGTGTTAATTGCAGAAATTCATTACTCTCTGGTAAAAAAGCATGATCATAATATATCTCATTTAAATTTGTTAAAGCATCAATGTGTATTCTCCAAATAACCGGTATTTTTTTTCTGGATCTATCAGTCTGAGAAATTGAGAGTTGTGAGAGAGTTGTGTCAAAATCTCTTACCTTGATGGTGACTTTATCTATTTCTCTTCATGGTTTTGTTAATTTTTACTGCATATGCATTGAAGCCTTACTTGTACATATAATTTTGGAAATGTTATTTTCCTGGTGAAATGAACTATATGTTGGTTAAGCTATTTTACTCTGGCATTTTTTTTTTAAAGTCCAATTGGTGTGACATTCTTCTCAGCTAAAAACCCAGCTTCCCTTTGGTATTTCCCTGACCTTTTTTGACAATTTAAAAAATAATTATTGATTATCTTTCTACAATTCTTGGAAAATTCTCAGTCAATATTGCCTCTTTCCAGTTCTCTGTTATCCTTTGATGAAATTTCCAATCAAACATGTGCTAGTCCTTCACTCTCTAAGCTCCATCTTTTTACCTCTTTCACATACATCATCTTTTTGACTCTCTAAACTACAGTCAGGAAATTTTCTTTGATTCTATCTTTGAGTTTACTAATCCTCTCTTGGTCTATGTCTAATCTATTATTTAAACATCAAATATTAAATTTTTATTTTCAATTATTATATTTCTTTCTTAAAATTTTATTTGAATTTTTTCTGCTTGGTTTTATATAATAGTATTTTTAATTAGTAGTATTTTTAAGAGGTAGTATGTTTTTTATATATATATATAAATAAAACCAAGGTATGTATGTATGTGTGTGTGTATACACATATACCTACCTATAGGTATATATATACACACATACATATACACACACCTACCTATTCCATGCAACTGGAGTGTGTGTGTGTATATGCACACTCAGAAAATATTATATATATGGTATTATATATATATATATATATGCCATTCACTACACAACAATGTTTTGGTCAACAATGAACCACATATACAATGATAACCCCTTAGATTTTGGTATATTTTCTTTTTATTTTCATTTGTTTAATTTCCATGTGTTTGTGTGTTTTTTGAGGTTCCTCTTGTTATTGATTCTAGTTTTATTCCAATGTGGTCAGAAAAGATACTTGATATAATTTGAACTTTTATGGTAATTTGTTGATCTTGTCTTGCAGCCTAAGATATGGTCTATTCTGGAGAATATTCCATGTGTTGAGAAGAATATGTATTCTGTAGCAGTTGAGTGAAACGTTCTATGAACGTTTGTGAGAACTACTGGGTCTAGTGTGTAGTTTATCTCCAATATTTCTTTGTTGATTTTCTGTCTGGATGATCTGTCCATTACTGAGAGTGGGGTGTTTAAGTCACCTACTACTATTGTATCACAGTCTCTCTCTCTTTTTAGATTTATTAGCGTTTGCTTTATACAATAGGGGCCTCCTGTGTTGAGGGCATATGTATTTATACTTGTTATATCCTCTTGCTGAATTGACCCTTTATAAAGTAACCTTCCTGTATTTCTTTTGGTAGCCTTTGATTTGTAACCTATTTGATCTGATAGAAGTGTAGCTACTTCTGCTCATGTTTTGGTTTCCAGTTGCGTGGAGTATCTTTTTCTGCCCTGTCACTTTCAGTCTATGCATGCCTTTCTAGATGAAGTGAGTTTCCTGTGGACAGCATATAGTTGGGTTTTGTTTCCACATTCACTCCGTGCCTTTCAATTGGAGAACTGATAAGCAAAGGCTTACTATTGCCATTTTGTTGCTTGTTTTCTGGTGGCTTTGCAACTACTCTCTTTGTTTCTTACTGTCTTCTGTGGTTAAGCAATTTTATCTGGTAGTATGTTTTAATTTGTTCCTTTATTATTTTCAGTGGATCTATTATAAGTTTTTGCATTGTGGTTACCATGATGCTTACAAACTCATGTACTTTAGTATTGCCTACACACAAGGATAGCCTCCCACATGTATGCACTATAACCATCAAAATCAGGACATTAACACCAATACATTATTACTGTCTAATCCTCAGTCCCCATTCAAATTTCACTTATTGTCTCAATAGTGTATTTTATAACAAAAGAAGCCATTCTAGAATCATGTGATACATCTAATTGTCACACTTTCTCAGTCTCCTTCAAATGGGAACAGTTTCTTGGTCCTTTCTGGCTTTTCTTGATCTTGACACTTTTTAACATTACAAGCCAATTATTTTCTAGAATGCCTCTCAATTTGTGTTAGTCTGATGTCTTTTCATGGTTCAATTCAGCAAGGACACAATAAATGAGGCAAGATTCTGAGGCTAAGAGTGGAAAGTGAGCTCAAGAACGTAGGTGGAAAGACAAGCCCCAGTCCCAAAGAATGGTTTTCTTAGGAAATGAAAGGTACAAATAAGATTTTAAAAATAAATGTTGAGACTGATTACAGGGAATTTAGAGGGGCTTGTGTCCCATGGCCTCATTCTTCATGGCCAGACTTCCCGAAAGACAACTCAGCCTCCACTTCCTCTTCACTCATGCACTCCTGCCCCCACAAATTTAGAGAAGCAATTCCCTCTTTAAAGGTCACCAAGGAATTTATGATTGTAAAATTCTATAGTCTTTTCTCGGTATTCATCCTTCTTGACCTTCCTGCAATAACCACATTATTTTTTTTCTTTAAATAGCTATATTGAGATAAGATTGAGATAACATATTTTTTCTTTAAACAGCTATATTGAGATAAGATTTACATATGGTACAATTTATCAAGTAAAGCATGCAATTTAATACCTTTTAGTATACCTATAGAATTGTGCATTCATCACCATAATCTATTTTAGAATACTTCAAGGAAACACTGCTCTCCTTAGCTTCCAATCCCCAATTCCTCCACCTTCTCCCCCGCCCTGCCCAACCACTAATCTACTTTCTGTCTCTATGGAACATTTTATATAAAGGAATCGTATAATATGCAGTCTTTTGTGACTGGTTTCTTTCACTTAACATAATGTTTTCAAGGCTCATTCATATTGCAGTATGTATCAATCCTTCATCTTTTATGGCTAAATAATATTCCATTGTATGGCTATACCACATTTGTTTATCCAGTCATCACTCAATGGACATCTGAGTTGTTTTCACTTTTTGGCTACTGCAAATCATGATATTTCTGTTCATGTTAAAATTCTTCCTTCTTTTGGCATTGACACCATTGTATGCCATCTTAATGATTTTCTGATAACTTTTGAGGAAAGAAAGAAAGAATGAATGAAAGCTAGCTGACCAGCCTGATATTCAGAAATCTGCATAATATGAATTCATTTTTCTGTCTCTCTTATCTCTGTTACATATTCCCTTAAGTAGAGGCAGACAATATTCAGTGATTGGAAGCCTCTGCATTTTTAGATGTTTTTTCCATTTGTCATTCTTGCTAAAGATATCCTTTCATCTTTCATGGACTAAAATATCATACCAAATCTTTGAGACTTATTTCAAATGCTACCAATAACTTTTCCATAATCCTTCTAAACTAACTTTTACTAAATGTTTATGTTCTTTGTTTCTGCCACTGCTGTACTCTCTTTACTACCAAACTGTTAGTCCTTGAGGGCATGGGTTATGTCTTCCCTTTGTGTATCTAAAGCCCCTTGCAAAGTTGATCTATTTGAAATAGGGACCCAATAAATACTTTGAAACCTCTAGGGGAAATCATATAAATTGACTCAATGTTTCAAAAGAATATCCAGATAATTGGGGAAAAGTTATTTGGGGATTCTGACTCATCCAGAATCTGAAACTTCAGTTATCTTTAAGTTAAGGCATGACCACAGAAAAGATGATTATTGTCTTCTGAATAATTCCTATTATATTCCATTTGAGGTAATGACTCATTGTTTTAAATATACTGTGACTCAACACTAATTCTAAGTCAGTATCTACATATATGAAGCAAATAGTGAGTGACTTTAAAAAATAATTGATTCATTAAACTTGGGGGCACTTAATTTCCAAAACAGTGCTTTTATTGAAAATAAACAACAGCAACAACAAACCAATACTACATACAGCAGGTAATGCAAAGTGAGGGAGTTCTATAGTCAACTGAATGGAACTACCACCAAGGTCATGATATGCCTGGGTTTGTGGCAGGGAAAGATTTCTAAGACTGATTTTAAAATAGTAAAAAATACATCATTATTCATCCTCAAAAGATTGCTAACTATAACACCACTTATGAGGTATTCTGGCCTATAAAATTTGAACATAAATCTCATGAAGACTCTAGGTCAAACCCCCATTTTACATGAAATACAGAAGATAGAGGAACAATTGAAAGAAAACTGTAAGTAATCAGCTAAATCCTGAATGTAAACATTCCATGACACAAATATCGTTTTTGTTTTTGAACAAATCAATGTCATAAAGAAAATAACAAGAGATTGAGGACTATTTCAAAACAAAAAAAAACTTAAGAGATATAACAATAAATGCAATACGTGAACCCTGTTTGAATTCTAATTCCAAAAAATTGACTATAGAAAGACACCTTTAAGACAACAGAGAACATTTGCATATGGACTGGGTTATAGGTTATATTAAGGGATTCCTCTTAATTATGTTAGATAAAATAATGTTCTGGTGGTAAGTTAGAGATACATACTAAAGTTTTAACATGTGGCATAGCTTAATTTTTAGGATTTGCTTTAAAATACTACAGAAAAAGGCTGGGTGCGATGGCTCATGTCTGTAATCTCAGCACTTTGGGAGGCCAAGGTAGGTGGATCATGAGGTCAGGAGTTCAAGACCAGCATGGCCAACATGGTGAAACCCCGTCTCTACTAAAACTACAAAAATTAGCCAGGCACAGTGGCAGATGCCTGTAATCCCAGCAACTCAGGAGGCTGAGGCAGGAGAATCACTTGAACCTGGGCGGCAGAGGTTGCAGTGAGCCAAAATCGTGCCACTGCACTCTAGACCGGGTGACAGAGAGAGACTCTGTCTCAAAAAAAAAAAAAAAAAAAAAAAATTGCTGTAGAAAATTAGTGAAGAGAGGTAAAATGTATTTGGCAAACTGTTGACAAAGCTGGGTAATGGGTACACTGGGGTTTATCATAATTTCACTCTTCTTTTGAGTATGTTTGAAATTTACCATAATAGAAACTTAACTTAAAGTAAAATAAATAAAGAAAGAAAAATTTAAAAGAAAAAAAAAGATTACTAATATGAAAAATTGGATTTAAGTGAAATATGCCAAGTACTTACTGTGGGTGAGATCCTGTGCTAGGTGTAACATTTTTATACATGATACTTTACATAATTCTCAGTATAATCCTGGGCAGGAGATATTCCTCTCCCCATTTTATATATGAGGAAGCCAAGGCTTAGAGAGATTAAAGAATTTACGTGGGCTCACAGAGTTGGTCAACAATGGAATTAGAATGCAGTCGGCCTCAATGACTCTAAATCCAAAGCTCACAGCTATATCACAGCTATTTCATAATCTTATCAATAATCTGAACATGATTTTAGCCAGATAAATTAAACTCACTATTCTCTTATGTTATTACAGGGAGATATATCAGAAAAGAGGAAATGAAAAAATTGAGGGATTCACTTCTTTCTGTAAGTGGATAAAAATCTTACAAAGAATAAAAAAGTGAAGAAGCAGCAAGTATTACTGATCGAAAGGGACATCAACTTTTGGAAAGGAAAATGTTTTAAGGTAAATAGTAGGACAAGAATGTGTGAAGTTGGTGGATTTTGGGGAAACTTAGAGGAAATGAGACCAGATCATTTTGAAGATTGCTGATACTGAACTGCACTGCCCCATTGCCCCAGTTACACAGCCTTCTCCTGACATTAATAATATGTTAGTGAGAAAAGCCACTTGCAAGTTAGGTAAAACTTTACTAGGGGCCAACCAACATGTTATCTAGCTACCTCCACCTTGGGGAAGGTCTAGGGAGGAGTTTCAGAAGATTTATGCAGTAGACAAAAGATGAGGTCAAACGAAGATGTACTTGGTTTGTAAATAAAACTAACAATACCATACCAGCAAGTCTGAGAATGATTTGGTTGTGCAGTTCTGCCAGACCTTCCGCTAATGCAGTCATAATCACTTTAAATAAGCTTAGTATTTGTGAATTCACCTTAGCCCATAGGCTAAAAATAGACCACTGACGCATGGGAAGCAATTCTAGCATTGGAACACTTTCTCCTGGTATGAAATCCTTGGAATTAATTTAGGTTATCAATAACTGATAAAAGTTCCTTTGTGTAACCTTAGGCCATTAATAACTAATAACCAGTGTTAGTCTCCTGCCTTAATTTAACCCTGCTGATGACTGCTACCAAGGAGAGTCAAGCCCCCAAAGGTGTCACGACAGGCAGAAGACTGAGTAACAGAATGATTAGAGTCAGTTGATTAAGCCCACTGCAGGAGTCTGTTCCATTATATAAACTTTCTTGCACATGTCAGAGCTGAAAGATAGAGAAGATATGAATCAAGGCTTTCCTTGCTCTGTCATCCCATTCTTAGCCATTCCTTCCAGTTTTCTTCCTTTTCTTTCTATTCAGGTACTCTAATGACTGCCTTGAAAGAGTCAACTTATAGAAATTTTCAAGTTAAATAATTAGAAGAACGCTTTGAAGTAAAACCATAGGCTGGGCGTGGTGGCTCGTGCCTGTAATCCCAACACTTTAGGAAGCTGAAATGGGAGGATTGCTTGAGGCCAGGAGTTTGAGACCAGCTTGGAAACACAGCAATATCCCGTCTTTGTAATTCTTTTTTAAATTAGCTGGGCATGGTGGTGCATTCCTGTAGTCCCAGCCATTTCGGAGGCTGAGGTGGGAGGATCACTTGAGCCCAGGAGTTTAATTACCAGGAGCAATGATCGCATCACTACACTCCAGCCTGAGCAACAGAGCAAGACCCTAACAACAAAATAAAACCACGGAAAATGTACTGATTACCCTTGGTATTTTCCAGCAGATCCACTTTCTGGGTTCCACCTGGTTATACGTTGCATGTATGCACATAGGACGATGACAAGTTGTACAGGTGTCCTTCAGGGCTGGCTCTACTTTTCACTTATCTTCCCCTAGAACTCAGCAATCCAGCCGAAAGGACAAGAGGGTTTTACAAGCTACCATATTTCAACCAGGTGTCTATGCAAATCTCCTCCTGCCACAGACAATATCCTTGGGTGATCCTAGGAAATTATATAACACTAGTGAAAGATCACAGCTCCCACCCAGTAGACACATCAAGATAAAATAGGATAAATAGACATGTCTGGACTGAATTGTGCCCTTCCCTTCACCTTAGTTCATGTGTTGAAATTCTAACCCCTCTGTCTCAGAATGTAACTGTGTTTGGAGACAAAACTTTTAAAGGAGTGATTGAGTTAAAATGAGGCCCTTAGGGTTGCCCTAATCCAACCTGACTGGTCTCCTTATAAGAAGAAGAAATCTGGGCATACAGAGAAATACCAGGGATGTATATGCCCAGAGCAAAGACCACGTGAAGAGGCACAAGATGGTAGCCATCTGCAAGCCAATGAGATAAGCCTCAAAAGCAGCCAACCTAGCCAATCCTTGATCTTGGACTTTTAGCATGCAGAATTACGAGAAAATAAATTTCTGTTGTTAAGCTGTCCAGACGATGGTATTTTGTTATGGAAGCCCTAGCAAATCAGTACAAGTCATCACTTACTTTGCCTAGTGACCATAATGATCAAAGAGAGAAAGAGATTCTTCAAGTATTCAAGTATCAGTCAATGGGAACCCTTAAATCTTGATTGGAAAATTAAGATATAAAAGAAAACAAAACAGTTATATATACATATATCCACACATACATATACATGTAAATATGTGGTATTAAATTGCCATACTGATTCCAAAATTATTTAATTTATTTATTATTTGAGACAGAGTCTTGCTCTGTTGCCCAGGCTGGAGTGCAGTGGTGCAATCTCCACTCACTGAAACCTCTACCTCCTGGGTCGAAGCAATTCTCCTGTCTCAGCCACCCAAATAGCTGGGATTACAGGCGCCCACCACCATGCCTGGCTAATTTTTGTATTTTTAGTAGAGACAGGGTTTCATCACGTTGGCTGGGCTGGTCTCGAACTCCTGACCTCAGGTGATCTGCCTGCCTGGGCCTCCCAAAGTGTTGGGATTACAGGTGTGAGCCCCTGTGCCCAGCCCATAATTATTTATTTACTGCTGTTAGCTCCCTGGAATTGTGGCAATAATAACAACAACAATAATAATAATGTCTAATGCTTAAATAGCATTTACTATGTGTCAAGTACTATATCCACTTATTTAACCTGAGAGAGAGAGAGAGAGAGAGAGAGAGAGAGAGAGAGGCACTATTATTATCCACATTTAAAAAACAAAGGAACTAAAGCATAGGGAGGTTAAATAATTGTTCCAGGTCACAGAACTAACAAGTGGCAGAGTTAGGATCTGAGCCCAAATAATTGGTTCCAGAATCTGGGTTGCTAAGCATCACGACTTGTGTTGCTAAGCCCTGTCAAGTTTTCGCAACCTAGTAGAGAAGGATTGAGATCTAGGGTAGAACCTTGCACAGGTCTAGTGAAAGCCTGCCTATATTAAAAGACTTAGCAGTTAAGATCTGAACAGTCATCTAACCATTTGAATATGATTGGTCAGTATGTCACTTTGTAGATTAAAAACAAATTCAGTGATTACACCTGTGTAGTTTGCCTTCAATTACTGTCTCTGTAAAGCTATGGCCTAAATCCGCCACATTTTCTGGCATATAGCAAAAAGAATCCTGAATTGGAAAGTCAAAATATCTAGCCTCAAGGCTCTGCTTTATCATTATGAGCCACTTAACCCTGAGCATGTCACTTAACTTAGATTGGGGAAGATTGTCTTAACTGTAAAATGAAAAAAAAAAAAAAAAAAAAAAAGACTGTGGACTTGATGTGAGGATTGAGTAAGATAATGAGTAAGATTCTGGTAGAGAGAAATTGCTCAATAAATTCCAGAAAAGTTTAATGAAACATCCTACTAAGATGAAAAAGAATGCATGACAGTGAATGTAAGATTTTATTGCCAATGATTCTTAAATTTAGAGATGAGTCTAATATTTGGCAGGAAGAATAAAACATAAATGAGGTGGAGGAAAAATTTTAATTCATTTTCTTTTTGGCGTGCATCACTTTCCTAAATATCCCTTAGATGTTTGCACTCTACCATGTATACTAGACAATTGGTAGCAATTAAAGAGTCCGGCTCTAGGTGGTGAAGGCTATCACACAATTAACACTACTTTATGCACTAAATCATTTGTATTAATAAATACATGGTTATTCCTTCAGGATTTACAATCATCTTTGGGGTCAAATAGTATGCAGTAATGTCAAAGGCATGTGAACCAGAACAGCTCCATTTTGAATAGGAGCTGGGTAAAATAAGACTGAAACCTACTGGGCTGCATTCCCAGACGGTTAAGGCATTCTAAGTCACAGGATAAGACAGGAGGTCAGCACAAAACACAGGTCGTAAAAACCTTGCTGATAAAACAGGTTGCACTAAAGGAGCCGGCCAAAACCCACCAAAACCAAGATGGCTACGAGAGTGGTGACCTCTGGTCGTCCTCGCTACTGCACTCCCACCAGCACCATGACAGTTTACAAATACAATGTCAGGAACTTACCCTTTATGGTATGAAAACGGGAGGCATAAATGATCCACCCCTTGTTTAGCATATCATAAAAAATAACCATAAAAATGAGCAACTAGCAGCCCTCTTGGCTGCTTTGTCTATAGAGTAGCCAGTCTTTTATTCATTTACTTTCTTAATAAACTTACTTTCACTTTGCACTGCAGACTCATCCTGAATTCCTTCTTGCGAAGATCTAAGAACCTTCCCTTGGGGTCTGAATCAGGACCCCTGTCCTGTAACAGTATTAACTATAGTATAGAACCCCAGGACTAAGGTTCCTCCTGAACCTGGATGCTGATGAGCTAGAGGAAGCAGAAAAGTCTAGATAATGAGACTGACATCATGACCTTCAAACGTGGAGAGAAGAAAAGGAGAAAGAAACTGATTAAGAGAAGTAGGATTTTTGCCACCAGACATCATTAGAGAGGGATGAGGGCATCATGACAATAGACTCTGAAAGTCTAGGATCTGGATATAAGGAAGCAGAAGAAAAAGATGATTCTCCACAGTGGAGAGTGGTAGAGAATCAGCTCAAGCATTTTGCCTCTCACTTTTTGGTTACATGAAAGTAAAAGAGTTCCAAAACAAAACTAAAATTAAGAAAGTATTCCTTTAAAATGGAAATTGCTTTCCTGCCCTACCATCCCTCCTGCATGGCCTGGATAACCGACAGCCTCCTTGAGGTTATCCCAGCCTCTAAGCAGCCCTTCCCCCACCACCTATTTCCATATTGCACCAGGCCTGCCTTTCTCATTTGCAATTCTTAGGCCATTCCCTGATAAAACAAACAAACAAACAAAAAACCATCTTCACTGGTTTCTCAGTGTTTGCTAGTTTTAATTTATAAAGAAAAAAATTTTTTCTCCCAGCAAGCAATTCCTTGACATGACTTGTATGTGTTATCTTATTGCTGTATAAAAAATTACCCCCACACTTAGTGGCTTCAAACAACAAGTCATTTATTATGTCTCATGTTTACTGTGGGTAGACATTAGGGCAGAAGACAGCAGGGATGACTTGTTACTGCTCTGCGATGTCTGAAGCCCTGCAAGAAGGCCTCACCTCTAGATGAAGGAATGTAAGCTCCATACTGTGGGATGGAATATGTATCCATGAGGCCATCTTTGGAAAACACAGTCTGTTACATTACTTACTTACCAGCCTACTTTTAAGCATCATTTCCATGTATTCTTTACCATTCATTCTACTCTCTTTCCATATAGATCTTCTGGTTTTTTCTTTTTTCTTTGAACATGACAAACTTTTCAAAGTGTCTGTTCCTTTGTATATGAGGCTTCCTTCACCCTGTTAACACCCAAGTGAAAACCTTCTTATGCTTCCAGTTCAAATTCAATTGTAGCCTCTCTGTAGAGCCTCGTCCTGGCCCAGAGGTTAACGATACCCTCCCCGAGGCTCCTATCTATGTTATGGATGTCTCCATCGTACTGTGTTGTCTCTTAGATTTTTTATCCTCACCAGACTGTGGGCAACTCAAAGGGATGGAACAGGCCTTGTTCATTTTTCTACGAATTCCCCTTATTCTCTCCTGAATGCTAAATATTTAACACAGTGCTTTGTACAGATACTGCTCATTAAATGTGTGTTGAATGACTGAACAAAATTTTAAGGCAATCTTAGGAAAATTATGATTTCAAGGGCAAGTCGGGATTCTTGGTCTTCTATTATAAATGTTTTTTCACTGCTACTGTTATCTGAAATACTTTCTTTTAGGCCTTATATTAATACTTAAGACAGAGCGGGATGAAAGGCTGGAGAGAACAAATAATGAGTCCAGCAAAACAGTTTTCAGTCAAAGTATGGATGACAACTGCAGAGACATTTCTATGGATCTAGGGAAGAAAGGACTGAGCACAGGAGACCCTGGGGGAAGAAGAGGCAAGGGCGCTCATGAGGGGAGACAGAAAACAAAACGGGAGGTTGGAAGCACCAGGGATGAGTACCGCTGGGCTCACAAATTTGCCCGTAGGCAGATCTTGCTCATCTTCAGCTGTCTCTGGACAAATAGAAGCTGGATGCAAAAGTACCCCATGCTCTGCCTGATCCTGGTTCCTCAGCGGCAACACAGTCCCGGATTTTCCTCCCCTCTCTTTCCTTTCTTCCTTCCCACTGCTCAAGAGTTGCAGCTGTTGTGACCCCATAGGGCTGAAGGAGTGGGAGGGAGGTCCCCCACTGCCAGGATCCCACACTCCCAGGAGCCCCAGGGTGAATCTCAGATGGGGCTCTGGCACAGACACCAGTGAGATGATGATAAGGTCTGCAGTTTCATCCACAGCTATTCTGCTTTCCAGTCTCTCCATTCTGATTCTGGCCCTAATTTTCCAGACTTCTGTAACTGATGTGTCTCCCAGGATCTGAGTTTCCTCATCTGTCATAAAAGGTGATGGGCTCCATCAGTGCTTCCCCAAACTGCCTGAGCACAGGGATCCCCTGGGGGATTTCAAGTCATTAAAGACACAGAATCCTGGGCCCTTCCTTGGAGACTGATCCAGCAGGCCCAGGAGGAACCTGGGAATCTCTTTTATTTGCAAGCGATGACATAAGTTTGGGAAAGCCTGGAAAAGGTGACCTGTAAGTCCCTGGTTGGACTTGATTGAATCACCTGCTTTCAAATTTCTCTTTTGGCAGCATAAAGGGTGGACTGAAGTCGGTCAAGTCCAGAAGCAGTAAGAACAAATTATTCCAATAGTCCAGACATCCTCTCCTCCCATCAGTGGCTTATAGCATTCTTGTTTCTCATATACTACAGGAACTGATCTGTGCCCTTTACCTTTTAACTGAAATTCATTCTCATCAGTACATAACTTTGCAGAGCTGCGTATGCTGCTCAAGAGATGCAGAGGACCACAACCAAGGCAGTAGCATTACTGGAGAGAAGGGACTCCATAGGGGGAATAATAGTGAAACAGAAGATGCAGGACTTGATGAGGAGAGGGTTAACAGAGACCACTTTGTATCTTGCAGGGTGTTGTAGCCACTGCAGTGTGAGTGAGCACCTTCAGGCATCTCACAACCCTTCCTTTTTCATCACCTTCTTCCTTTTCCTATAGTTCTAGGAATTTCTCCCATGCCTAAGGATCCTTTGATTTCATGCACAGACCTTTTGGACCTTTTTCTGCTTTTACCTAGCTGTTTACAATGTTGAAGGACAGTGACTTACACATCACACTTCTCTAGGACTTGCTACCGTCTAACACCTGTAATACTACAGTGTAAACAGGAGACAGAGAACTGATTTGCTCTAGCTCCCCCTTCTGCCTAAACAAATTTCTTAGCTTGTCATCTGGGCTGGCTTATTTCCTAGGTTTTCCTCCACAGGTGTGCCACACTGTAGCCAAACTTTTCTTTTCCAAAATTTGCCCCAGTCTTCCGACCAATACCCTAGTCTTGCCTATGTCCCTTCCTCTCTATCATGCGGGTCCAGGTAAACTTCTGATCCCCACGGGGAAATACCACTTTCTCTTTTGGCTCTCCATAGCACTGCACACCTATTTAGGGACAAGACCGTCACTGTGCTCCCTGCTGGCCTGCACAGAAAGCTCCTGGATGTGAAACAATGATTTCAGCATCTTTATACTTTGCAGTACCTAACAGGGCTGTGGTTGTTTTTGTTGGATGATGAAGACGTAATGTAATAATAATTTCTCACTTACCTACAACTTGTGTAGCTCAACTGTGCCCTGATTCTTTATTCTACAGTTTTGTGAATAGCTTTGCAACACTTCCCTTTTATATTTTTTAAAAAACCTAGATCCTCTAATATAAACTTTTGCATATTCTTATGGAAATATGCTGATATTAACACTGACATTTTCTATCAGGAAATGACAATTTTTCTTGGGAAGCTGGGGACATTGGCAGTGGTTCAACACATTGAATAACAGAATAATCAGGAATTCAGTTTTGGTTTCCTGGGTCCTGATCCAGTGTCCTTTCAATTATTTAATAAGGTAAATAAACACAAAATTATTGAGATATGTAAAACATCAATAATGTTGACACAGCCTGCTAATAATACATGAAAACCACTTAAAAATGAAGATCCAATTAATGTACTGAGTTCAAAGTCAAACATGTTTCTGGAACTACTTTGCATATCTTTTCACAGAGAACTTAAAAAATAATGTTTGCCCTCCCTATCCACGGATTCTTTATCTGTGGAATCAGCCAACCTTGAATGGAAAATATTCTGCAAAACTAAAAAGGATGGTTGTGTCTGTCTTTTCTTTTTTTCTTTTCCTTTCTTTTTTCTTTTCTTGAGACAGGATCTCACTCAGCTGCCCAGGCTGGAGTGCAGTGGTACACTCACAGCTCATTGCAGCCTCAACCTCCTGGGCCCAAGCGATCCTCCCACCTCAGGCACCCTGGTAGCTGGGATTACAGGCATACACCACTATGCCCGGCTAATTTGTGTATTTTTGGTAGAGACACGGTTTTGCCATGTTGCCCAGGCTGGTGTCTGTTTTTTCTTGTCATTATTCCCTAAACAATATAGTAAAACAACTCTTTACAAAGCACTTACATTGTGTTAGGTATTATAAGGAATCTAAAGATGATTTCAAGTATACAGGAGGATGTGCATAGGTTTTATGCAAATACTATGCTAATTTCTATCAGGGACTTGAGCATCCATGAATTTTGGTATCACTGGTCCTGGAACCAATCCCCTATAGATACCTAGGGACAACTGTATGCAGGAGGGTTGTTATAGGACAGTCAACAAAGGAAAACAGTGCAAACTGATTATTTCTGAAAAGGTACATGGAATTGACAGGGAGAAACATCAATCTCTTGAGCCTACAGAGAAAAGCAACTCCTTTTATCTAGGCCTACTCCTAATATTTGTGGGGGAAAAAACCAAATGGAGACCCAGAAACCAGACATTTAAATATTTTACAATCTTAAACTAAACTTAAAAACTGTTAAATATAATGTCCTCTTCTGCTTTGACAAATAGAGCTTCATGTTGGCAAAATGTTTAAATATGTAAAGCTATACTTTTTACTTGACTGAAAACAAAATATCAAGACTGTTGAATTTAATTATGACTGTTTATGTCCTATTGTTCTGCTGATGTGCCAGCAATGTTCGGATAAATAATAAAATAAACATATATATAACTCATAAATTACATATTTATTTGATAAAATGCAATTGTTGCATTTATTTCATCAAATCACAGTATTGTTATAATCAAGGTTTTCACATAATTTGGTGATATCGACAGTAATACTTTAAAGGATCTTTAAAAAATGAATTATATTTGACATATACAAATATGAAGATATTTTCATCAGCAATGTGAACTAATTAAAAATGGAAACATTATATTACTTCTCATAGTTTTTAAAGTTATCTTTTCTAAAATATTAAAAAAAATTTTTAAATTAAAAGGTAAAATAAAAATTAAAATTAATGAGTACCAAACTTTTAAATACAATTATTAAAATACGTTATTTATTCAGTTTTTTAAAATGTAAGTACTTCTTTTACAAATTTTTATAAGAATAAAACTATTAGCAATTCTAGAGTTTAATGTGTACCTAGTTGCCCATGTAAAAGGTCAAATTCACACATTATGTCTAGATCTACATATATAAAAATGTAAGAATATTTTGTTGTTTAATATTGCAAAATATTCCTCAGTCACCACACAGAACTATTGAGAAAACCATGTTAATTTGAGACTACCCTAGAAACTATCAACTAGAACACAAAGAGAACCAAGAAAATCTAGACACTCAGCATGGCACCTCTGGGAAACAGTTCTCCCACTTTGGAAGAATTGGGTGCATTCATGCTATCTGAGAGGAAGGACGTGATAAGTTCATTAATGTGTCTTTCTCTCACCTTCGTACTCGCGCTGCTCAAATGGTGACACCCCATACTCTAATGATGCCAGCTGCCTGACACACTGATCTTCCCAGTATTCCCTGCAAAGGACGCTGTCTTTCTTTTTCTCAACACAGGGCCAGAGATGAGGAAGAGCACTTCCTTCGGGCCTGAACAGTGTTAGTTGTGACAGTGATTGTTTAGGGTTAGAGATGATGCACACATCTGAAACAGCTTGTGTCAGATCGCAAGTGACAGAGGGTCCCGTGTATTCCTTACTACATTTGCTTTTTGTGCATTTATGACTGCAGGGCCCTCTATAGCATGAGTACCAGGGCAGACGCACTTCCTACTCAGGTCTACTTGTACCTTCCCCTTCCAGTTCCTCTGAGCACACCACGTGCCATATTTTTTTGTCTTTTGTTTTCATTTTCTGTGCTCCTTACTAGTGAGAGCAGCATGGGAAAGATTTACTCACATGTGTACCTTTTTTTTTTTTTTTTTTAGATACTGAAAAGGGAGGGTAAAGCACAGTTAAAACACAGTAAATCTAATCTTGTGGGCATAGGTGTATTTGTAAAGTCAATTATGAAGACTTATTATGACAAACAAATTGCAAATTTCTTCAGCCATAAGCAGAATTTATGTTTTCTTTTTCATAACCCCAGGGTATCTAGCCAGTGCTAAGCACATTAAGAGTCCCTCAGTATCAAACACATGAATATAGCAGTAATTCATATTTTAGAATATTTGATAACGTGTACTTGACACAAGGATATTGACACTTTGCATCTGTATAATTCAAGGGAAGAAATATAGACTTTTTATAATCCAAGTGTCACCTTGAACGTAAGGAGTATAAAAATCAACAACAAACTTTTCATGCCTCAGTAGAGTAGCACATACACGACCTCAAATTCTCTTTCTGTCATACTGCAGACATCGGGCCAAAGTGACTTGTTCACCTTCTGTTTTGATGTCGAAGACATCACATACTTTGAAAATGATTTCTGATTATTTTCCCCACAGTCTTGCCATCCTTAAAAACAGTTTTTCAAGTGAATTCTAGCTCTCACCCACCTTTCCTGAAGTGGGTGGCTTTTTATAATTACCAAAAATGACTATTTATTTATAACCAGAGAAATAAAAAGCCAGAAGTTTAATAACTGATATTACACAAATTCATTTTAGATCTCTGAATTATGTAGATTCCAAATATCACTGACCATAGAACATTAAATTATTGAAAGTATCTGGACATATCTTTAAATCATGAAATCAAGTGAGTTTTGGAGTGATCCTAAGGTATACTAAAGATTTTGTTTGATTTGTGATATTACTTTTAGTTTATTTTCTCAAGCATTTGTTATGAAAAACACAAGTTAGAAAAACTCCATAATCTGGAGTGACCATCTAGATTTGTACATTTTTATACTAAAAAATGTCTTCAGATGTGTTTTTTTGTTCATTTGTTTGTTTGCAATTTTGAATTTTGCATTCCTCTACAAGGGCAGGTTTCTCTGGACAACATATTGTCTTTCCTATCTTGGCAGGTCCATAAAACTCCTTAAGAGCAGTACAGTACTCAGAAATGTGAAAATGGAAAATTCGAGCTATTTAAGTTATAGAACAGACTCTTTCCTTTCTTCAGAGCAGAAAAGTTTCAGTCATTTCAATTGGCAGGCAGATGTTGCCCTAGTGCTGCCTCCATATTCATTAGCCCATAATGAATCTATTAATTGAATATGTAAGTTTGGCTAATTAGATGTAAGACATTACTTCAGATTTAAAGGGTAATAATAAAAAATTTAAACTGCAACACCAGATCAAGCATTTAAGAGTTGATAAATGTGAACTGGAAAGTGCACAATTCCAATATAAATTAGCTAATTGCCTCTGTTAATTTAGGTGAAATACATTAGCAGAAAGGTCAATCCATTTGAGGCTGGATGTGTTTTTCAAATACTAAATTAAAAATAGCAAATCAAAGAGCACTACAAAGTGGGAAGGCACAGAATCCATTTGCCCAATCCAGAGGTTTAGAGTAGATTCAAGTAACCTCACATGGTTAACCTCCTGGGGGTTAAACAGTGGTTCTCAAACCAGGCTGTGCCTTACTAGACTTCAGAAAGTTAGTTTAAAATATCATTGCCTTGGGCCACATCTTAAATTAATTGAAATCTCTGGAGGTGGGACCAGGCATCCATATTGTAAAGCTCCCTAAATTACAATTGGAACCTGGTTTGAAAACCACTGGTCTGTTCCATGAAAGTCTGACCCCCTGACTAAACAGGAGTAGGTGGCAGCATCTCTCTATAGTAGGTGTGTATGCACTAGAAACATGACATAGTGTTATATGTAATACTCTCAAGTGGAAAAAAAATAAGCTGCCCTTGTTTTCACCTCTATTATCTCTTCCGGCTAGGTCTGTATCAAAGGGTATTATACTTGAGATCATATAACTTGAATTTGGGAAGTGGGAGGTAAACTCAGCTCCAAGTATTTGCTTTTGGAAATTCCAATTTTACAAATTGCTAATTTGGTAGATACCATCAGTTACCTTTACACTAAAAAATGTCAAATAAGTTCTTTGTTGGGCTATGCTCTGGAAAATGTTCTCTTTATCTTTTGTGTCACATGTTCCTCATAGCACCCAGAAGATTAAAAATGCCCATGGGAGGCCCCTCCAAAAATATTTGTGTGTGGGTTGTGTGTGTGTTGTGAACGGGCTGTCCCCTTTTAGACATCCTCTTTCACTCCAATTCTGCACTGGATATTCTGATTTCTTTCCTGTCTCATAGGACCTGTGAATATTTTCACAGATTTGATTACTGTCATTCCATAGCCTCACTGTGAATTTGAGGGTAGGGTTGTGCCACAAAGTTTCTCTGTGTTCTTCATAGACTCTATTTCAGTGCTTGGCACATAATATATGCTCAATGAATGTTTGTTCAATTGAACTTAGTTGATTGACAAACAGAGAAAAAAAAATCCAGGTTCAGGAACTGCAGTCAGAAAGACACAGATGCTCTAAAAGTGGGATTATACAGCCCGAAGCAAGACCCCTCCTTGCCATTTGGTGGTAGATGTCCAAATTGGGTACCTACCCCAGCCCTAAATGCCTCACAGTTTTACTCTATACCTTTCACACAGCAAACTGTTTGGTTGAGATAAAAGAGGCTGCCATGCCTCCTCTGTTGTCAGGACATCTAAAGTGTTCCTCGTTATCTTTTCAGTGGCCCATTTCAGCATGTAAAAAGAGAGAGAGACAGTTCATTTAGCCTCATTTTCTAGTAATATAAATACAGATCCTTGCCCCGAATAGTGCCAAAGTTCATGTGAGAATTCCTTATGTCCAAAGATCCTGTAAGTTGAGTGGCTGTATAAGCGCAGATGGACTTGGGGAGGAACCTTAGGATTGGGAGGGTCCCATGTTAAGTATTAGGTTGATGCAAAAGTAACTGTGGCTTTTGCCACTACTTTTAAATGGCAAAACTCGTAATTACTTTTGCACCAACCTAATAATAACAGGAGTTATTTGTAGAATTGAGGAATTTTAGAAGGGTAAAAAGATAAAGGAAAGCTAAGAAATGTGAAATAAAGAAAAACAGTAGACAACTTAGTTACATGCCAAGTACTTATCTGGACGAAAAGAGAAATAAATTCTGGAATCTGCCTATTAATAATTCTTCCTCACTCACATGATAAAAACAGTAGCTTCCAATCTGAGACACACTAATGCAACTTGCTCTGTGACAGAGTTCTCTGAATGCTATGTGAGTGGGACCATAGTGTTCTCAGTATTGCACTTTCTATGGTAAATTTGGCTAAGAAACACTTCTGTTCTTTTCCTATAAGTCAAAATAAAGTCCTTCTCCTAAACTAACTAAAATCTAAAATTTGTCTGACTCTAGGAGATTATTTTTTCTCAAGGCAAATTCAAATTAAATGATAACATCTCTTAAAGATTTCTCACCGGTATCAGATAAATACATTGAATCCAAGCAATTATGTTTGAATGGACAATACTCAGTTGCACATACACACCATCGGCTGTAGGGGGCGCCAATGCATTTCCCTCAGGCCCTTCAGAAAAGGTTGTGTAGCTGGAATTTTAATTTCTTTCTGTGTCTGTTAAGTGTGATTATTGATGAAGTACTGAGCTCATCCCAGTACCCAAATTGAAGCTTCTCGAACATATACGAAATGGAACTTGGCTTTACAACAAAGGCACATCTAGTTCCCAAATTTAAAATAGTCTCCTGGGGTCCCTGAAAAGTAGAGGATATATTTAAAAAGAAAAGAACTGTGTTTTGTATCAAGACATAGTTTTTTGAGTCATAATAAATTAGGACTCTACTCCCTGCAACTCCAAATACCTCTTCTCATTGAATATAGTGACCAGAGGCCACATCAAGAAATGAGGAACTTAATATCTAGAGAATTTTTATGGTTAATAAATACCACAGCCTCAGCCTCTTTTCTTCTGGATGTTAGAAGGAATAGGATAATTAAATGAGAGTTTAGATCTCACATAAAAAGTTAATATACAAGTTAAATAAAAATATAAGTAGATTTATTTTATAGAAGTTTTCATAATGGGTCCCAAATACTTCATTAAGCATTTCTGGATAAAAATATGTAAAGCTCTTTATAAGCTTTTGTTAATAAATTAAATACCATTTCTCTATAAATATACCTTGCATTAAGCTTTCCTGTTAGAGTTTTCAGGAAACATTTCAAATAAAGTGGCCAGGCATATCCCATTTGAGATGAATGAGATCATTAGGAAACACTTATACCTGAAATAAGCACTGAGATCATTCTGCATACAACCTAAGGGCCCTAATTTTTTAAATATTTCAAACAATGTGCCTCTTTCAAATCATTACATGTAGAGACATTTAAGGAACTGATTCAATTAGCCCAGAAGAGGGGAATGCTATAATGTGTGATTTATTTTTGAAGATAAATTAAAACGCAAGTGTATCTGTTAGGAAAGGTAGGTTGTCATCATGGTTAGTAATGGGAACAGGAAAGCAATTAAGCAGGGCCACCTGAGGCTGAAAAAGCCCCTAAACACAGAAGCTCGATGTTCAAGCTGGACATTCGGTTGTCAAAATCAAAACTGTATCTTCTTTGAGAGGGATCTTTGAGCTACATTTAGTTCCCTTCATTGATTTCTAAAGTGCAGTTCTCAACTTACATACTTTCCTCCCCTTAACCGCAGCTAACAAGAAGCCTAAATTGTTATGGTTTCATAACTTAAAGCCAAACTTCACATAAAGCTGATGCCTTAAAATTACAACTTTGCATTCTATTATTTAGGTGAGGAAATATGAGGCAAGAATTTATTTTTCTCCTCTGCAACTCCAGGATATTGGCTCCACCAGGCCTAATAAATTGTTTTCATAAGGAAATAAATAGAGCATGCTGCAGCTTAGGTTCCCTTATGCAAGGGGTTTCAAACAAGATGTATGCTAAGCAATAAATAATTACAGATGGGGGGGGTGGGAGGAGAAACACTGTAAGGGTGGGGAAAAAACAGTTTCTTAGCCAAATTGGGGGAAGAAGACTGAAATTCAAATTGTTAGAAATCTGAAGGTAGTTGACTGTCATTTTAGAGATAGGGTCTCACTCTGTCACCCAGGCTGGAGTGCAGTGGTATGATCATAGCTCACCATAACCTTGAACTCCTGCTTCAAGCGATCCTCCTCCTTCAGCCTCCTGAGTAACTAGGGCTATAGGAATGCACCACCATGCCTGGCTATTTTTTTTTTTTTTTTTGGTAGAGGCAGGGTCTTGGTATGTTGTCCAGGCTGGTCTTGAACTCCCGGCCTCAAGCAATCTTACCACCTTGACCTAATTACAGGTGTAAACCACCGCATCTGGCCAGAGATGTCTTCCTAACTATTGTGAAATCTGTAGAGAATATGAGAAAATGCTAAAACAAGATGATAAAGAGAAGAGGAAATAAGAATGCGAGAAGAGGTGTTAAGGCAGCCTTGAAAGTAATAGCCACGTAAATCTTACAAACTGAAACCAAGAAGATGAACACCAAAGAAGCATTTATAATTCACTGTTCTTTTCTGCTAAATCTTGTCCCCACCTTGATTTAAAAAGCTTGAACAACGACCGGGCATGGTGGCTCCTGCCTGTAATCCCAGCACTTTGGGAGTCCGAGGAGGTCGGATCACTTGAGGTCAAGAGTTCGAGACCAGTCTGGCCAACACGGTGAAACTCCATCTGTACTAAAAATACAAAAATTAGCTGGGCATGGTGGCGGGTCCCTGTAATCCCAGCTACTTAGGAGGCGGAAGCAGGAGTATCGCTTAAACCCAGGAGGCAGAGGTTGCAGTGAGCCGAGATCAGGCCATTGCACTCCAGCCTGGATGACAGTGTGAGACTCTATCTCAAAACAACAACAACAACAACAAAACACATACAAACAGATGGGGAAAAGCAAAACAAAATTTAAGATCAAGAGGAGAAAATGTTCCTTAATCAGTGAAGGAAGTTACTTTCACTTATGGTGGAAGTTGTAAAAAGTGCTCTGTCTTTTGCTCACATCAACCAACAAAAATTCTTATTAAATAGTTATTATGTGTTCTACACTGTTTTAGGAACTGAGGAAGGCACAAGGGAAACAGGCTGGAGTGCAAGATCTCCACTCACTGCAACCTCTGCCTCCTGGGTTCAAGCGATTCTCCTGCCTCAGCCTCCTGAGTAGTTGGAATTACAGGCACCAGCCACCAGGCCCAGCTAATTTTTGTATTTTTAGTAGACATGGGGTTTCACCATGTTGGTTAGGCTGGTCTCGAACTCCTGACCTCAAGTGATCCACCCACCTCAGCCTCTCAAAGTGCTGGGATTACAGGTGTGGGCCACTGTGCCCAGTCTCTATACCTTTTCTATAGTGTTCTTTTTGCTCTTGTTGAAGCCTCCCTTCTCCCTTAAGACCCAGCCAAAGGTCAACTTTCCCAGGGAGTAGGAGTCCTCCCTGGCGGAGCACCCAGCTCATGTTGTTATGGCTCTTTTTCATGTTTTCCCCACAGCCTCTCATAACTAGTGATACGTTTTTCCACAGGTATCACTGTTCCCCCTTGCTGGGACCTTCTCTTTCTCCCCAGTGAACTCTAAGATTTTACTTTTTTAATTTCTCAATTGCATCTCTAACCTTCTAAGGCTTTGATAAAAGTATAGCTTATGAGCATATACTGTTATTAAGTCATAATTTTTGGCCATAGAAATTCCCTGAGATCCCTCAACCGCCCAAGCTAAGGTCTGTAGTTTCTCCGTGAAAACAATTCAGCCAGGTCACTTTGGGTTCTGAGAGGCTGGAACTTATTTCTATAAACCTAATACTAAAATGAAATATTTTTGTCTGTTTTCACTATTGCTTAGCATCCGAGCGCTGAGCATTATTAGGCAGTTTTAGTTACTGAAAGTATCTAAGGAAAGATGTTTTCTGGCTGATGCTTAATGTTTTCTCAACACCCAAGAAATGGGACTCCAGCGGCTCTGAAAATGGCATTTTAGACGAGAATCAGGCCGGGCGCAGTGGCTCATGCCTATAATCCCAGCACTTTGGGAGGCTGACGTGGTAGGGTCACTTGAGCCCAGGAGTTCAAGATTACAGTGAGCTATGATGGCGCCACTGCATTCCAGCCTAAGTGAAGGAGTGAGACCCTGTCTCTTCAAACAAAACAGAAAGATGAGAATCAAAGTGTTGCTTGGTAGTGTAGAAAAGGCGTTTATCAACACTGTAGGCCCCTATCAAGCTTACATTTGGAGTGAGGAGTAAGGAAGGGAAGGGACTTACGCAGCTCTTTCCATGCGGCCCTGATTTAGTCCATGGAGTTCAAAGCCCATTCTGAGGCAGGGTCGCTAGGCTCTTGGTTTACACCTGCAGGCTGACCCACAGACTAGGGGGCAGCTTGTTGGACTTCGGAAACACTTAAACTAGGGGGGAGATGGAAGTTCAACCCTAAAGGGACAGTAAAATGAGCCCAAGGTCTGGCGGGACGATAGCTCTTAGCGTGTAAGGAACAACAGAAAAACAAAATAGCGTTTCTGTAGGTGTGCTAGGGTGAGGAGGGGAAACAGCCGGAAGAGGGATCCGAGAAGAACGAAAGGAGCCCACGAAGTACGCAACTCCTCCAAAAAGCCGGGGATGACCAAGGCCCACATCCTCCCGCCACAGCGCAGGCGGCCCGGGCGGTCCCGGCCGGCAGAGGGCAGCAACTGGGCGGGCGACGCCTGGCAAGGGGGGCCCCGCGCTGACCCGCTCGCGGGGATCTTCATTCTGAGCGCGGGGCGAGGGAGACTCGCACCCACCGCCACCTCTCCCCAACCCTCTGGCCACCACGCACCCCGGTCCGGCTGAGGGGAGTCGGGAAGAAGGGAAAGAGGGCGTCGCTGCCGAGAGCTCGGCGCCCCTGCCCGGAGGAGGAGAACGGAGGGCGCCCCCCGGGTCTCCGAAAAGAAGGGGGACGGGGTTCGGTGGGCTCTGCGACGGCGATGGGAGGGACCGTGGGCGGCCTGGGAGCCGCCCTCCGCAGTCTGAACTTTCCCGGCCGCTCTCCGCTCCGAGGCAGCACCCGACCGCTCCGGTCCCCGCCAGCCCGTGCCAGCTCCGCTTCTGGGGGCCACGACCCCCTCCCGACTTCGGCCGCGGTGCGCCTCACGCCGACTCTGGCCCGGGGAGCGGGAGACCGAGTCCGGTTGGCCGAGGCCCGCGGGCCGCGGCTCAACTTCACGCTCCCGCCGTCGAGGACTGTGGAGGCAGCGTGGGCGTGGGCTGGTCCCCGTGGCCGGGGGGCGGGGGAGCCGGGCGGACTTGACCGTGGGCGCCAAGCGTCCCCGGCCGCGCGGCGCGGGCTTTATGTAAATGGAGGCTGCGCCGGGCGTCCTAGGTAGGATGGACCAGCCCCCCGCGCCTCGGCCCTCACGTCCAATAAGAAGAGCCCCAGCTTGACACCTGCCTATATACAGGCGAGCGCGCCCCCGGGCCGCGGACCGCACACAGCCCGCACTGCCCCACGCCGCGGGCTAGGGACACCCGGCCCGCCACCATGACTTCCAGCAAGATAGAGATGCCCGGCGAGGTGAAGGCCGACCCGGCCGCCCTCATGGCGTCCCTGCACCTCCTGCCGTCGCCCACGCCCAACCTCGAAATCAAGTACACCAAGGTAAGCGGCCGCCGAGCGCCCGTCGTCCACGGAGACTTTCTAGAACCTTCTTTCCTCTCCCCGATCTCTTCAGCGGATGAGGGCGGCGTGACGGGGACGGGGGGGCCGGGGCCGCCGGGGCCAGCCTGTCATCCCTGCTCAGCAGAGGGACCCCCTGCCTGTCTTCGGGACTTGGGCGTTTGAAGCCCCTCCGCGGCCTTAGGACGCCTTGGGGACTTGCCCCAACCTGAAACGCAGCGTTAAGCGGCCGCCGTCAAAGGCTCCTGCCCCAGACTCGATCTGAGGTTGGTTTCTGTCCGATTCTCCAGGTCCCGACTGCCGCGGGGAAGGGGTCGGAACCGCTTCGTGTCCTCAGATGGAGGCCAGGGTTCCCCGTCCGCTTGGCCACGCAGCCTGGCAGTCGCTTCTGTGTCCCTTCGGGGCCGCTCGGCTGCTGGTCCCAATCATGTCCTCCGCAGCCCGGAGGGTGCTGAGGGGCTTTTCCCATAAGAAATTGTCAAGACACCAGCGCTCTGGCCGGTTTGACAAATTTCATGGAAACCTGACTGATAAGTACAGTAGATCCAACGTCAGCGTTTCATGTGAATTTTGTAGGCAGTGGCAGTTTTCCTGGGAAACTTAAAAAGTTTTAAAATTTGTTAGCACGTTCGGTTTTAAACTGAAGAACTTATTTTTTTTTTATATAACGAACTTTTGACATCTTGGGTTTGCTAAGCAGGATTTTTCTTGTTGCATCGCATAAAAAAGAATATGCGTCTGCTACCTAACATAAAATGAATTTACTTTTCACAAATTCGACATAGAAAAAAATGACCGATTACAAACATGGGTGTATTGTAATGCTACAACATTTTGAGGGAGGTGGTGAGAGAAAGATGGGATTCAAAACCACGTTTCTTGGAGTTCATTTTGTAGTTCTCTGGTTTGATTTTCTAGTCCTTTCGGTACATTTCTACACCCAACTTCTCCCAATTAACTCAAACGCGTAGACGCACATGCATATGGTTAAAGGTTGATTAAAGATGTATTCCATCATGCTTTTTTACAAGATAAATTTTGTAGAGAAGTAAATTGTTTGCATCTGGCTTAATGGTTGAACGAGATATACAAGAAACAACATCAGAATATTGAGATTTTACTTGCATTGAGTTTTAGCTTACAAATCAGGGCGATTTGTGTTTTCAATGTCGATTTAGATGGATTTAAGGTACCTGCTAGCTTTTTTAGATGGTGTGACAAATTTTTCAAAGCCGTTTTAATGAGAGGTCATTAATGGTTATAGCCTTTTAGGCATTGTTTGCATAACAATAGTGCCAATGTGTGGCACTTCTCTGGGTTTAGGAACGAGCAGGGAAAGCATGCAGCTTAAAAGTTTTGTTTTATGAGGGTCTCTAACCTCTTCAGGCTCTTTTTAAAGGTTAAAATGGAAGGTCTACACTTAAGAAAAGACCTAACCCTCAGATTCGGGAAGGTTTGATTTTAGTCTTATTTTTGATGGGATTTTCCTAACAGCCTCTGAAAGAACTTTTAGGTATGCAATAGGTACGTTTTTCAGAATTTAATTTGGAAGCTCTTCCAGTTCTCTTATTCCCTAACTACCCCCTCTCTCTTTTCTCTCTTGTTCTCCCCCAGTAGGAAAGACAACTGATTTATAGCTAATTGGAGCCTTTAATGTGGAGTCTTTTAGCTCGGGGAACTTTTATCCAGTATCCACTTTCCCACTTAATACAAAGAAAAACAATCAGAAATGAAATAATGGATTGTAACTCGATTCTTTAATTTGTGGGGAGGAGGTACCTTATTTTTGTCTTGACAAACAACCCTCATAAACACTGAGTAATGTTCATCTAAAGGCGAGCTCTTTCCACAAAAACTTGTAAAATCAGGTATCTGTGAACATTCCCAGCAGTTTTCCTCCTCAGCTCTTTAGTGAGACTTCTAAATTTTCTAAGACAAGCGTGGTGGACAAGCAGTATTTTTTTTAAAACATGAAGAGCAGAAGCTGCTCTTTTGGTAGCCCAGGGTAATGATTTTTTTGCTTAAAGGAAAAATAAGATTAATAGTGAGTTTTTAAAGAACGTGACCAGAAGCTAGGGAAATTATATTAGCAATTTCAAACAGAAGAATGAACATGGTAGAATTGACAGTCCTTTAGGATAGTGATACCATGTTCATTAGGGAATTTTAAAAGGGTAATGGCTACAAAAGTATTATGCTTTAGGGCCTGTTAAATATCACATTTGAAACAAACACAATATTTGCATCAGAAAATGATACTCTAATACAATGTTATTAATTATTTTTGTCTTGTTAAACATACATCTTTAGTGAAGGATATGACTTTCTGTATGATTTTTCATTGTGGTACTGGGACCCACATAAAGTCACTACTTACAAATAAATGACCGGACTATGAGAATTTCAAGTAATGTGCGCTTAGAAAGCTTTGTGCTTGTGATGTTGTATTTTTTCTGTATTTTTGCTCCAATTTCCTCCTTCTTCTAGAAGTATTTTACATTTTTTAATAAAGGGAATGGGGGAGATGACCAGAATTAAAAGTCAACTGCCTTTGCCTGCCAGAGGTCCAGTGGAAATGCTCCAGAATTAAAGTTCATTTCCTAAGGATGTTGCAAGGGCTAAACTCATGGTGTTGTATGGACTTTTAGGCAGTTACGTTCCATTTTTAAGAGTACGCTTACCACTCTGAAATTCCAGTATCCATATTAGACCAATGATCAATGGCAATACCATTTTTGGAACATGTCTGTTTCTGTTTCCCTAATACAGAAAGCTGGACCCCAAGTTTTAAAAGTGATCCCTTATTAAGGAATGTGCTTTTTAAAAGAGATAGTGTTAGTCAAGGAGGAGTGAAAACTGACATGAAGTATTGAGGGGACCAATTTGGTACCAAGAGAATGTGCTCTCCTTTGCTTGTGTCCTAAGAAGACTGCATTCTGATTGCCTTGAGCGATGTGTTTATGAATTAAAAATTTTTTTAGTTGTCTATTTTATTAGTCTGACTTTTATAATTTTGTATAGCTGATATAGGAATACGCACATTACCAAATCAAGGCTCAGCACTTTACTGACAGCCCCTGTCTGCAGGGGATACTTGTTAACATATTCCCAAGTCTTTGGAAGCTTGCCCTCTGTATTCCACTTCCACCTTCTTTCTTGGCTCTATCTTCTCTTCTGGCTCTACCGGTCTCTCCTTTCCTTCCTCCCTCCCCGAGATCATTGTGCTGCATTTCTGTTGGTCACTTTTCCAATGAGAGTTTATGCCCATAACTAACAGTAGCAAAGAGTTATTTATTTTTCCTGCATCTGATATTAAACGGAGCTAAAACAGAGGGAGGAGGGGGATATTTATCAGATACTGACCTGCTAAAATAGAAGAGGCAAAAGGGCAATCAACTTAAAACTCAGAGCTAATGTGCATCGTGAGTCTAGTGTTTGTCCTTTTATTTATTCATTTAAACTTCTGTTTTCTGGGGTCGATTTCAATTAAATTCAAAAGGCATTTGAGTGGCCGTGTTCCTAACAAGGGTGCTTTTCACTATGTTAGACTAGAAACATCTGCCTTCTAGGAGATTAGGGTCTTATTAGAAAGATTGTGTGCCAAAAATTGGTTGTTAGTATAGCAGTAGTTCAGTTGATCAATGTAATAATAATTATGATGATAATACTTAAGCCACTTACATTTTTATAGGGCCTAATGGTTTGCCTAGCACTTTCATATATATCTTGTTTGATCCTTGCAAAACCTTTTGAAGGAGAGAGTAGAAATAAATATAATAATTCATAAGGAAGACATTGGCCTTGACTTTAAAAAAATTGATAGTTTTCCTCACCATACACTTTTTCTAGTGGTCTGCGGCACATTGTTTTTTCATCTTGTTTTATTCTTTTTTTTTTTTTTTAAGGGAAGGAGTTTAAATCTTTATTTTTTTGTGTTGCTTCTCTCTCAACCGTGGAGAGAATATGAACCAGTCTACCCCTCTTAAGAAGGAACTGCCTTTTGTGACTTTTGATTCTAATACTTTAAATGACTATTTTTTGTTTTTCTATGAGATTTTTTTTTTTTTAATCTGGGGCAAGATTCTTGCCTATGCCAGGAATAATTTCTTAAAAGATAGGTGTGGATCTAGATCCTTCCAAACCTTTACTCAAGATTGTCTGTTTTGGTCATAAATTGTCAGTCAAACTACATGTTAATAGAGGACTTCAGGTATTTTTAAAAATACTTTTTCATAACTATACAGCTTTTTGATGTTTGTATCATCTCCATTTACAGGGAAGCTGAACAACTTCATCACAGGACTTGAATTAGGTAATTCTCCTGGGGGTCCTACCCTGATCCCTTCTACTACATGGGCTTATGTTACCATGTGGAATTATCATTTGCTGAGGGACTCCTTGTTCTTTATTTCTATAAAATGATGAATGATAGTTTTTCTGTTTCAGAGTAGGGGATTCTCTGAGGAGACTGTTTTGTGAGATCTGACTTCCTCATAGCCAGGCTTAAGAAAGGTAAATCATGCATAGTTAATTCTCTGTTGCATCGGTGAAGCACCATGATCTAACCAGGACCAAATCAGTAAATATCCCAAGTCCCATCACAGAGTTATCAGTTCTGAGTCTTAGACAATAAAATGCAAATACTGATTGGTATTTTTGTCTCTGTAGTTATCTTAGTGACAGTTTCAGGGGTCAGGAAACTGTGGACTGTCTGTCTGGTTTTATAAAGTTTTATTGTAACACAACTGCACTCATTCAGTTACATACTGTCTGTGGCTGCTTTCTGACTAGAATGGCAGAGCAGAGCAACGGAAACCATGTAGCCCACATTTTAGAAGAAACTTGCATGCCCTTCCTTGATTTGGAAAAAGAGAGACTCTGAGTTAAAATAGGCCTTTGATCAAATCTTGGTCAGAAAGATACTTATTAGCTATGTGGACAGTTAACATTTATTTGACACATAGTGCCTGATATGGTGCCAGGTCCTAGGAATGCAACAGCACACACACCAAAAGATATGTGTGGCATCTTAAAGAGTTTCTTCACTGAGTTTCAATTTCTACATTTGTCATCATTGAAATAATAGTATCTACTTTATGGGGTTAAAAGGACTAAATGAAAAGTATGTTGAAGTAAGTGGCATATAATGATAGCCAATACTAATTCTATTGCATTTTTGCAAAGTGATGAATACACACACACACACGCGCGCACACACACACACTTGGTGATCTAAATTAATGGAAGCCAATGTTAAGGAAGATCAGGACTATATGATCAACTGGCTGGGTGCAGTGGCTCACACCTGTAATCCCAGCACTTTGGGAGGATCACCTGAAGTCGGGAGTTTGACACCAACCTGGCCAATCATGGTGAAACCCCATCTCTACTAATAAAACAAAATTAGCTGGGCGTGGTGGTACACGCCTGTAATCCCAGCTTCTTGGGAGGCTGAGGTAGGAGAATCACTTGAATCCGAGAGGCAGAGGTTGCAATGAGCCCAGATCACGCCCTTGCACTCCAGCCTGGGCGACAAGAGTGAAACTTTATCTCAACAAAAGAATTATATGATCAACAAAGTTTTATAAAACAGGCCATGTATTATTATTTTCATTACTTTTATTACATTATTTGCATTACTCATAAGAGTTCAATATTCAGGGTAACTATGGAATCCTCCTTATATAGTTACACTGCATTTTTACCAAATGGGATTCCTGGGAGGGTTTTCCACCAAGGTCTTGTCTTTACTAAAAAGTTACTAAAGCGATTTCTCAGACAGTAATTTAATAATAAAATTAGATATCTTGACGTTTGTGCCAAAATGTAGCATGAATATGCCTCAGTATGCTCGATTAGCTGAGCCTAAACTCCAGGTTGCAAATAGACATTTCTGATGTTTTAAGTAGTTTGGATAAAAATACTGACAAGATATTGGTACATAAATGGGGGGTGTATGCAGCATACGAGGACATTCTCAGAAGGTAGATACCTTTTGGCAGTGGGAAGGTATCTTACTTTATATAATTTAAAAGCGAAGAAACTTTTACTAGTCCTGACTAAGATAACACATGGAATTTTAAGAGCATTTCCCAGGAGCAGTCACCTTCCAGAAGGTAAAAGCACCAGGTAGTGGCTATTTTGAAAGCCCTCCTAGCATTTCCTTGATTTCTTTATTAGCTGTAACAGGTAATTTCAAAGCCATTCGTTTCCCCCCAAACACCAAATCTAATTCACATAGAGGTGATTGCTCTAATGTCGCCTGGGTTAATTTTTAATTGCCTTTAATTGTATCTTTGAAATCCATTTCATTTAACCTTTTAAATATATGAGATTATGCACATTGGGAATTACTTATCTTGGCATTTCTCTATTGTCTGCCTTTAAGATTGAGTTATGTTTAAATTGTTTTCCTTCAAAATCTTAGAGCTTATTTACAGCAGGTTTATTTACAAGTCTCTGTTGGATCACATGATTGAAAACACTTCCAGGCTTTCAAAATTCCAGTTGGAATAATAATTGGGTGATTTCACCACCTAGACTTCTGTTGGGCCTAAACAACACTTGCCTGGGGCTAAACGTGGGGATTAATTGACCTCTGTAGAATGTGGTTAAAAATTAGTATGTCTGTGTGTGAACATTCTAATTTTTATTATAGAAGAAAGCCTTCTTTTACTCCAGTTCAGCTCTGTTACCTCCAGAAGTAGTTATCTGCTCTATTTCCTTTCCTCATCACTGTCTGACGTTTGGAGAGCCAAAGTACTGTTTCTTTATCACTACAACTCTGGAATGAGAAAAGCTTTTGTTTAGGTCTAACTGGAAACACCTGTCTCTTATCTAGAAGAATTTAGCATATCATGCATCTGAAAACCCTTTCCAATCTTGATTATAAAAGGGAAAATTTTTCAAAATAATTAAAAAATAATGTTTTAATATATCTTATATTATTTTCATCCATCTATTCATTGGACTTCGAATTTCAAGTCCAGTGACTCTTAGGGGTTTTTTTTTGTGGGGGGGGATTATCATTTCTAGGGATTTCTTAAAGATTAAACAATCAGAAAGTGATACAGGTCGTGTGACTCTTCCACAAGAAGAATGGAATTACCTCCCAGTAAATGAATCTGGCAAAATAGTGTGAGTTTAGGAAACCCACTAATTATTTAGCAAACCCACAAGATATGCAAAAATAACCTATTTTCCCTTTTCCCCACCGCTCACTCCTAACACTCATATACCAGATCTCCAGGCCGAGATGTGTGTGATAGTGGCACGATTTCAGGTGGGAAGGAGAAGGGGAAGGCTTTGCCTGGGAAGATGAAATTATGAAATGCCTGTATGAATTTATGGAGAACAACTGAAAGTCTTATTTCTCTAGGTGTGAAAATTGGACTTGCTCACAGAATCCTTTTTGGGAGGAGATGAAGAATCAGTGTGAGACTATTTGGTTAAATTCCCCAACAAAACTGAAACTGGTGAATTCTGTCTCATCTGTGTTTTACAGTTTGATAATATAATTGTATTATTTAATTTTATTATAATTGTATGATTTTATTACAAAATTTAATTTTTATTTTTATTATCTCAGGGTCATTTTTATTTTTGGCTATAGCCAGAGCTACTCTTTTGCTTCCCTGAATTTATTTATTCATTTGTTTATTTAACATGTATTAAGGCCTTTTTTGTACATATTGTGAGTCACTCCCTGGCAGAGAAAGATATATAGGTGTGGGCCCTGCTCTGAAGAGGTGGTAGAGGATTCCCATTTGGGTGTGGAGTGGGGTCATGCACACAGTAACTATCGTTCATGATAGAAGATGCTAAATGCTTGAGATGAATGAGGATTCAGAAGATAAAGAGATGTTTCCAGCTCAGCAGAACAGCACACTATTGCCAGACATATTTGACAGAAAATGAATTGCTTTAATCATACAGAAAAGTAAAGCAGTGATATAACAAATGTGTGTACTTATACCTAGATTTGTTCTTAATGTTTTGCAATATTTGCTTCTAATTTTTTAAAAGGATTAAATTGAAACCCCCATTTCCTTCTCTTTCTCTTCCTTTGTTGTAGGCATTTATCTTTCCCATAGGTATATGTATCCATAAATAATACATGCTATTGTTTTGCTTGGTAACATTTTTATATAAATGTTTTGTATATATGTACCATATATATATCCTTCTGTAATTTTATTAGCTTGCCAAGCATATGTTCAATATTCATCCATGTTGTTTGATATACTTGTAATTAATTGATCGTAATTGTTGCAAAGTATTCCGTTATTTGAATATATCCTAATTTTTAGTTCATTCTAGTATTGACAGTTATGATACATCCAGCATTTTTTATTGCAGTAATGCTGCATTGAACATTCCTGAACATGTCTCCTCATATACCTGGTGAGAGAGCATCTAGGATGTATACTTAAAAGTGATATTGCTGGCTCATGGAGTATATGTATCTACAACTTAATTAGGGATTGCCAAATTTCTGTCCAACATGGTTATACTGGTTTCCACCACCAGTATATTCCCAGTATGTACACTTCCAGTATGTTCCACTGGCAGTGTATCAGAGTTCCCATTAGTCTACATTTTCACCTAACTTGAGATTCTCATACTTATTAAATTTTGCCAACCTGGTAAGTGTGAAATGGCATCTCATTGCTACTTTAATTTGCGTTTCCTTGATTTCTTGTGAGATTGAGCATCGTTTCATGTTGGCCATTTGGCTGTCCTCCTTTGGCTAATTTATCATTTGCTGATTTTTCTATGTTGTAAGTATTTACTGATTTGTTATCAGTTTTTATAAATGTATTTTATAAATTTTATCAGTTATTTACTATGCAAACATTTTCCTTCCTCTTGTAACTTTCCCTCCTTTCTTTTTCTTGTGTAATTGTCATACAGTTTTAAATGCAAATGAGGAAGGATTTTTCCTCTGGGGTCTTGTTTCAGAAATCCATTCTCACTCCAAATTGTTCAAGGCATTCTTTGTTATTTTTGCTTTTTACATTTCTATGTTTACCTCCTAAAATTGGTAATGCATGGGGACAATAATAAATATTAAAGACAAATGATGTAGCATTGGAAAGTCAAACAATATTGATGTTTAAATAATTTTTAAAAATTGTATTCCCTGAAGTCTTAGAATCACATTAGGAATTCTAGAATGTGTGGTCTTCTCTATAATGGGAAAATAGGAGAAACTGGTTCTACTTTGATGGATGGTTTTAATACGTATTAGTTTCCCTAAACTAAGAACAGTACCATATTCCGTAAACCGACCTCTAAGCGACCACTGTATAAAACTCTAGGATAACATGATTATTATAACCTATTCATGTCAATACTTAATTTCCCTACCTTTCTTAGATTATCTAGAACAGAATAAGTACTTAAATGTTAGCTATGGTTGTACTCTTGCTCATGTGCGTTCGCACGCTTTCTCTCTCACACATGTACACACACTCATTTTTGAAGGGTCAAGATAAATTGATGAATTCTTTACTCTGTGCTGCCTATAGATTTGGAGAAAACATGGATAGGTAGCAAATAAAAAGAATTTCTAAAATAAAGACCTTTTTCTTGAATAACTCTTTTCGAGAATACTATACTTCATCTTGTTAGTGAAGAGGATTTAAATTATTCCTTAGCACCAGGTCAGAAAATAACTCTACTTATTTTGTTAACATTTTAACTTATGTTATAAACCCAAAGCTGGTGTATATATTTACCTTTGTGTTTGAATTTCATCGGTGATTTGGTTCATGCATGTGTATCTCTAATTTTAAAGAAGATATTGTGGAAGTGTGAAATTCTCCAACCTTAAAACTAAAACTACCCCTTTTGTGTATATAATTACATATAATACCCGACAATTTTGGCTACACACTTATTTTTTGATAATGAATGTATATTCTCTGAGCATTCATATTACTTATTTGCATTTCTCCTCAGTGATACAATTTTTGCGTTGCATTATATTTTTCTGTGTAACTCCCTACTTCTAAACTGTACTAGATTATAAACTCTTATTTATTATGGTGTTTCTGAAGTACCTAGCTCAGTGTCTAACAATGTAGATGCTTCAAGAATGTTTTATTAACAAATACTTATTATATTTTAATAGCTACAGCTTTTATTAATACTACAATATTCAAAGTACTTTTCACATATGATTACACTAAATTTTGGGGGCAACACTATGATGTGAATATTATATTAATATCTTCATTTTATAAGTGAGAAAATCAAGCATGTTAAAGTTAGTTTTTTCAGTTTCAATAGCAATAGTGGGTGGCAATTCCAGGACTCAATACTCCTCCTTCTTTACTCATAACAATAAGGACAAGTATAAGAACCACTATAAAGACAATACAATTTGGACTATTAGCCTAAAGCCTTGCTGAGTGTTTTTATGGGAAACCCCAAGCCCAGTTCTTCAACTACAAATCCCATATTTCATTCAGATCCTAAGTCTAATTCCACTCAGTATTGTTTGTAGCTATCATAAGCAACAATTCCAACTAGACAAAAAATGGGAGTATACATTCAAAAAAAAGGGAGAGAATTGATACAATTTGACACTTCAGGTATAGGTCACCTGGGAATATGTGATTATTTAGGTTATGATAAAGAACTGTGGTTTTCGATTCTCACTGGTTGGGTAGTCACACACTGCCCTTAATAACACCTGTTTATTTGGTCTGTTTTGTTTGCATTCAAAAAGTGTTTTCCTTTTTTTATGGCTGTTAAGATTTGACTTGGGAGTGAGGATGTGTGAGGCTATTGAGGATAATATATTTTACATTCTTTCTGATGCTTTCTGTACCCCAATGGGCCATCATTTTGTGTAACTGGGCTATAATTTCTGTGAGAAAGATGCTTCCCAGAAAGAGTTGGGTGGATATGTTCCATCTTGTCTCGTGAGCAATCATCTTACCAAGGCTTAATTACTATCAGATCCCTCTATTACCTGTAATTTCACTAGGGAGGCATAATAGAGGAATTCATGCAGTACTCAAACTTTGAGTTTCAGCAACACAAAGATGTGGCATTTGGGGTGCACAATTAATGTTTCATTATAAATGATTCCAAAATCCTATCCAAAGAAACTGCTGAAAGGTTGTCTCCTTTAAGCCAGATCTTGCAGTCTTCAGATTTCTCCGACTTCACTTTTAGAGAGAACAGATCTGTTTTTTACTTCCCAAAGTTACGCCTTTTCTCTCCTTTTTTACTCCTCCCCTTTTGTGCTTCTCTTCTGCTTCCCTAGGTGTTTCTCTTAAGACAGGTACTTGATGACTCTTATTTCTCGTTCAGACTCATTTACCTGTTTTCATGAAATAGTTGGTTATGCCTGGGAACCTTTGTAGTTGGCTCTCCCAGCTGTTGGCCTAAATGGTCCTTTGGGAGACCAGAAGCAATGAACCTGGAATAACCACATTTGACTTCTGGGAGCCCTCTTGAGAATTTAGTAATTACTTAATGGATTGAATTGGCGACATACACTATTCCAGATAACAGCCTGGGTTGCATTAAATTAACCTTCACAAATGGGTATTTATTGGTGTACTCTTAAAAGACTACACGTGTTGGCTGTAATTGCTCTTCCATGTTTCTCCATGCTGATAGGTATTTGTACTGAGTGAAAAATTTCTGAGATTAAAGCCTGGGTGGTAGTTGTAGCCATTTAGTGATGTGTGTCATTGTGTTCAGCACATTGAGCATAAATCCTGTCTTGTAAACAGCAGGGAGACTAATGAGGTTTGCCCACATTCTGGTATCATTACCAAGAATTCCAACAGAGAAAAAGAGAAGGCTTAGAAAAGAAGTACACAAAACAGTGATTTTTGGAACTCTTGATGATCGGAATTAAGGATAAAGATTATTGCTCAACATTTAGTATAGGCATGTATACACAAATAGGAGTACATAAAGTACACTTAGCCAAAAAACAAACTAAACATTTTGCTTTTCCTGAACACTTGCAAAGTCACTAACTTATTGCTACGGAGATGAGGGCCTTGTTTATAAGTGTCTGTAATTCTGAGTGGTGCAAAGGGGACAAGTACTGAAATAATGCAGCTGTTAAAATGACGGCATGCTTTTTGCTTTTTTGGAACACCTCATAATTTCAGTGAACTAAAATTTCACACCAATTTTAGTTTTACAATTTTTGGAGTATTTCTGCTGTCATTTTCAGTGATAGGCACACATGACTTCAGAACACAACAAATCTCTTACAAGAAGCATTTTAAATGTAGCATTTTAGGTTTATTTCAGACTTCATTATTACTGTTAAGTAATGTGTGTTTTATAATGTCACACCAAGGAATCCAATTATTATTTAACGCCTAGACTAATTCTTTTCTTCGACTTAAATTTTTATGAGAGCCGATATCATGGCTGCCTTGACACAGTGTGGTCCATACATCTTCGTGTTTGAATGAATGAGTAAATGAATACGTACTAGACAATAAGTTGTCCGATTTCATTTCCAGAGTCATTAATAGTTAAAATGGCAGGACTAGAAAGTGAATTCCAAGGTAAAGAGTTTTGAAATAACTTTCTTTTATGTACTTCCTTTAAAGAAGGTAGACACACACAACTTTGGAAAACTCTTCTGCTTCATTCCCACACATTTACCCTATCCTTTGAAATAGAAACCTTTCACAGTACCTTGCAGAGCAGTGAGCAAGGCAGTGGACAGGGCGTTAGAAGACCCGTGTTCTGACCCCAGCTCTGCCACTTATGTATGTTCATTTAACAGTTTCTTGGATATGCAGGCATTGAATAAATACTTACTGAATTGGTGAATGAACAAAATAACTTGATCATTTATTATCTAATCTATAATGGGACCTGGAAATATGAAAATGCTTTGTGATACTGGGTATACCACTTAAATTTCCCGGTAACAGGAGGCAGAGGTTGCAGTGAGCCAAGGTCGTGCCTCTGAGTACAGCCTGGGTGACAGAGCAAGACTTTCTCTCTCACAAAATTAAATAAGTAAATCAATCAATCCTGGTAACAGTTTTATTACTTATAAAATGAGAGACCAGAACAAGATGCTTATTAATTAATCCACCTACTTTTTTAAAGTGTTGGATTAGAAAAACTATAAGATTTCTTTACCCCACCCTGACTAATTAGACCCCTTTACTTTCCTGGGCACAGAACCTGGGATTATGAGCATCCAAAAGACAATACTGAACTGCTTGCATGTTTAGTTGTAGTCTTTCGAGGGCCCAAAATTTGCACTCAAAACATTTTGTTGAAAATATTGTCTCAACAATGTACTCAGTTACCAAAAAGTTGTCCACAGAAATCCCTGTTAATGATTCTCGTAATATAAATGAGTGGCTAGCAGCGTCACAAAGATCCAGTGGGAATCAAAATGTTTCATGTTTGCTGAAGACTTACCATACTAGAAATTAGAGCAATGACTCCCAAGAGACTTCCTCCTTTGAGTCTTGGTGAAAATTGATTTTAATACTTTGTAATAGTAGTAGGCAGAAAATATTTGTTGTCATTTCTCCTCTAGACCATTTCGGCAGCTTTCCTGCCAAGCTAAGCTCATGAAAACCATGGAGGGTGAGGAAGCGCGGTGGCAAGGGAACTTGTCAGAAGCTTACAGCTTTTCACTTGAGTCTAATAGAGACTTAGCACTTTGCAGGTCAGTGCCACTGCTATTTGTCTCTGACCTGAGAGATCTGGAGTTCTTCACATCAAAACCACATCTTGCTGAGCAGAGATCAAACGTAGGAAGGTAAGAATTCTGCCAGTGATTTATCATGCCAGGGAGAGTGATCAGGCCATATGGGGCCACTGCAAATGAAGTTGACATTCTGGCAGTTTCTCATATAGGCCTCTCATGTAGTTATGGCTAGTTTTTCTTGTAGAGGAATTCCGGGTCAAGTGGCAGCTTTCAGTGGTATTTCTTAGCAGGACTGACCTCCAACATGAGGTTTATTTCAAAATGAAGTCCTCGCAAGAGTTTTCTAATGTTGTATTTAAATGGCAAATAGGGATTTTGATCAAATATTTGATGGCTAAATTGAGCTTTTCATGTGTCTCCTTTCCTGTTTTTTTCTGTCCTGGGAAGTTGCCTATCTAGAAAAATAAAAAGAGAAAATTAAGTTTAAGATCTACCAAAATTTCTCAAAATATTAGATGTGCCTTTAAAATGAACTCTATAAATTATGCACAATTAGGCTTATTAGTTTATCATCACAGTTCATTAAGTCAGGGGCCTTTAGGAATGAATTACTGCAAATAATCCAATTCCTGGGGTAAGAGGAAGCATCACATTTAAGGAATAAGTTAATTCTTTAAATACAATTCTTTAAATACAATTATTTGCTAAAATCTGAGTCGAGTGCAAACCTTTTTATTCGACAGAAAAAAATTTAATAATTCCTCTTTATTTATTTATATAAACAGATATGTAAAAATGATTGTGCTACGTAAAATTCAGCTTTTTGTTTACTGTCACAAGCAAATGTTTAGTCTCCTGTGGAGAAATGACTCATTTATTGGTTCAAAGGCTTCTTCAACCTTAGGATAAGCACTGGGGTGTTCGAACCCTTCCTTGCACAGATGTTTGCTTTGCAGCATAAATGAAAGATGATATTCACGTTTAAACATAGTGGTTCAAGACATTAACTTCTAATTCAACTGAAGATGCTAGTTGCTGCTTTTGGTTTTACTTTTTTTGTGATGAGAAAAATTTCCATAATTGAAATAGGCTTTAGTGACTAGAACTAGGTCTTAACCTACTGTAGTAAAAATTCACCTGATTTGTTGAATGATCACTTTATCTGTTTATAAACTGGAAATTAATATTCTGGTTGATGAAGTACTTCAGCTCTGCAGGGAGCAAGTGTAAGTGCAATAATGAAATGGAATTTGTCTTAGTTTTCACTTGCCGTTCTTGGAACATGTACAACGTCAATGAAAACGTGGTAGGATTGTCAGATAGAATATGTGATTTTTAGTGAAATGTGAAGATTAAGTAAATAATGGATTAGTTTTTTTAGTATAAGTATATCCTGTGATTTCCCGTATTTAGATTGAAATTTTATTTACTCTTTTTCTGAAATTCATATTTAATTATATTTTTATTTGCTAAAACTGGCATTTCTAAACTGTTAAAGAAATCATTGGTGATTTTTATCTGTGACCATTTAATAAACATCATTTTAATGTAAAATTAATTAGCATTAAAAGTGAAAACCAAGGAATTCTTTAAAACTGGTACATTGGAATAATGAAGAGTGCAGTAGAAAGACTTTTTTTTTTTTTTTTAAACCCTAGCAATACTATTGAATAAATAGGGCAACTAAGCCCATTGTAAAAACAGCTTAATCTCCTAAATGAATTGCTCCAACCTTCTAATTCAAAATCATACAAACAAAAACATTGAGATAAGCTGGGTGCTTTTTCAAATGGGGACCCCCGTGGCTTTGAAAATAAACACTTCAGCCCCCTTCCCCCTCAAGACCCACACTCACACCCACTAGCCTTTCTGATGCCTTCCATTTGCAAATGAACAGGCTGAATTCTGAGAAAGACAGAAGACTAATTAAACCTAGGGAAGATAGGCAGAGGAACATTTGTTTCCAAGCAGAAGACAAAAAGAAACCATGTTACATTCTCAGTTTTCAAGACAGGAGTACATGAAAGCCATTTCTCTTGAGTTTTCTTCCTCCAAAGTACATTTCCCACGCCCCTGTTCAGACCCTCTCAGGGCCAGACAGCCTTAGCATGTTTGAACCAGCCTGCATTAGCCTGTCCCCATGGCAGTGTCAGAAGTGGGTAGCGATCAGACATTTGGGGAGACCAGTTAATGTGTTGGACAGCCTTCACCATCTTTACCTCTTTCCCCGCCTTGTGTGTGTCTGCTGGTTTGGCTAAGGGGTCTTAGTAGCAATAGAGAATAAGCGAATGAATACTCAGACAGAACAAGGAGTGACTAGCTTTTTAAGAGTACTAATAAATTGCCTTGAATTGATTGCTTATATTCAGAAGCAGAATGAATAAAAAGTCTCAGTGCATACAATGTTAGGCTTTTCAGTACTCCAATACCTTATTTAATCCTTATAACCACTCAATAAAGTGGTTTTTATTATCTTATTGTACAAATGAGAAAATTAAGCCACAGAAAGTTTAAATGACACATCTAAGTCACACCATCTAGCAATCTTTGTACACATAGGAATATGACCCATTAAGAAATCATGTGAGAGGAATAGAGGCACAGCTGGATCTTAGGATACCTTCATCAAATTTTTGTGGTTAAAGAAGATGTGGTATATTCCTAACATGGAGTACTCCTCAGCAGTAAAAAGGTTCAACAACATGGACAAATTGTCAAATATGCTGAGTGAACGGAAAAGGGTACATACTATGTGATTCCATTCATATGAAATTCTAGAAAAGGCAAAATACAGTGACAGAAAGCAGATCAGTGGTTGTTTGGAATGTGAGGGTGAGGGTGGGTAAGAGGGAGGGATTACAAAGGGAAACAAGGGCATTTGTGGGTTGGGATGGGGAATGGATATATTCATTACCTTGATTGTGGGGATGGGTGTACATATGCTAAAACTCATCAGATGCATACATCTTATTATTATACCTTAACAAAGTATGAAGATTTTAAACCTTTAAAAAATAGAGTCCAAGAAGACCTCCGTGAGACTCAGCTCAGGTGTTAGTGATACCTGTCATTTGATTAAGGGAGACAGAGAAAATTGGACATTTGAGATCTGTTGGGGGTATCCTGCTGTAACCCATGGAATCCTGAGTCAAACGGAACACTTGGTCTGCATCATAGGTCCCTGTGATTCCTCCGGACCCTTTAATCTGAATGACCCAAAATAGCACTGACTATCTCAAGCAGCATCATTCTGGGAAATGGGCCAGATCCCCCACCCATACTTCCCTTCTCAATTGATTTGGATCCAGCCTTGTCCATCAAAGGCTGACCAAACTGTCGTCTGGGGAACCCGACTAGTGACCTTTTGTCTCTGTACTCTCATCAGTGTCCTTTCACTTTCAGAAACAGACCTTGAGGTTAGATGGATATATGAGAAGCTAGGTGGATCTTGGCTACCTAACTGTTAATGTCCTAAGTTATTTCCATTTACAACATTAACACCGTTTGTGTAATCATTGCACATTAGTACAATGTGTTGGGCAAACAACACTTACTTTAAAATACCCAGCCACTTAATCCAGCACAATCACTTTCTATTAGTATTTTAAAGCTGTTTTAAAATGTTACCTTTAGTTTTACAGTTTTTTTTGACGTTGTACTGTCGGAATACTTGGGCAGTCTAGTTAGCAGCCTTTTCTAGTGAATACTTTTCCTTTTTCCTGACTTTCAGCTTAGGACTCAGCATAAGTGGGGTTCAGGGACTGCAGTATTGGGTCCATTATTTAAAACTGTTAATTGATTTAAAATCGTGATTGATAAATTAGTCCTTCTCAAAGCAAGCTGTCTAAAACCATACTTTCTGCTGGTAAGAGATTATGCTTATTGAACAAAGCCCCTGTCTCTATAATATCAAAACATTGACTTTAAAGTGAAAAAAGCAATCAATCATCTAGGTGCTTTTTCTATACATTGCCATTTGGGTGTTTTTTCACTTTTTAGCCAGATGTTTTGGCGTGAAGCAAAGCTAATGAATAATGGAAGTAAACAGAACCACTCTTGCTCTAACCGTATAACCATTTCAGGAAAAAGTTTTTTCCCCTCTCTGATCTGAGCACTTGCCTTATCATTTTACTCTAGAATAGGTAGACTCTTAATTAGATATAAAATAAGGTGGGGCTATTTTTTTTTCAAAGTTAAAAATGCCTTTATTACCTTTGATTATAATGCTCAAAGGACACTAGCCTTACAGAGTGCCATACTGAGATGATCATCAATACAGTTTTTTAAATGTTCTATAGGTCAATGATAGCACAGTCATTTTTTGATTGTTCATAAATCTCTTTAAAGTAGAAACAGTGGGACAATCATGTAAAAGGAGATAACATCATAAGTCCTCAAACTACTTCTTTGTATTGTTTAACCAAAAATAATTGAACTTTTTCATATAAATAGATCATTCTGGATATTGATTTGCTATCTGGTACTCTCTTATGAGGAATGAAAAGCAGTTTAATGGCAAGTTGAGTAAAATTGAACTCTCCAAGGCACAATCTACTGCAGAGTTTCATACAAATCATTTGAAGCATTTACTATTAAAAAAACAAAACATTTTATGACTGAAATAAAACATGGCAGCTTTATGTCAAAGATTCACTGAGGATAGGAAATTATTTACATCTAACTCCTATCAATACCTGCTGCTTTGCGAATTCCTCAGGCTTTAGATTCCCCAATTAGAAAATCCATGGCAGCCTGTCTATATAATTACGGCCTTTTTGCTGTGGGCTGACAAGTGTGATAAGCCTAGTTTGTCCTCTGTTGTTTTCCTATTGCAAAAGTGGCCAAACAATGCAGGCTGTGTGGCTAGTAAGCTTCACTGTTTTGAATCTTTATCCAACTAACTGTTAAGATTTATACAGCAACTTAAAGCAACTCTTAGAAGAATCTGATCCTGTTGACAGCCAATCTTAATTCCTTATCCCAGCCCCGCTTCTTTTTCTGGAAACATGATTATATCCTTTGAGCACCTACTGCATGTTAAGTGCTATGTTAAGATGTGGGGGAAACCAGATGAAGCCAGAAGACCTTTCTTAAAGGAACTTAGGGAAGAGAGAAACTCCCATTTTAACCAGCTATACCTTAGGCACATTTCACATTTTATCTCACTAATTGTGCAATAGCCCTGTAAGGTAGACAGGTCTTATTTCTGCTTTTACAAAGAAGGAAACTAAAACTCAGAGAGTTTAATAGCTTGCTCAGGATTTACACAAGTGGCAAAAGGCAGACTGGCATTAAAATGGAGATCTTTCAACTCTACCTCCCCAATTCTAGGTGGCTCTATGAGGAAGATGAAGGAATGCATACAAGATTAATCACCTCAATCTTTAATGAATTTCTTGATTTCTTTACTTTGTTTTACATACATAGACATGACCCTTGTAACATTTAACCATCAAGCTTGAATAAATTAAGCAACTCTACACCTGTCTTGGGGGAACGGACTTGCTTGTTACCTTGCTATCCTGATGCTCTCTTTTGAAAAGTAAAATTGTATAAACCAGCATAGTCACTTTTAATTGGCTTTCAAAAAGCCCAACTTTATGATCTTTACTGTTTTAACACAGGGATACAACCATCTGCACCATTCACATGTCAGACTACCTTCCTTGGAGACCGTGAGATATCGATTCCTTTGTGGTTTGGGAAGGGACATTTCTTATTGGCAGGAAGCCTTTGTTGCAGGGAGTATTGTCCTTATTAAAGTTCTTAAAAGCATTCCCCCAGGAAGGTGAAATTTCTGAGATTAGAAAATACATGACATTTCCTGCCCTGGTGCCCAGAATCTAAGATGCTTTGAAATACTGACAAAAGGAAGTTGTACTTACAGATATTTTTCAAATGCATGTGTAGAGTGTCTCTAATAAAGTACCATTATGAATTTTTATTTTAATTCCCTTAGGTGGAAGAAGAAATTGTGGGCCAAACAGCAGTGACCATGTTCTTTTTTAAATTATACTTTAAGTTCTAGGGTATACGTGCAGAACATGCATTTTTGTTACATAGGTATACACGTGCCATGATGGTTTACTGCACTCATCAACCTGTCACCTACATTAGTTATGTCTTCTAAGGCTTTCCTCCTTTAGCCCCCCATCCACTGATAGGCCCCAGGTGTGTAATGTTTCCCTCCCTGTGTCCATGTGTTCTCATTGTTCAGCTCCCACTTAGGAGTGAGAACATGCGGTGTTTGGTTTTCTGTTCTTGTGTTACTTTACTGAGAATGATGGTTTCCAGCTTCATCCATGTCCCTGCAAAGAACATGAACTCATCCTTTTTTATGGCTGCATAGTATTCCACAGTGCATATGTGCCACATTTTCTTAATCCACTATATCATTGATGGACATTTGGGTTGGTTCCAAGTCTTTGCTAGTGTGAATAGTGCCACAGTAAACATACGTGTGCATGTGTCTTTATAGTAGCATGATTTATAATCCTTTGGGTGTATACCCAGTAATGGGATCGCTGGGTGAAATGGTATTTCTGGTATTTCTAGTTCTAGATTCTTGAGGAGTCACTACACTGTCTTCCCCAATGGTTGAACTAATTTACACTCCCACCAACAGTGTAAAAGTGTTCCTATTTTTCCACATCCTCCCCAGCATCTATTGTTTCCTGACTTTTCCATGATTGCCATTCTAACTGGTGTGAGATAGCATCTCTTTGTGGCTTTGATTTGCATTGCTGTAATGACCAGTGATGATGAGCATTTTTTCATATGTTTGTTGGCTGCATAAATGTCTTCTTTCGAGAAGTGTCTGTTCATATACTTTGCCCACTTTTTGATGGGGTTGTTTTTTTCTTGTAAATTTGTTTAAGTTCTTTGTAGATTCTGGATATTAACCCTTTGAGCAGTGACCATTTTATAAAGACTTTGGCATTTGATGTGCTTTTCTTTTTCAGTCTGGGATACCCAGATTCTACAGAGAAGGGAACATACGAAAAAGGACTCACTTTGTTGCCATGAAATTGTAACCAGCTCCTAAATCAGTTAGCTTGGCCATTCCCTTTTCCCTGCTCATCCAAAACCAGCCCTCCTGTGGGAAGTCATTATGATAGGGATTGGTTTTGAGGTCCTCTTCCTGAATCCTCAAATATAGTCCTGTTGGTTGTAAGAGCACAAAGCTATTCTTTAATATGCCTAGGAAAATAATTTTCTATTTGAGGATTGTAATAGTCTGGTTGTTGACTGTCCTCTGGCAGAAGCTCCTGCTTCTGCACCTGGGAAGACTGCAGACAGTGTCCCAGGACCTCAACTCTAAGTAGTGTTTCATTAGGAATATAAATCAACAGTTTCCCTAACATATTTTGCTTTCAGGAAAGAAAATGAAAAATTATTTTACTGCCACCTGTGTTGATTGTGCTGAAGTAAAAGGACTCAAAATTCCTTGTGCTGAACAGTATCTAAGAAGCATTATGATACAGGAATAGAAAACCAAACACTGCATGTTCTTACTCATAAATGGGAGTTGAACCATGAGAACACGTAGACACGGGGAGTGGAACATCACACACCGGGGCCTGTCGGAGGGTGGAGGGGCAGGGGAGGGAGAGCATTAGGACAAATACCTGATGTACACGGGGTTTAAAACCTAGATGACAGGTTGATAGCTGCAGCAAACCACCATGGCCCATGTATACCTATGTAACAAACGCACACATTCTGTACCTATATCCCAGAACTTAAAGTAAAATAAGTAAAAAAGAAGCATCATGATGGAGATGCAACAAGGATCGCTCAGCCATCAAGTCCTCTTTTCAAATAAACATCAGCAAAAATTAAATTTAGAAAAAGCACTGAGGTGGGAATCAGGATATAGGGGTTCATTCTTTATTCTGCCACTAACTGGGGGTATGTGGCCTTGGTCAAGCCATTGGACTTCTTTTGACAAGTTTGTTTATCTAACACTTGCATTTGCAGAAATTATATCTAAGACCCCGTACAGCTATGTGAATCTGTCTTTTCCTAACCAAAGGAGCCTCTACTATGTTTAGACCAAGAAAAAAATTCTCATTCATTAGAGCATTTTAAAATTGTGCTTTAATAGGACTTGATTGTTAAAGTATGATCTTGGTGTACTGAATAATTTCACAACAGGAAACTAAAATCATTTGTTTTTATGCAGGGAGGGAGGGTTTCCAGCTGTTCGTGGTGATGACTTGGCATAGGTTTAAAAATGTTTGTTGTAGGACTCTTTTCCACCTGAATCTCACCATTTCAAATGATGTCTTTGTAGTATATTCATTGTGTGTTAAAATATTAGACATAATTGGAAAAAAAGGCAGTCAATGTTGAGAATGCAGAGGGCGTCCTCTGCAGCAGTCATGGAGATTCTGTTATTCAAATGGCTATGAAACGTTCACGTACACTCTTTAGAAAAGGAGCAAATCAAACCTAGATTATCACAGAACTTCTGATAAACTTTCTTATTGAGCGCCCACTGGTGGCCACATGTGTTCTATATCCAGTAACCCAGATGTACAGAATATTAGAACTCAAGGGTTGTAAGGTATGGCAACAGATTTAATAATAAATGACATCTTCCATTTGATTGATAGTAGCTTTCTGACGTGCTGTATTGAAAAGTATTCAGAAAAGTTTAGCTGTAAGTGTCATGATTCATTATTAATGTCTGTCAAGAGCCTGGAAACAAGATTTGTATTGTAAGTGCCATGGGTTAGCCTTCTTTCAGTCACCACGTCTGGTACCCTCATAGACAAAGAAATTGAGGAGTAGAGAAGCTGAGTTACTTGCCAGATATTTAGCATGAAACCAGGACTAAAACACAAGCAACTTCACCTCTTCCTTTTCCTCCTCCTCCTAAGCTATAGAAGAAAATAAGACTTTTAAAGTGGTATCCCCTTATAAATAAGCCCCTAATGCACAGTCAGCTTAAATAACAAACTATAAAATGGCCACACTGCATCATTGATAGTGGCCAGGTGAGAAGAGTGCAATTCCAATTTGGCCTTTCAGACTGCAGGTCACTCAGGAGAACTCCAGTGTTATGATCCAGTGCCCCAAAGAAAAGCAGTTCCTTGTGAACCACCTTCATTTGCAAGGGCTTTAGCAGGATACCAGTGGTACTGCATCCTTTTTAGTAAATAAGTCCCTAGTCTTGGTGGCCACAGTGTCTTTATCTAGAATCATGTTCTGGATGAAAACTATTTGTCTTAACTTCAATTCAGACAAGAAAAACCGTAGGAAGCCTACAGTATAAATGAGATGGTATTCACTGTAGATTGAGAGACAGCTTTTCTGGGACATGAGATGAAAGTGATTCTAGGATTTCAAGAAACTTGACCCTGGAATTCAACACATACGTTGTTTTGCTTTTAGCTGGAAGAAACAATGTACATTTTTAATTCATACTTGCTGCTTATGTAATACCAATACTTATCAAACATTTATTGAGCATCTACTGTTTTACCATTCCTTATGTAGATGCTGGTTATACACAAGTAAAGATGACATAGTGGCATAGTATTTGTTCTTAAGGAGCAAGCAATATAGTGGGGGCTTAGGTAAAGTATTACAGGACAGTATGATAGGTAGGTATATGTACAAGGACCTGCAGTTAGTTCTGTGTGAAGGGATTTAGGACGGCTTTACCAAGAGTTCATATTTGAACTGAGTTTTGAAAGATAACTAAGATTTTACTGTTTTGTCAACTAAAGAAGGGAGGAAACAGTGTCTTCAAATATCCTAACTCACAAAAGTTCATGTCATGTTTAGAAACTGGTATAGTTTTAATATAGAATTTGAGAGGGGTTGGGACTTCTACAGGCTGAATGTTTGTGTCTCGCCAAAATTCATATGTTCAAATCCTAAAACAGTAGTCTCTCCACCCCATTCATGGTTTTGCTTTCCGCAGTCAGACGCGTACAGTATAGTAAGATATTTTGAGAGACATCACATTTACATAACTTATTATGGAATGGTGTTGCAGTTGTTCACTTCATTATTAGTTGTTAATAATGTCTAGAGCCTGTAAATGGTAAGCACTCAAATGTGAACATTTATTATTATCTTGCTCGATTTGATTTTCAATTCTGACTTTATAGTAAATTTCCTATTTACATTATTTCTACTGCCTTTGGCCCAATAGAACATAGATCTTTAATTTAAAGTTACATCTTAGTAGAGGAGAGGGGGAACAGCCACAAATGTTGAGAGGAAAGGTTCAGGTATTTTGCCCTGTGAATTATTTGTGTTGTGAACTTGCATTTACATAATAAACTTTAGCTTATTCCTCTAGACGGGAAATAATGCCTACATCATAGATTTGTTATCTAGATTAAATGAAATAGTGAAAGTTCACAGTACATGGTAGGCCCCTAATAACATTAGTTGTATCTGAATTATTTATTGAATGTGTGTTATCCATGTACTTTGGGTTAGAGCAAATTCTTCTCCGTAGATTATCTGTCTGCAGGTTGTTTTATGATTCATGGTATAGTTGGACCTGAGTAAACGTGTTCTATTAGCACAGCTCTTGAAAAAGAACACACTTACCAAACAATTCTGCCTCTTCAGCTGGGGATTCAGAGAGCCAGTGCTTTCTTTAAAGAAGGCCACTTCATCAGAACATTCAGAAGAGTCAGAATATTCAGAGAGGTGTTCTGTTGGCTTCTGTCAGGCAGGTGTGGTTGCTTTCTTTGGTTGGAATTCTTTAAGACACACAAACTGCCTCTCTGATATTTTATACAGTTAGAATATAAAATATATTATCTTTGGAGCATATTCATAGCAGGTATTCAATAAATGCTTGTGAATGTTCCCACATTTTATTATTAGAACTGTGACCGTGTTGATCTCCTCTGCCACAGTACTGAACACTTATTTCAAGGGCAGAGGGCTGATTCTTATTTATTTATATATATCTTCCAATGCCTAGCACAGTGCCTGCCGTAAAATAGATGACTAAGAAATGATTGCAAATAAAGGAAGAATTAATGACTTCTAGGGAGCTAGGACAAACATGCCAAATGCCTCTCCTTTTACTTGTAACTCTCCTCCCTTTTTGTTCTCTCCTTTTCTCTTTTCAGCTCCTCCCTTCCTCTTGATAATCCATGTTATGAGTCACTTAACTAGCCCTAACTCACATTTTTAGAATACAATATTTCTTTCCTCTCTTCAGAAAAATGAAAGGTGACATGTCTCTATTATAAAGAAATGGCCTCAGCAACTTCTGGAAAAACTCTAGTGGTTAATCAGTTACTTTTTATTTAAATATATATGCCTAATGCTGAATTACATTGTAAAACTCCCAGGCTGATTTATGGTCTCAGTCTGCCTTAATTAACATCGATTCCAGGGGTATAGTAAATGGGAATGGCCTTCACAATTGAGGTTGAACAATGAACTCTCTGGGTGTTGTCCAATTTGTAACATGATTTACATGGAAGCAAGCCCTTCCTTTCCTGGGGTTATCCCTTTTTCATCTGGTGTTTAGGACGGGTTATATATAATCCATAGATAGGAACATTTGCTGTCAAATACTTTTGCTGATTTAGAGCTAGGCCACAGAATGGTCACTATTAATAAAAAAGGAGAGAAAAAGAAACTAATCTGAGACTTTGCAGGGATTCCAGGTTCTTGCTATGTGTCATCGCTTGTCCAGTCTGTGGCGGTTTTACGAAGTGGCCATAATGAAAGTCAGATTAAATGCACAGGATATATACATTTAATCAACAGCCATTGGAGTCTGTGGTGCTGGAAGAGTTATAAGAGCCCCATGAATGCAAATTTATTGCAAAAGAATTCAAGGGGTGGGGGAATGAATGTCTGCTGAATGGTACTACCTGACACAGGACACCAAAAAACTTTCCAGAGTGAATGATTTAAGTGTAAGGTTTGGCTTGTAAAGCTGCCAGCTGCTTGGTTTCAAAACTTGAAACATTTCCAAAACATTGGATGAGGCACTTTATATGTGCACTAGAGTAAATACTCTGGTTTTACTGCCAATTTAAATGTGCTCAGTTTACAGTAATGAGCTTGTATAGGCATTACCTTGTTTATAGAAAGTGGAACAGGAAGAAATGAACATTAACCATTACCAGTAGCAATTCCCATTGCCTTCTACCACAATATTGATGGCAAGTTTAATTTCTTCCAATTTGGGACTGTGTCACAACTGACATTGGTGTGTATTTGGCTTTAATGTCATGTTGCTTCAGCAGAGGAACACATGCTGTGATTCAGCTTGCCTCTGTCAAGGCTGATCAGACCAGTTAGTTGTTTCTTAGTATTTTTCCTAAAACAGATGTCAAAGGCACATATATGGGAATTCTGGGACAGTAGACTAGGTAGGTACCCTGATTACACATAACTGGGTCTGTTTTAGCCAAGTCTGTTTTCTACAAATGGATCACTCATGGGAGCCATTTATTTTCCCTTAAAAATTATTTGGGTGCGTTTTTATGCTGTACATGAAACCAGTGGTCTCTGTCTCTTGGGATGACTGGCACAGAAATATCCTTATCCCTGTTTGACTCCTTGGATCATCTCCTAGAGATAGGAAGATATTTAGACTGAAAGACATAATTTACTTGGCCTGGAGAAGAAAGAAAATATAGAAATTTAAGAAGACTCCAGCAAATACAATGCCTAGAAGAGAGAAGACACTCAGTAAATACTGTTGAAGGAGATAAGAAAGGAAGGGAAGGAAGTAGGTAGTGAGGAAAAGAGGGTATTAGTAGGAAGAGACCGGGGAAACCCATATCTTAAGAGACATATCCTCATGATTTCAGAGATTTAGATTTCAAGATGCAGGAAAATAGAGAAAAACAGAAGGGGAAGGCCGCATGGGGGAAAACTGAGGTTAACAGATGTTAGCAAACTTGGACAGAGAGACATTAATCTCAGGGGAGATAGAGAGATTAGGGTGTGTGTTATTAAAAAAACACAAAGTGTATCTTTTGGAGTTCAATTGATTTCAAAGTCCTTTTTATACATTGTCTAGGTGGATCAAAGACTGCTGGTTGCCAGGGACCTCTTATCTTTATTTCTGCTTTAATTTGCATGACTTTTTAGAACCTTTTGGCCTAAGTACACATACGAATATAGGGATGATGCTACCCAAGGATTTCCACACTTTCAGACAGTACAATTTCTTCTGCATTGTGTGGGATTCTAGCTAAATGCAGAAACTGACCAAAACCGAAAGCATAATCTAGGTCTGCAAATAGAATTATGATGCACAAGAATGTGAATATCACATTTATATTTTCATGTCATGGGCTGTCCATGTTTTCAGGTTGGTTTTGCTTTAATGGTTTTTCTAACAGTACTTTCATGATGAAAAAAAAAATAAAGCTAGTTATTCAACATTTAATAGTTTAAGTATTGAATGCCTAAATTTTGAAGTTTCATGGGAGATGAGTTCCACTTCTTTCTCTTAGCCCTATCAGTGTTTATTTTCCTTGGCTTTTAAAAGTCTCCTCTTCCCGTTTCCTCTACAGTATTTTTCACTCCATTTTATAGTTGTCCTTCCTAAATGTGTGGTTAATTTATAACATATCTTAAAATTTCTTTCTCTTTTCTCATAATTCTTCTTTTTTTTCTGTTTTCTTAGGTCTTCGTTCTATAACGCTGTAGACTACCTTTATGAGCTTTCTGATTTATTTACTCTCATTCTTTTTTTGAGTTTTTGTGATTTGGGGGCTTTGGTGCTTGAATACATATTCTACTTACTTTGAGGACAGTGCTGTGGTAGAGGCTGTTAAGAATCCAAGGGGCACCTTCATCATTTGAGTTTTTGGTAGAAGGGGAGAAAAGCTAAATGTCCATTTCTTTCTTCTCTGTCACACTTCTTAAACCAGGGTATCAGATAATCTTCTGAGAGAAGCCAAAGTAAAGAAGGGTTGATTAGGCCAGCTGAATAATTCTACTGAGGATAGAGTTTTTTCTTCTACTTTCCCCATTCCCTACTCCAGGTCATACTTCCTAATTATTTCTTATTTCCCCAAAGTGTTCTTCTAACAGATTTCTCTTTTCTCTGAAGCAAACTCCTGCACTGCCTATCTGCACTATCCATCTTGGCACTAAATCACAGTGTCTTTTGTTATTTAACTTTCCTTAGAGTAATCTTGTCATTGAAACATTATTATAAGCTCCAGGACAGCAGAGTACACGTCTTCTGTGGATTTTCAGTCGTACTTACAATTTCATGCTCAGAAAAGGCCTTTAGTAAATATTTTGCAGTGTCTTCTGTGAAGTTACATTTCTGCTCAGGTATTCCTTTCCTTCTTAGTTCCAAATGGTGCTGTTCATGTTGTATCAACCTGTTTCACAGGGGAAGATGTGGTAGGGAGTTGTGCAGGTCCCTCAATGCTAAAAAGTGATTGCATTGCAACTAAGAGTCATAACTATTCTTTAGACATTTCTGTAGACTATTATTTTTAAGTTTATGTATTTTAAAAGGTTAAGAGTTGTTGCCAAAAGTTGCTGCCCAGTGTCTTTCTGTCATAATGCAGCTAGATCTTGGATAAATATGTGTATGAACATGAATATGTGTTTGTGTGTATATATGTGTGCATAAATATGTTTTAAATTTTATTTTCCAGTGATTCATTAATAGTCTATTGATTGTATGTTGATCTTGTATCCTGGAACTGTGCTAAATTTGTACTTCTAGCAATTTTTTAAGATATTTTACAAACTTCTACATGGACAATGTCATCTAAAAATATAGTATTACTTCTTTTATTTTGAAACTTTGGCTGCCTTTTTCTTTAATATTGTAATAGCAAATGTTATTATAATATTAAATAGAAATAGTAAGAGCTATCCTTGCATACATTATTTTTTAATGTATTGATTAATTAAAAGAACAGTGATCTGGAAATGGATAGGGAGCTAAAGGAAAATGCAAAAGCTGGGTTTACTCTAGAGGTGAATACCAATACCAGTTCTGGGACTAGCAAAATAAATGTGTCCAGCATCAGCAAAATGCATATTTTTCTCCAGCTCTCACAAAGCAGTCACCGAGATAGACCACATTCTGGGCTATAAATCACGCTTTACCAAGTTTAAAAAAGTAGAAATTATGCAAAAAAGATATTCTCAGTTTACAATGGAATTAAACTAAAACAGAAAGATAGCTGGAAAAACCAAAAATATTTGGAGATTAAAGAACACACTTCTGAGTAACACATGAGTTAAAGAGTAAGTCTCAAGAGAAACTAAGAAATATTTTGAACTAAATGAAAATACAACTTAAAAAATTGTGGGATGCTGCTAAAGCAGTATTTAGATAGAAATGTATCACACTGAATGCATATATTTAAAAATAAGAAATAGTCTAAGCTTCTTTTTTAGGAAACTAGAAAAAGAAGAGTAATAGAAATAGAAAAAATAACAGAAATTATAGCACAAATCAATTAAATTGAAAACAAAAACAATAAATACAATAAAACTATAGACTGGTTCTTTGAAAAAAAATAATAAAATTGCTAAACATGTAGCCTGGCTAACTAAAAGAAAAAGAAAAGACACAAATTACTAATATCAGAAATGAAAGAGGGACTATTGCTGCTACTGCCATGGACAGTAGAATAATAATATAGAAATACTATGCACAACTCTTTGTCCACAAATTTGATAATTTAGATGAAATGGGCCAATTCTTTGAAGGATGCATTCTACCAAAACTCAAGGAGAAATATGTATGACTAGGCCTATATCTGTTCAAGAAATTGAATCAATAATTAATAACCTTTCAAAAAAGAAAGCACCAAGTCCAGATGGTTTCACTGGTGACTTCTGCCAAACAAACATACCAGTTATCTACAGTCTCTTACAGAAAGTTGAAGCAGAGGGAACACTAACTCATTTTATGAGGCCATCATTACCATAATATCAAAACCAGATAAGGAGAGTACAAGAATGGAATACTACAAACCATTATCTCTCATGAACATAGATGCAAAAATCCACAAAATATTAGCAATTTGAATGCACCAATGTATAAAAAGAATTATACATCATAACCAAGCAGGATTTATTTCAGGCATACAAGGCTGATTTGGCATTCAAAATTCAATTAATGTAGTCGGTCTCATTAGTGGGCTGACAAAGAAAAAAATCAGGAGATCATGTCTGTACATGCAGAAAGAGTATTTGACAAAATTCAACACCCATTCATGATGTAAAGAAAAAGAAAGCCTCTCAGAAAATTATGAATAGAGGAGAATTTCCTCAAACTGATGAAAAACATCTACATAAAACCTGAAGCTAACATAATACTTAATGGTGAGAAACTAGATGCTTTCCCTCTATGGTTGGGATCAAGACAGGCTATCTCCTCTTGCCGCTCCTATTCAAGATTATGCGAGAAGTTCTAGTTAATGCAGTAAGAAAAGAAAAGAAAAAAGAAAATGTATACAGACTAGGAAGGAAGGAATAAAATTTTCTTTTTTCGTAGATTACATAATTTTCTATGTAGAAAATCCTTAAGAATCAATCCTTCTCCAAAAAAGAAAAAAACTAGAACAGGATTACAGTAAGTTTGCAGGATTTAATGTTAATATACAAAAGTCATTTGATTTCTTACATACTAGTAATGAACATTTGGAATTTGAAATTAAAAACAGTATCATTTACATTACCACTGAAATGTTTAGGAATAAATACAATAAAATATGTGTATTTATAAGGGAAACCACAAAACTTCAATGAAATAAATCAAAGGAGATCTAAATAAATGGAGATACACACTATCGATAGGAAGCCTCCATATTATTAAGATGTCATTTCTTCCCAAGTTAATATGTAGATTCAATGCAATCCCAATCAAAATCCTAGTAAGTTATTTTGTGGATATTAACAAACTAACTATAAAGTTTATCTGGAAAGGCAAAAGACCTAGAATAGCCAACACAATATTGAAGGAGAAGAACAAAGAAGGAGAACTGATATTACCCAATTTCAAGAGTTACTCTAAAGCTACTGTAATTAAGACAGTATGGTACTGGCAAAAAAAAATACAGAAAAATAAGTGAAATAGAGAAGAGAACCAAGAAATACATTCACACAAATGTAGTCAACTGATCCCTGATGAAGGAGCAAACGCACATAGTGGAGAAAGGATTGTCTTTTCAACAAATCATGCTGGAAAAACTAAACATTCACATGCAAAAAAAAAAAAAAAAAAGTCTCAACACCGAACTTAAACCTTCCACAAAAATTAACTCACAATTTAATATTGAGTTAATTGAGAAACCTTTTTTTTTGTATAAAATAATTTTTGACAAACTTCTGGAAAAGTGATTAGATTTAGTGTTGTATGGTCATGGTATTGTTTTGGGGGAGGGTTAAGATACTGACTAACTTCAGTGGTCAAGTTGTTAAATATGCATAAAATACCATGAATAAACAGAAAAAATATAACGCACAACTTCCAAACCAATAGAAGGGAGTAACTGCATTATAAAATGAGCAACAATAACCACATACTTTAATCAACTAGAACTAAGAGGCAAGAAAGGAGAAAATAGAAGGTAAAATAAAGCATGTCAAATAGAAAGCATCAAGTCTTAATATAACAGAATATATAACACTAAATATAATCCCAATACATACAAATGTGTTTTTTATTTGTACATATTTATGGGGGTACATGAGATGTTGTGTTACATGAATATAATGTGGTAATCAAGTCTGAATATTTAAGGTATCCATCACTTAAATACATTTTTGTTAAGTATAGTCATCCTAAGCTATCAAACTATGAATTTATTCCTTCTATCTTACTATAGGTACCCTTTAACCTACCTCTTTTCATCCTTTCCCCTCACCCCCACTCACCTGTCCCAGTATCTGTGATCTATTTTACACTACCTCTATGTGTTCATAATTTTTAGATCCTACATATGAGAACATGGAATATTTGTCTTTTTGTGCCTGGCACAAAATTATTTTACTTATAATGACTTTCAGTTCCATCTGTGTTGCTGCGAATGACATCATGATTCCTTTCTTTTCTATGGCTAAACAATATTCCATTGGCTGTGTGTGTGTGTGTGTGTGTGTGTGTGTGTGTGTGTTGAGGGGGCACTTTGGTTGATGCTGTATCTTTGCTATTGTGAATAGTGCTACAATAAACAGGCTAGTGCAGGTATCTCTTTGATACATTGATTTCTTTTCCTTTGGATAGATAACCAATAGTGGGATTGCTTGATCAAAATGGTAGTTCTATTTTTAGTTTTTTGAGAAATCCACATATACTGTTTTCCATAGTGGTTGTATTAGTTTACATTCCCACCAACCGTTTACAGGAGTTTCCTTTTCTCCACATCATCACTGACATCTGTTATTTTTGTCTTTTTATCAGTAGCCATTCTGACTGGGGTAAGTTGATAACTCATTGTGGTTTTTATTTGCATTTCTCTGATGATTGTGATGTTGAGCATTTTTTAATCTATCTGTTGGCTATTTTTCCTCTTTTGAGAAATATCTGTTCATGTTCTTTGCCTACTTTTTAATGCAGTTTTTTGGGGTTTTTCCTGTTAAGTCGTTTGAGTTCTTTGTATATTCTGGATACTGGTCCCCTTTAGGATGAATAGTTTGCACATATATTCTGCCATTCATCAGGTTGACTCTTTACTGTGATGATTATTTCTTTTGCTGTTTAGGAGCCTTTAGTTTAATTAAGTCCAATTTGTCTGTTTATATTGTTTGTGCTTTTGAGGTCTTAGTCATGAATTCTTTGCCTCAACCGATGTCCTGGAAAGTTTTCCCTAGATTTTCTTCTAGTGTGTGTGTGGTTTTTTTTTAATAGCTTTGGGTCTTATGTTTAAATCTTTAATCTATTTTGAGTTGACTTTTATATATGGTGAGAGAGAGAGGTCTAGTTTTATTCTTTTTCGTGTGACTATCCAATTTTTCCAGCACTGTTTATTTAAGAGGTTATCCTTCCTCCAATATAAGTTCTTATCAGCTTTGTTGAAGATCAGTTGGTTGTAAATGCGTGGCTTTATTCCTGGGTTCTCTGTTCTCTTCCATTGATTGGTCTATGTGTCTATTTTTATACCAGTACCATGCTTTTTGTTACCATAGTCTTATAATATATTTTGAAGTCAGGTAATGTGATTCATGCAGCTTTGTTCTCTTGGACCAAGATTGCTTTGGCTCTTCAGGTTCCATATGAATTTTAGGATTTTTTTCTTATTCAGTGAAAAATGACATTGGTATTTTGATAGGGATTGCATTGAGTCTGTAGATTGCTTTGGTCAATGTGGTCATTTTAATTATATTCCTTCAATCCTTGAGCAATGGAAGTTTTTTCATTTGTGTCATCCTCAGTTATTTCTTTCATCAGTGTTTTGTAGATTCTTTTTATATATCTTTCACCTCTTTAATTTGAATGTATTCCTAGGTATTTTTATAGGTATTATAAATGGGATTGCCTTCTTAATTTCTTTCTTGACTAGATCATTATTAGTATATAGAAATGCTACTGATTTTTGTGTGTTGAATTTGTATCCTGCAACTTTACTGAATTCATTAATCAAATCTAAGTTTTTGGATGGCATCTTTAGTTTTTTCTAAATAGAAGATCATATCATCAGCAAAAGGGACAATTTCACTTTCTCTTTTCTAATTTGGACACCTTTTATTCCTTTCTCTTGTCTGATTTCTTTCTTTCTCTATCTAGGACTTCCATTACTATGTTGAATAGGAGTGACTAAAGTGGACATTCTTGTCTTATTCCAGTTCTTAGAGGAAAGACTTTCAATTTTCCCCATTCAGTATAATATTATCTGCGCATTTGCCATATATGTCCTTTATTAATCTGAAATATGTTCTTCTATGCCTAGTTTGTTGATAGATTTATCATGAAGGGATTTTTTTTAAATTATTATACTTTAAGTTCTAGGGTACATGTGCACAACGTGCAGGTTTGTTACATAGGTATACATGTGTCATGGTGGTTTGCCGCACTCATCAACTCGTCGTTTACATTAGGTATTCTCCTAATACTATCCTTTCCCCAGGCCCCCACCCCCTTACAGGCCCCAGTGTGTGATGTTCCCCACCCTGTGTCCATGTGTTCTCCCACCTATGAATGAGAACATGTGGTGTTTGTTTTTTCTGTCCTTGTGATAGTTTGCTGAGAATGATGGTTTCCAGCTTCATCCATGTCCCTGCAAAGGACATAAACTCATTCTTTTTTTATGGCTGCATAGTATTCCATGGTATACATATGCCACATTTTCTTAATCCAATCTATCATTGATGGACATTTGGGTTGGTTCCAAGTCTTTGCTATTGTGAATAGTGCCACAGTAAACATACGTGTGCATGTATCTTCATAGTAGCATGATTTATAATCCTTTGGGTATATACCCAGTAATGGGATGGCTGGGTCAAATGGTATTTCTAGTTCTAGATCCTTGAGGAATTGCCACATTGTCTTCCCCAATGGTTGAACTAATTTACACTCCCACCAACAGTGTAAAAGCGTTCCTGTTTCTCCACACCCTCTCCAGGATCTGTTGTTTCTTGACTTTTTAATGATTGCCATTCTAACTGGTGTGAGATGGCATCTCATTGTGGTTTTGATCTGCATTTCTTTAACGACCAGCGATGAACATTTTTTCAGGTGTTTGTTGGCTGCATAAATGTCTGCTTTTGAGAAGTGTCTGTTTGTATCTTTTGCCCACTTTTTGATGGGGTGGTTTGATTTTTTCTTGTAAATTTCTTTGTAGATTCTGGATATTAGCCCTTTGTCAGATGGGTAGATTGCAAAACTTTTCTCCCATTCTGTAGGTTGCCTGTTCACTCTGATGATAGTTTCTTTTGCTGTGCACAAGCTCTTTAGTTTAATTTGATCCCATTTGTCTATTTTGGCTTCTGTGGCCATTGCTTTTGGTGTTTTAGTCATGAAGTCTTTGCCTATGCCTATGTCCTGAATGGTATTGCCTAGGTTTTCTCCTAGGGTTTTCATGGTTTTAGGTCTTGGATTTAAGTCTTTAATCTATCTTGAGTTAATTTTTGTATAAGATGTAAGGAAGGGATCCAGTGTCAGCTTTCTACATATGGCTAGCCAGTTTTCCCAGCACCGTTTATTAAATAGGGAATCCTTTCCTCATTTCTTGTTTTTGTCAGGTCTGTCAAAGATCAGATGGTTGTAGATGTGTGGTGTTATTTCTGAGGCCTCTGTTCTGTCCATTGGTCTATATCTCTGTTTTTGTATCAGTACCATGCTGTTTTGGTTACTGCAGCCTTGTAGTTAGTTTGAAGTCAGGTAGCAAGATGCCTCCAGCTTTGTTCTTTTTGCTTAGGATTGTTGTGGCTATGGGGGCTCTTTTTTGGTTCCATATGAACTTAAAAGTAGTTTTTTCCAATTCTGTGAAGAAAGTCATTGGTAGCTTGATGGGGATGGCATTGAATCTGTAAATTACCTTGGGCAGTATGACTATTTTTATGATATTGATTCTTCCTATCCATGAGCATGGAATGTTCTTCCATTTGTTCATGTCCTCTATTTCCTTGAGCAGTGGTTTGTAGTTCTCCTTGAAGACGTCCTTCACATCCCTTGTAAGCTGGATTCCTAGGTATTTTTTTTTTCTAGCAATTATGAATGGGAGTTCACTAATGATTTGGCTCTCTGTCTGTTATTGGTTTGTAAGAATCTTGTGGTTTTTGCACATTTATTTTTGTATTCTGAGACTTTGCTGAAGTTGCCTATTAAGGAGATTTTGTGCTGAGACGATGGGTTTTTCTAAATATACAATCATGTCATCTGCAAACAGGGACAGTTTGACTTCCTGTTTTCCTAATTGAATACCCTTTATTTCTTTCTATTGTCTGATTGCCCTTGCCAGAACTTCCAATACAGTGCTGAATAGGAGTGGTGAGGGAGGGCATCCTTGTCTTGTGCCAGTTTTAAAAGGAAATGCTTCCAGTTTTTGCCCATTCAGTATGATGTTGGCTATGGGTTTGTCATAAATAGCTCTTATTACTTTCAGATACATTCCATCAGTACCTGGTTTATTGAGAGTTTTTAGCATGAAAGGCTGTTGGATTTTATCGAAGGCCTTTTCTGCATCTATTGAGATAATCATGTGGTTTTTGTCGTTGGTTCTGTTTATGTGATGTTTTATGTTTATTAATTTGTGTACGTTGAACCAGTCTTGCATCCCACGGATGAAGCCAACTTGATTGTGTTGGATAAGCTTTTTGATGTGCTGCTGTATTCAGTTTGCCAGTATTTTATCAAAGATTTTCGTATCAATGGTTCATCACGAATATTGGTCTAAAATTCTCTTTTTTTGTTGTGTCTCTGCCAGGCTTTGGTATCAGGATGATGCTGGCCTCATAAATGAGTTAGGAAGGATTCCCTCTTTATCTGTTAATTGGAATAGTTTCAGAAGGAATGGTACCAGCTCCTCTTTGCTCTTTGTACCTCTGGTAGAATTCAGCTGTGAATCCATCTGGTCCTGTACTTTTTTGGTTGGTAGGCTATTAATTATTGCCTCAGTTTCAGAACCTATTATTGGTCTGTTCAGAGATTCAACTTCTTCCTGGTTTATTCTAGGGAGGGTGTATGTGTTCAGGAATTTATCCATTTCTTCTAGATTTTCTAGTTTATTTGCATAGAGGTGTTTATAGTATTCCCTGATGGTAGTTTGTATTTCTGTGGGATTGGTTGAGATATCCCCTTTATCTTTTTTTTATTCGCATCTATTTGATTCTTCTCTCTTCTTTATTAGTCTTGCTAGCAGTATATCTGTTTTGTTGATCTTTTCAAAAAAACAGCTCTTGGATTCATTGAATTTTTTTGAGGGGATTTTTATGTCTCTATCTCCTTCAGTTCTGCTCTCATCTTAGTTATTTCTTGCCTTCTGCTAGCTTTTGAATTTGTTTGCTCTTGCTTCTCTAGTTTTTTAATTGCAACATTAGAGTGTTGAGTTTTGATCTTTCCAGCTTTTTCTTGTGGACATTTAGTGCTATAAATTTCCCTCTACACTCTGCTTTAAATGTGTTCCAGAGATTCTGGTACGTTGTGTCTTTGTTCTCATTGGTTTCAAAGAACATCTTTACTTCTGCCTTCATTTCGTTATTTACCCAGTAGTCACTCAGGAGCAGGTTGTTCAGTTTCCATGTAGTTGTGCTGTTTTGAGTGAGTTTCTTAATCCTGAGTTCTAATTTGATTCCTATTTGGCCATCTTGGAAGTATACCAATAGGAGCAGGATGTTGATTGTATCAAATACTTTTTCTGCATCTGTTGAGATGATTATGTGGTTTTGGTCCTTCATTCTGTTGATTTTCAGTGTATCATGTTTGCTAATTTGTGTATGTTGAACCATCCTTGCATTACTGGTAAAAATCCTGCTTGATCATAGTGTTTTATCTTTTCAATATGCTGTTGATTTAGGTTTGCTAGCATTTTGTTGAAGATTTTTGTGTCTATTTCATCAGGGATATTGGCTTGTAGTTTTCTTATTTTGTTGTTGTATCATTGTCTGATTTTGGTATTAGGGTGACGCTCGCCTTATAGAATGATTTAGAGAGAATTCCCTTGATATGGTTTGGATGTATGTCCCCTCCAAATCTCATGTTGCAATGTGATCCCCATTGTTGGAGGTGGAGCCTGGTGGGAGGTGTTTGTGTCATGGGACGGGATCTGTCGGGAGTGGCTTGGTGCACTCTCTGAGGTAATGAATGAGTTCTTGCTCTGTTAGTTCACGTGAGCGCTGGCTGTTTAAAGAAGCCTGGCATTTCCTCTTTTCTCTCTTGCTCCCTCTGTCACCATGTAACACCCCTTCTTCCCCTTTATGTTCTTCCACGATTGTAAGCTTCCTGAGGCCTCACTAAGAGCAGATGCTGGCACCCTACTTCTCATATGGCCTGCAGAATCATAAGCCAAGATAAATTCTTTTAAAATTACCTATCCTCAGGTATTCCTTTACAGCAACACAAAACAGACTAACATATTCCTCCTCTTTGATTTTTTCAAATACTTTCAGGAGGATTGATATTAGTTGTTATGTATGTTTGGTAGAATTTGCCTGGATTCTTATCTTGGGCTTTTCTTTATTGAGAACCTTGTTATTACTGATTCAATCTTGCTTCTTGTTATTGAGCTATTCAGGTTTTCTATTTCTTCCTGATTCAATCTCGGTAGCTTATATGTTTCCAGGAATTTATCCATTTCCCCTAGGTTTTCCAGTTTGTCAGTGTATAGTTCTTCAGAGATTACTGTGGTAACCATTGTAATGTCTCCATTTTCAATTCTGATTTTGTTTATTTGATTCTTATGCCCTTTTACGTTGGTCCAGCTAGTGGTTTATCAATTTTGTTTATCTCTTCAAAGAACCAACTTTTTGCTTTGTTGATCATTTTGTATTTTTAGTCTCTGTTTCATTTAGTTATGTCTGATCTTTTTATTTTCTTCTGCTAATTTGAGGTTTGGTTTCTTCCTGCTTTTCTAGTTTCTTGAGGTACATTGATAAGATTATTTAATTTATAATCTTTCTACTTTTATAGATGTAGACATTAATTGCTATAAAATTTCCTCTTAGCACTGCTTTTCCTATTCCCAAGAGTTTTGGTATGTTGTTTCTCTTTTCATTTGTTTCAAGAAGTTTTTAAATTTCTATTTTTATTTGTTGACACAATGGTCATTCAGGAGCATGTCGTTTAATTTCTATGTGTTTGTATAGTTTCCAGAGTTGTTCTTGGTATTGATTTCTAGTTTTATTCCATTGTTGTCTGAGGAGATAGTTGACAAGATTTTTAAAAAATTGCTGAGATTTATTTTGTGATCTAACATATGGTCTGTCCTGTAGAATATTACATGTGCTGATGAAGAGGATGTATAGTCTGCAGTAGTTGGATAGAATGTTAGGTCTGTTTGTTGTAAAGTCTAGTTTAAATCCAGTGCTTTTGGTTGATTTTCTGCTAGATGACCTGTTTAGTGCTGACAATGGGGGTGTTGAAGTCCCCCACTATTGTTGTAGTCTGTCTTTTTAGATCTAGTAATATTTGCTTTATGCATCTGGGTGCTCCAGTGTTTGATACATATATATTTAGATTTTATAGTGTCTTGTTGAATTGATTCCCTAATATTATATAATGACCTTCTTTGACTTTTTTTTTAAACTGGTCTTGGCTTAAAATCTGTTTTTATCTGATATAAATACAGCTACTTCTGCTCACATTTGGTTTCCATGTGAATGGAATATGTTTTTTCATTTTTTTATCATCCCTCAACTTTCAGTCTACATGTGTCTTTACTGGTAAAGTGAGTTTCTTCTAGGCAGTATAAAATTGGATCATTTTTTAAAAAGTCATTCAGCCATTATATGTCTTTTCTGGTTTTTCATATATTCTTGGCGTTTTTTCCTTTTTCTTATTGTTTATCACTGTAGTTTGATGGAGTCCTATAGTGGTACCATTTGAGTCTTTTCCTCCTTTGTGTGATTGCTTTACAAATGAGTTTTATACTTTCGTATTTCAAAGTTAATATTTTGAGCATTTTTGTTTTTGAGATGGAGTTTCAATCTTGTTGCCCAGGCTGGAGTGCAATGGTGCAATCTCAGGTCACTGCAACCTCCGCCTCCCAGGTTCAAGTGATTCTTCTGCCTCAGCCTTCCCAGTAGCTGGGATTACAGACATGAGCCACCATGCCCAGCCAATTTTGTATTTTTAGTAGAGACGGGGTTTCTCCATGATTTGGTCAGGTTCATCTTGAGCACCCAACCTCAGGTGATTCGCCTTCCTCAGCCTCCAAAAGTGCTGGGATTACAAGCATGCACCACCCCGCCCAGCCCTATTTTGAGCATTTCTTGTAGGGTCTAGTGGTAATGAATTCCTTCAGTCTTTGCTTATCTGGGAATCAGTCTATTTTGCCTTCATTTGTGAAGGATAATTTTGCTAGAGATAGTATTCTGGGTTGCCAGTTCCTTTTTTTTTTTTTTTTAACCCCCCAGCACTTTGAATATACCATCTCATTCTCTTCTGACCTGTGAGGTTTCTTCTGAGAAATCTGCTGTTAGTTTGATGAGGTTTCCTTTGTAGGTGACTAGATGCTTTTCTGTTGCTGTTTTTAGGATTTCCTTTTTATCATTGACTTTAGACAGTCTGATTACAGTATGCCATGCAGAAAACCTTTTCATATTGTATCTGCCTGAGAATCATTAAGCATCCTATATCTGAGTGTGTTAATCTGTTGCTAGACTTGGCAAGTTTTCCTCTTTGTTTCTTCTTTTTTGATAATACTGATAATTTGTAAATTTGGTTACTTTAAAATTTTCCCAAATGTCACAAAGGCTTTGATTATATTTTTTAAATTCTCTGTTCTTTATTTTGTTTTACTGGATTATTTCAAAAGACCCGTCTTGAGGATTTGAAATTCTTCATTTTGCCTGATTCTAAGATTTTAAATGCATTTTGTTCCCTTCAATGAATTATTCTGTTCCAGATTTCTATTTGGTTCTTTAAAAAAAAATTATCTCTTCAGTAAATTTCTCATTTATTTCCTGAATTATTTTTCTGATTTTTTATATTCAGAATACACTTGTATCTCACTAAGATTCTTGAAAGTCAATATTTTGAATTCTTTATCTGGGATTTTGAAATGTTCTTAAGATATATTGATGGAGTATTGTGTTCCTTTGGAGATGTCATATTTCTTTGCTTTTTCATGTTTTCTCTCTCCTTATGTTGGTATCTGCACATCTGGTATAACAGTTGGTTCTTCCTATTTTTGAATTTACTTTCATAAGGGAGGACTTTTTCCTGAAGGTGTATCTATGGTGTTGGTTGGATGGGGTACTTTGGCTTTGATTCTGGGTGGATGCAATGGTGTAGTCTCTATATGATTTTTTTTGGCAGTAAACAACATCAGTGATATCTGTGATTTCCTTGGTAAGTTAAGTTAGAGTGTTGTTATTAGCAGAGGCTGTGGTGAAGTGCTGAGGACTGGGATGCCAGGTAGGCCAGTCTTTAGACCACAGTAGTTGCAGTGGTGAGTTGAGTGTGCCTGTCTTTGTGCCCCAGTGTGGAATACCCTGGCACCTGTGTTGGAGCAGGCTGATTCTTGGCTTCCCGGTAGCTTTCTCACCTGGAGGTAGTGGCAGCAGTGGACCACGTGGTTGGATGTTCTCGGGCTCCTAGGCAGCTTGTGTGGCGTGGCAAGAGCAGTAGCAGTGGTAGGATGATCCTCTGCATCCTGAGTAGTGTGCATGGATACTGTGAGTGGCTGTGATGGGCTGGACAGGCAAGTCTCCAGGCCTGAGGTAGCACTTGTAGGTAGATTTCAGCTTATGTGGTAGTGGCTAGTAAGTTAGGCCCAACCTCAGTACCCTGTGAGGAATGTTCAGGTACCCAAGGTGGTAGATTGGATTGGACAATCTCCAGGACTTCGATCTATGTGCTCTGTCTCAGGAATGGAGAACAAAGCGAGGCTGGGTAGGCTTTTGTTCAGCCTCCACAGTGGTGAGAGGAGGCACCAGCTGTGATGGGCAGGGGTAGGGCAATTGTTAGGCCCTAGGCAGAGTGCTTGAGTGAGGGGCAATAGCAGCTGCATTGAGGCCCTGCCACTGGAGAGGATGTGGCCATCATCAGTGGCCACAGCCTGGACTGGCAGGTGGGGAATGTTTGTCTCTTTCATGCCCCAGTTTTAGTGAGGCTTGATGCCCTGCCCTCGTGGTGGTAGCCTGCACCTAACTCTTCATCCTGCATCAGCTGCAGCAACCCCTGCCCAGCTCATCACCAATTCCAGCAGCAACTTGTGTCTCCATCTTAGATCTCAGCAACATATGCCTACCAGCACTGGGTGCTTCAGCTCGTGTCTCACTGACTTCTTAGCGTTGGCTTCAGGAGCACTCCCAGCTTGCCCCACTGTCCCAGCAGTAATAGCCTGAGTTTCCTTAATGCCTCAGTCCTGGCACTGCTGGGTCCCAGGACAGCAAGCAGTTTGTCAAAGGCTAGGTTTGGAAATAACGCCTTGCTGTAGCTGCTTAGGTCTCAGAAAGGATGTGGGGCCCAGTGTTGAGTTCTCTCTTAGGAGCAGTTCCATCTCATGGGCTCCTGGTAGCTCCCTGTGTTAGTTTCAGGGTCTGGGAGGGTTGAGGGCTTTTCAAGTGGCCAGGATTACACAATTCCATGGTGGGGATGTTGGCTGCTGGAAGTCTCACATCCATTTCCTACTTTGGGAAATCACTCCTGGCTCTCAGCTGATCCCAGTCAGGGAGGATGCAAGAGGCAACCTCTTTCCCTGTTTTTGGTGCTTCCTGTCCCTTCTTTGTTGAATTCCATTGTTCTCTTAGATAATATATTTGAAATGTGACTGTCTGTATACTGTTTTGGTTTTCCTAAGTGGAGGAGTCAGGCATATAAAATGCTTCTAGTGAACCCTCCCATACTCAAAAAGTTAATACAAATGTATTAAACTTGCTAGTTAAAATACACATTTTTGTATTAAATAAAATCTAACCATGTATCACAGAGACACATAAAAATAATAAAGACGTAGTTGAGAGCAAAAAGGAAAAGATAAATGAGAAATACTGGACAAAGGCTTAGGTAGCTGTACTAATATTAAACAAAATAGGCTCTAAAATACAAAGCTTTATTAGTAATAAAGAGCATCACTTCATATTGATAAATGGTTTACCAGAGAGATCTAATGGTTACAAACTTATATTCACTAATAAAATACCCTGAAAATTATAAAGGTAGAAATTTGGAGTTAAGGAGTATGTTGATAAATCCACCACCAAGGTGGGAAATTTCAGCATGGCTTTCTCAGTGATCACAGTACAAACATAAAATGTTAATAACAATCAAGATGACCTTAATGCATTTCACAAAATTGATACAATAGACACATACAGAAACGTGCTCCAAATAAATACTGCATTTGGGCAAGAAAAAGAAAGAAAATATCTAAGAATAAATAAATTAAAAATATAGGTTAGTGGTTACCTTTAGCGGCAGGGTGGGTCAAGCTGGATGATGGGATTAGGAAGAAACACACAAGTAGCTTCAGTAATATTAATAATGGTCCAGTGCTTGAATGATGTGTTCATGGTATATTTTAATATGGTAGATCTTAACTTGCATTTATATTACATGTATTTTTACTGCATCTATTAAATATAACATAACAAAATTTTGTTCCTCAAATATTCTCCTCATTCTTCAGTGTGTTTCAGATTTGTTCTTGGTGTGGGAGGTACTGTATTCTGACCATATCAGGAAAGATGTCAGAAAGTGATTCATGTCGATACCGTTTGACCTGGCAATGCCATTACTGGGTATACACCCAAAGGGATATGAATCATTCTATTATAAAGATACATGCACACATATGTTCATTGCAGCCAGCACTGTTCACAATTGCAAAGATGTGAAATCAACCCAAATACCCATCAATGATAGACTGGATAAAGAAAATGTGGTACATATATACCATGGAATACTAGGCAGCCATACAAAGGAATGAGATCATATCCTTTGCAGGTACATGGATGGAACTGGAAGCCATTATCCTCAGCAAACTAACACAGGAACAGAAAACCAAACACCACGTGTTCTCACTTATAAGTGGGAGCTGCACAATGAGAGCACATGGATTAAAGGAAGGGAATAACACATGGTGGGGCCTGTCGGAGTGGGAAGGCGGAGGGAGAGCATCAGCATAAAAGAGCTAATGCATGTGGGGCTTAAACCTAGGTGATGTGATGAAGGTGCAGCGAACCACCATGGCACATGTTTACCTGTGTAACAAACCTGCATGTCCTGCACATGTATCTCAGAACTTAAATAATATTTAAAAAATAATAAGAGGAAAGAAAGTGATTTATGTCCTCTCTCAGCAGACTTTCCATTCTAATTAATGTTAACTAAGTGCCCACCATTCTGTCTTTTTAATACCAACAACCTATAATATGTCAGTGGACAGTTCTTCACAATGACAATGGAAAGAAAGTTAGGTATATGAACTAATCCCTCCAATCTCTGAGAAACCTGGAGTAGATAGGTGCCTTCTTTTATGGACCATCTATTCCTTTTACCTTCAGTTACAGTATCACAGAAGTACATGATTTTGATAAGTCAGTATTTGTATAGTTTCCAAATGAAGAAACTGAGCAACAGTCAAGTAACTTAGGGTCAGATATATTTTCTACTTTCAAAGACCTCTATAGTAAAGCCCACATTTTTCCTGATACTAATTCCGAAATTCAGTAAACTACAAAGCAAAATTTTCTGGTTTCTTATACTGATATTAACGTGGCTTTGAGTTAAACTGATTTGGCATAATTGGGCCATGTTAAGGCAGCTTGAATGGCTTATTTTATTTTCCACAAAGTCACATTTAAAGAAACTTTTGTGAAGATAATGAATCCTCATTTAACAAATTTGTTTGGGGCATTTAAAATATGAAAGGTAGGCACCAAAAGATGACACTGACGTTTAAACTTTTTTTTTTTAACTTTCCATTTTGAAATAATTTCAGATTTACAAAAATAAAGTTCAAAAATAGTGCAAAAAATTTCTGTATACACTTCATGCAGATTCCCCAAATGATCTTACAATTATAAAAATGATAAAAATCAGGAAATTAACGTTGATATAATATCATCTAACCTAAAAATCTTATTCAGATTTCACCAGTTGTCCCAATAATATGTATTTTTTTCCTGGCTCAGCAGGGAATCCATGGTTACATGATGCATTTAATTTTTATGTCTTATTAGTGACCTTTTTTGAAACAGTTTAGTTTTACTAGTCTCTCATGACCTTGGCACTTTAAGAAAACATGGGACAATGATTTTGTAGGATATACTTTAGTTTGGATTTGCCTGTGTTGTATCCTCGTGATTGAATGTAGATTATGCCTTTTGAGTGAGACTACCACAGAACTGATCCTGTGTCTTTCTCAGCATATTATATTAGCTGCACATGGTATCAATTTGTCCCATTGCTGGTGATGTCAGCTTTAATCATTTGATTAAGGTGGTGTCTGCCAAGTTTCTCCAACATAAAGTTACTATTTTTTTCTTTGTAATTAATAAGTATCTTGAGGGGAGATACTTTGAAACTACATGAACATCCATCATACATTTTTCGTTGTATATTTGCCCACTAATTTTACTATCTAGTGATGATTTTTACCTGAAGCAGTTATTACTATGGTATTTTACAAATAATAATCATCTAACCCCATCATTTCTTTACATCTATTAGTTGGAATTCTACTGTGAAGAAGAGCTCCTCCTTATCCCACATTTACTTATTTATTCATTAAAAAATGTATATCATTATGAACTTTTGGATGTCTTTTTCATTCTATGGGTAATAATCTATTACCAACATTATTTATTTTTTGTTTCAATTATTCCAGTATTGTCCATTGGTAGCCTCTTCATGTTGACTTCTGTATCTTTTTATTATGTTCGTATCGATTTTTAAGTATTTACTTGATTTCAGGCATCACAATGTTTCAGGCTCATCTTGTACTTTTCCTGCTACAGTTCTGAAATAAATCATTTCTCCAAGGAGCCCTGGTCAGGGAATAATGCTAAGGAACAGGATTCAAAACTTTTGAAATTGCCCAGAGAGCTGCAAACGTTCAAGTATTGACCATGGAGATATTTGTTATTCAATGTACCAACAAAGTTGTCCGTATGATTTTTTTTTTTTTTTTTTTTTTTTTTTTTTTTTTTTTTTTTTTGAGACGGAGTCTCACGCTGTTGCCCAGGCTGGAGTGCAGTGGCGCGATCTCGGCTCACTGCAAGCTCCGCCTCCCGGGTTCCCGCCATTCTCCTGCCTCAGCCTCCTGAGTAGCTGGGACTACAGGCGCCCGCCACCGCGCCCGGCTAATTTTTTGTATTTTTAGTAGAGACGGGGTTTCACTGTGGTCTCGATCTCCTGACCTTGTGATCCGCCCGCCTCGGCCTCCCAAAGTGCTGGGATTACAGGCTTGAGCCACCGCGCCCGGCCCCGTATGATTTTTTAAGTGTCATTTTATAAGACTAGGTCTGCAAAAGCAATGATGTAGTAAAATTAAAATTTTAATTTTGGCACGCCAGGAAAAATAGCCATCACATTTACCATCTGGTTTCAATGTATTCATTTTATTTTTATTTTATGAACAATTTACAGGAGTAAGAATAAAGAGATAGTAAAAAAAAACAGCAAAATAAGAATTTAAACATAGCAAACCAAATTTTTATTTCATGTTTTCCTGATTTTGGAGGTAACATAACTTGAAATTGGCAATGCCTTTGAATGCAAATAACTGCTCATGAGCTGTCATATATGAACCTGGAACATAATCATCTCGTAAATACTGGCTCCAGATTTTAAACAGATCTCTAGAAGGTTATAGCTCATCATTACCTCGGGTTCTTCTTGCATATGTGTTATTATCACAGTGTAATGCTATGGAAAAATTTGAGGGTTCATGATTTTGTAGAAAAGGTGGTCATGTTTTTGTTTCACAATTACAAAAATATTTTCATTTTTACTTTTATAAATGTCAATCAGATTGATCAACCCAATGAACTTTTAAAATTTCTACATAATGTGTTTTTCCAGTCACCTTTACATATATACCTACCTTCAGCATTTGTCCGTTTATGAATATAAAGTAAATTTTTACCAACAAATATTATAAAAGATAAAATAATTGTCATATGTCCTTTTACCAAAGCAGGATGGTCCAGGTTCTTGTTGCAAAATATTAATGATGAAGTCCTTCCCATTAAATAATTAGTGGGTTAGAATATCATGTTGCCTTTTTGTCTTTGTAAATATATTGTTTACTCTGATTCTCAAGTCTGACAGAATTGATCTGAAAGACTCATAGCCCAAGATTTTGCTTCTATGGTCAGTTTTACCTCATCATTATAATCTCAAGTGCTCTGTCTCTGCTTTCATTTTCTCACTCATCTAATTATTGTGAAATATCTTTCTTTTAATTTTATTCTTTATTCCATTTTGGGCAGAAAATTCAGAATTCTGAATTCTTAACTGTGTTCAATGGAAGCTGAAAAGAATATGGCAAAGATGGCATCTCTAGACTTCTTTTATAACTTTTTGAAAGATGATGTATTAGACAACACAATTAGAAAACTGAAGGATGATAGAGTGGTGACATTCATTTCTAGGCAATTTTGTAATTTCTTTTGTTTCCTTATTATTTTAGTTGTTTAGCATAGTTAAAAATAATTGATGAATGATGATGAAGTAATTCCTAGCATGATGAAATAGCAAAATGTTTTAAAATACAGGAAATATAAGATCACTAAAATCTCATAATGTATCTTAGATCCTATAATGCATCTTAGGTTTATAAAATGATCGATAGACTAAGTGATTAAGAAAATGAGTTTAACTTACTAAGTATTTTTTCCTTTTGATTTTTGGAAAACCTGTGAGAAACAAAAATCATGAAATACCAGTCTTTACAAATAATTAAAACTGCTGCACAGAGAAACTTAAAAACTGAACTTAGGGCTGGGTGTGGTGGCTCACGCCTATAATCCCAGCACTTTGGGAGGCCAAGGCAGGCGGATCACTTGAGGTCAGGAGTTCATGACCAGCCTAGCCAACAAGGTGAAATGCCATCTCTCCTAAAAATACAAAAATTAGCTGGGCATAGTGGCGGGTGCCTGTAATCCCTGCTACTGGGGAAGCTGAGGCAGCAGAATCACCTGAATCCAGGCGGCGGCGGTTGCAGTGAGCCGAGATTGCGCGCCACTGCACTCTAGCCTGGGTGACAGAGCAAGTCTCCATCTTCAAAAAAAAAACAAAACAACAACAACAAAAAACTCAAACAAACAAAGAACTAGGATCAGTGGACTCTGGTGATATTGCAAAGGTTAAAAAGTTTGATTCAGTCACATGGTGAATAAAAGGATAGGGACATTGGTAAGACCACTTTTTCCCTAAACCCAGTAATACTCCAGAAGTGGATCCTTAATGAAACTAACTTTTAATTTTCTGCTTTTGTTACCTGGACATTATACTGTGTTCAAAGGAGCATGTAAATGTAATGAGCTATCAGCTGTGAGCAAGTTTATTAAATAGAGTGAATGAAAAGAGAACCAGACCAATAATTCCAGAATTCTAACTAGCTCAGGCTTGAACATTAAATAGTTCTGTTTCTTTGGGCTAATCCTGGAAATTACGTATATTGGAAAAAACAGTAGTAGCCTTTGAGTCAGCCACAAGAAGAACCTGCTTCTTTGGACTCAAGCTCCCTGCCTCTCAATTTTCTCATGTTTAATAGAGATAATAAAACCCTGCTTCACAGGGTTATTGTAAGTACTAAATAAACTACTAGAGACTGTCAGACTCTGGAGGGCTAGAACTCTCTTAGCCATCTTTGTCTTTCCTGTGACTAAAAGTTATGTGAGTATTTATTGGGTAAATTATGTTACACATGTTTATGAACTGTATATTATAAACTGTAAAATGTACAATTACAAGGTCATTTTGTTTGTATCAGTACAGCTGTATTAAGTGCTCTACAAATTTAAGGTCTTTTCCTTTATCTTAAAAATCCTTTGGGAAAAGAGAGTTCTAGTTTAATCAGTGCCTCCTTCTACATGGGCTCATTGTTTTTATCAAACCAAGGAAAAATGAAAAAGAAAACTTTGGGACATTTTCTAGAATTTGATATTTACCAAGTGTAGATTTATATTTATTAAGCCTCATCTCTTGATTATTTTTTAAATGGCAGGCAATAAATCAATCAGTTTATTATTGTGTTTGTCCTAAATTGGATGACTGACTGGTTCATAAGTTCAGAAATTTCACTGTGGTGCTGTAAATTTTGTAGAGTAAAACATCTTTGTATGTCCTCTAAGATTACATGGTCTAAAAATACTAGTTTAGGTTTGTCAATAACAATTTAAAATTTTTCTTGCCTTATCTTTTCCCTTGTCATTTAATTCATTTATTACAAATCGTAAGAGAAATTGACTTGAATAATTTCTCAAATTTTTGGTCTCTTTGCCATTTTAATATAATCTCAATTTCATATATAGGGAGATCAAGCCTTTTAAGAAATCCTGGGGTGATCATTTGAAAGTTATACCCCACCTGCCAACTCCCCATCCCCATCTTTTGTGGCTATGCAATATAGCCTATTCAGCAAAGGGAAATAAACCTAACTTGGATTTACACATATAACTTACTTAACTCACTAGTTAGTTTGGTTAGAGCCATTTTTCAGGAACTGACTATAAATTAGGTGAATGTTTATTGCAGCACCATTCAAGTTTCCTTGAGAAGTCACTTAGGTCTCTGGCAGAGAAAGTAGAATCTAAGGCTTGATGACTGTAAGTTTGATCTACTGTTTAACCCTCCTGGATCCTGGCCAGAGCTTGGGCTATCAATAATGTTGCCTTAACATCAGTGTATGATTGTATGTATGTGAAACACTCTATCCTTATTTGTATCTTTCGTTAGTTGACAGGTTCACGAAAGGTAAGAACTGTAGTTAGCCTTCGGATGATAGTAAAGCAAAAAAATAGAGGAAATTCCTAAATTGGGGTTGAGTCTAGAAGGGTCTCCTACAACACTTCAAATTCTATACTTTTATTATATAACAAGTGTTATTACCATAGTAGTTCCATAACACTTGGCCATTGACTGGCTGCTTATCACCTGTGTCACAGATCCCATTCTGTTATCTACTCCCTTAGATCTTTATAAACAACGAGTGGCAGAACTCAGAGAGTGGGAGAGTGTTCCCTGTCTATAATCCAGCCACGGGAGAACAGGTGTGCGAAGTTCAAGAAGCAGACAAGGTATGTCTTTTTCAGAAAAAGATTCCCTATGAAATAACTGCCTTCAAACAGCAGAGCAGTAAACATATGCTCTCAATACACAACTACATGCTCATGCTTCACTTTTTTCATGACAGCAGATAGTTCTTCCTTTATTTGGAGTGTTTTTCTTCAGTTGTGCCTCTTCCTCTCTAACAGGCAGATATAGACAAAGCAGTGCAGGCAGCCCGCCTGGCTTTCTCTCTTGGTTCAGTGTGGAGAAGGATGGATGCTTCAGAAAGAGGACGTCTGTTGGATAAGCTTGCAGACTTGGTGGAACGGGACAGGGCAGTTCTTGCAGTAAGTAACCTAAGAAAACGTTAAGTCTTTACCCTACATTTACCATTCTGCTGAAATTTACGTTCCTTGGTTTTATTTTTATTTTATTTTATTTTATTTTATTTATTTAGAGATGGAGTCTAGCTCTGTTGCCCAGGCTGGAGTGCAGTGGCACGATTTCAGCTCACTGCAACCTCTGCCTCCCAGGTTCAAGCAATTCTCCTGCCTCAGCCTCCTGAGTAGCTGGGATTACAAGCATGTGCCACCACGCCTGGCTAATTTTTGTATTTTTAGTAGAGACGGGGTTTCACTATGTTGGTCAGGCTGGTCTCGAACTCCTAAAAGGATGCTTTGAAGCAGACCTGGGGAAAAAGCAAAGGAATACGTAATACATATGAAAAATTAGACATGTTTGGATTTGGGGATCAGATGGAGAAGTGGAGGATCAGCTGAATATCTTAATTTTGAAGAGAAAACTAGAGCTTTCCATGACTGATAAGGACCTTCCTTTCTACAACTCCCCCTTCCCATGACAAATTAAAAACAGTCAAGCAACAAGAGAGTCACCATGCTGCTTGGAGAAAACCAATATCAAATGATTCTTTTGAGAATGAAATAGAACAAGTGTTTACCTCCCCAGAGTTAACCTCTCTTGACTAAAGAGAATCCTTCAGAAGCAGAGGGGATGGTACGGACCTCCCATACACTTCTGCTCCGTTTGCCCTGTCATTCTGTGAGCCAATAGAAAGGAGAGACAGCAGGAGGCAGCAACTTACTTTCACTAAAACAGTGATTTTCCTCACATAAGGAACTTCTCCTGCCCTAATGGGTTTTGTTGTTGTTGCTGTTTTTAAAATAAAATTCAATTTCTTAGAGAATATAAACTTTGGAAACTGGAACCATTTAGGAATGTATGCACTATATACTTGGGATCTCCACCTAGGATCAATGAGTATTTAGGGTTTCCTTGTTCAGTCAGGACATTCAAGCCATTAGTACTATATCCTTCCCCCTACTTGGGAAAATAGGTCATTATTGGGCTTGCTTTCAGGGAAGAAAGCATTTTTTTTCCCTTTGTCAGTGTCCCTCCTACCATAGTTCTTCCCTTCTACCATCCCCCTCAGGAATCTGTTGATAGTATAGGAACAAAATGATTCCTTTATGGAAATGGTTTGGGATTCTAGCTATATATACCATTTATTTGTATATAAAAACATTTTCTAATCTGGCACTCTAGGGAATACTGTTCCAATGAGGTGTTTATACATACTGTGAAAAAGGTGTTTCATGATGAAGAAACTCTTTGCAGATTCGCAAGACACTGGGCATATTAAAGGCTCAGGAAAAGCCTACTAAATGCTTCTCAAGCTTATTTGAGCCTCATCACCATTTTTCTGGCTAACATACCAATATCATGCAAAACCAAGTGTTTTGGGACACATTAGAGAATGCTATTTTTATACTTGTCTCTTCACTGGATTATCATTTTCTTGAGAATTGAACTTGTATTTTACCTTTTTTTTTTGGTAATCCTAGCATGGTTCTTAGCACATAAATGGCAAATGAGGGCACATAGGTGGCCAATAAATGACTGTTTATTTGAGCTAAAGATATATGGTATCTATAGTATTGGATTAACACCATACTAGAAGATGATTAATTTCTGCAGTTACATTTTCATATAATAAAACTCAAATGCCTTTCTTTTTCTTCTCTGTGTCCCACTGATCAAGTCTTTTTTCCTACCACACCTAAATGAGATTCCTGCTTTTAAACACTCTCAAGCTATGAGAAAAGTGAGTTTTAGTAAAAGGTAGCCTGTGGAAGAAAGGGGAGCTCCTGACTGGAAAACTGAAGTTAATACTGCATCCAACGTAAACACAGTTGAAAATAGACCTAGAGCTGGCAATTCTCAGTGGATTTGACTGTTGTCAGCCGCTCACAGGGACCATTTAGGCAACCCAAATTCTGGTTATTGACATTATTCACTCTATGCTGTGTAGATTTTGGTGCTGTGCTAGCTGTACAGAGAATGTAATGCCGATCTTGTAAACATATACATGTTCTAAAAAGTACTAGGAAATAGTTTGATTCTATTTTTTAAGGGTGAGCCAATATACAGTGATAAGTAACATGATATTTTTAAATAAGTTTCATTTTATACACATACTAAGTACATAAATTGTACTGGAAGTCATAGTATTTTCATCTCATTGATTGGATAATATTTTAATTTTAGCTTTGTCAGAGATGAAATAATTTTCACACCAGTATGTCCTACGAAATATACTTGTAGGGAAAAAAGAAAATTACAAACATGTTTTTGTTTATTTCATTTGTTGAACTTGTAACACCTTTAATACTTCTCAAGTCAAAATACTCTTCTCATTTCAGCGTATTCATTTTTCATTGTTTTTGTTACAGACTTAGCCAGTTCAGGAACATGTCGTTAAAATAATAATGTTTACAATGTAAAGCAGTTCAATATTGCTATTTTTATTAAATGGAGCAGATATTTCACTCTTAATAGGTAATGGTTGTTAACGTAAATGTTTACAAAAAACCAGCCTTTAAGTTGTTAACATCTGGGCTTCCCTAGAGGAGTTCTTGTTTATTTGGTAGTAATAAATAAACTTGCTGTGCACTGTGGATATTCCATTTCTCAGCAGGGGTCTTGGCAGCTGTGGAGAACACTTTCTATTCTCATCAGTTGCATAAAGAGCCCATGTTTCTGCTCCTCTTTATGGATTCATATTACTGGTATAGACGCCAAAAAATCCCCAATGAGCTCTGATCATTAATATAACGGAAGCTGTTTTGACAAGCAGAACATTTCTTTATCATTAAATAAATATTGTGTTAATATATTTGGATAGTGGTTACTGGAAGCACACAGGCACAGGAACATGCACATACATACTCATTGTGATTTGTACTAGGAACTAAACCAAACTGACAGTACTAGAAATTTTTTTATTTGAGAATAAATAAAAAGATTTATTTGACCAGGTATGCATCTCCATATTCATTTGTATTCTGTCTCTTCCTTTTTTCTTCTGCTCTAGAAATTAGTGTATCACTGGAAAGTTCTGGGGACTTAATATCTCTCCATTTCTTTTCCAACAGACCATGGAATCCCTAAATGGTGGCAAACCATTCCTGCAAGCTTTTTATGTGGATTTGCAGGGCGTCATCAAAACCCTTCGATATTACGCAGGCTGGGCTGATAAAATTCATGGGATGACCATTCCTGTAGGTATGTAAAATCAGAGTATGTTGAAAAGGAAAATGAGACCACCAGAAATGCACTTTGGCTACCAAACACAAACAGTAGTCACATAGAATACAGATATGAGCACTCTTACAGCAGTTAGAACTGAGTGAAGAACCAACCAAATTATGTCACTGACTCTGACAGCGTCCCTTTTTCTATAGATAGTCCACATATAAGTATAGGGGCATGCCACTTCATTCATCTAAGGAACAGGTATGTATTTGTCAGCTGGTAAGTGGTCAGCATTGTGCTAGATGAGGTGCTGGTGTAGGTATGAAGGGGGCATTATTGGATGGAGGGAAGTCAAGGAAAATTCCAACAAGGTTAAGGCTTGCTCCTTGCCCTCCTGAAACTTAAGATCTACTCATTGGAAGGAAATACTCTTAAATGTTAACAGTTGTCTCTGGTGAGATTATGCCTGATTTTCAGTTTCTTTTTTATATTTTTCTCTACTTTCTATATTTCTCGAATGGCCATGAATTACTTTCATAATCTAAAAACAACAGTAATCCTAACCCTTTTTATTATTAAGATTCACGTTAGATGACAGAACCAACAAAACAAAAAACTTAAAGGCCCCTTTAGGAATATTATAATTGGGTGCTAAGTTATGTGCTTCACCTGTCAGTGCTGTAGCTGTTTAAATGAGAGGAAAAGTATCCAAGACTAAAGCAACTAAAGCGGTCAGTGAAGAGATGTTGATCTGTGCTTGAATACTAGTGATAGCTAATACCATTTGAGTGCTTTCACAGCAACCCCAAGAGAAAGGCACTGTTATAAACATCTTCAGTTTACAAAAGTGGAAAGAGGTCTGGTAAAGTAAAATTAGTCTTCCTAATTCACAGAGTAAATAAGTTTTAGAGCTAAAACTTTGACGTTAGAACCTAGGCTTGTAACCGCTTCACTGGAGAATTCAAAATAGAGCCTAGGAGGAAGAGATATCCTTATAGGAAAGGGATGGACTGAAAGAGATAGGGCATGGTGAATAGACATAAGGAAAGGAAATACACATTTACTGAGTGGATGCTAGATGCTACTTAGCACTGTGCCAGGTGCTCTACCTGTGTTCTCCAGAAGGCAGTCTGCTTTTCATGGAGAGTGCATAGTAACAGGAGTGGAAAGTAATGCTGAGGACTTTGAAGTGTCTTTTTTTGGGCCTTCCTAGCCAGGCTGAGCAGTATTGATTTACTAAAAAAGGGAGTGGTTTGGCCAATAGTGTGGATGGCTGGGAACAGTGCTTCCCAAATTTAATGTATGCATAAATCATCGAGGGTCTTCTTCAAGTGCAGTTTTTGACTGAAAAGGTCTGGGATGGGACCTGAGACTCTGCATGTCTAACCAGCTGCTCGTCCTCTGCATTGAGTAGCAAGGAGAGGACACAGCAGAACCAAGTTAGGTGGCTGTTGTGATGCCTCGTGTAGGTGTGGTATGACAAGGGAAGAATAATATACAGTGAGAATGGAGGTTTAGAGACAAGACTTCCAAGGATTATTTTTTACATCGCCCCCACAAATGATGATGACGTGGAATGTTAGTTTTAGAAAACGGGTTTCTGATCACAGGGGCTTTTCCTTTCCATCCAGAGGTTTTTCCCTTGTTCAGCTGACTGAAAAGGATGGAGAAGATTGCTCTTGGGGAAAGTCCGAATCTTAGTTCAGTTCTGACTCTAAGGATATTATAGAACAGTTGTTCTCCAGCATCACTTGCAGAATGTGGGGATGTCCTAAGTAAGGTAAAAAGTCACTATTCGTTATGAGCATACCTAGTACAGGGCGTAAGAATTAAAACCTTTGTTAACAATGGGACACATGTCACTCTTTTTAGGTGGGCCTGTCCTATATCAGTAGAGAACGTAAATTAACAAGCTCAAAGTCCCTAGTTGTGTTTTGTTTCTTGGCCCCACCCCACCTGCCATTTCATTATTAAAACAACAGATATGTTTTATGCATTTAAATATCTTTTCAAACTATTTACAAAGCTCTGAAGAAGATTGTGAAGCAGAAGGCAATGCACATAGATCTCTATTTGGCCTAATAGTATCTTGGTTTTCTTTTACTTCCTCAGAAGGGAAGATCCTGATTAGATAAAGCTAAATATTGATTGGCATTCCTGATTATGTTTGAAGCTTTAATGTAACTTGATCTGGCAGTAGAGGTGGTTGGCCCATAAGCCTTACTGTTTTCATCTGATGCTTTTTGGCAATCCTGTGGATGCTCATCTACAAGTTAGAAATACAGGGCATAGGAAAGGCTCTCACAGTAGTCTTTCCCAGCTTTACTCATTAACTATTGTTCAGCCAATGAAGGAAAAAAAATGTGGAATTCTCTTAAACTCTTAGTGACTTTTTGTTGCCCAAAACCAAAAAGTTTTTCTGAAAGTGCATTTAGAGGCATACTGGGATGAGGGACTCTACCTGTCATCAGGCCTGTAGGCAGAATTCCCAGGAGGCTGAAGTTTGGGTCATAAGAGCTCTCTCCATGGTATGTCAAACAGATGAGGGAAGGATGGAGGTAGAGGCTAACTTCGCAGCTTTCCTCTCTGTTCCAGTTTTAGATACATTTGGGTTTGCCTAGAGGTCACTTAGAATTCAGCCAACAATATCTTTGGCTAGTCTAGTACTTAGTGAATGTAGCTGGACTAAGTCAGGGGAGTCACAGGAGAAGATCACAGAAAGGGGTATCATAATCATAATTATTCACTTATTCTCAGATTTGTTCAGTAAATTAATCAATTTGTATTTGTCTTTTGTAACTCCATAATTTAACATCAGCTTCATTTTCATTTTGTCTCTGCATACTTGGCTTTTTTGTTTTTTTCACAGTGAAGTCTGGAATATAGAAAGTCCATTAGTTTTTAACCATGAGATCTTTATAGTGCTACATACATTTTCCTGCAAACAACCTAATTTTATGTTTAGAATTATAAAGAAATAATGTACTTTATATTTACATAGAATTTAAAAGTATAAAACATCCTTGCATGTACAATATGTATGTGATTCTGTGCGTGATCTGATGAGATAGTCTGGATTTTAAATGGTATTTTACCCATTTTACATCTAAGAAAATAAGACTCTAAGGGTTTAATGTCTTGAAGGTCATGTGGCTAGTAAGTGGGAGATCTGAGATTCAAACCTAAGCGTTTTTCTGTCTAAGCCATGATAAGTTGTCTTCTTATGGAGATTGGTTCAGCAAGGCAGGAAGGTGGCCCTGGTGATGTCTTTACCTCTGTGCAGATTTTTATAATAATATACAGTTTATTCTCATCATTCATGGTAGTTATGTTTTATAAAGTCGTGAACACTGAATTAGCAAATACTGAACTATTGCTCCTAGGGGAAATAAAAGGTTAGGTTCCCGCAAGCTTCTTATCACAACATTCTTGTCCACTGATCAGAGCATGGCCTTGTTTTATGTTTTTCTGTTGAAAGATCCTTTGTTTAATATATATTGTTGATTTATGAATTCTTAACTCATGACCAGCCAGACAAAAGTACTATAACTGATGCCTGAATGAAGCTTGTGTGACACATGTATTTTGTCTGTAAGGCACATCACAGCCTTCTTGCACTTAGGAACACTAGACAGCACTCAACACTATGCTTAGGGGCCATTTTAAACAGCAAAATCATGAACAAAAGGCACAAAAATATGAAAAATGTGGCACTAAACAGACCACAAAAAGGACACTTTTTTTTTTTAAACAATAAAAGAGCTGAAGCAAGAAGGCAAAGTGTCACCTCGTTCAACCTCAGCTGAGAATATGTGCATCAGGTGACTCAAAATTTTCCCTGCTTTGGGGAAATGCAAATTAAAACCACAATGGAACCACCTCACTACTGCAAAAAAAAAAAAAAAAAAAAGTCCATAATTTAAAAATTAAAAAAAAAAAAAGACGTTGGCATGGATGTGGTGAGAGGGAACACTTTTACACTGCTGGTTGGGACTATAAACTAGTACAATCACTATGGAAAACAGTATGGAGATTCCTTAAAGAACTAGAAGTAGAACTACCATTTGGTCCAGCAATCCCTGGATTGCTATCCAGGGAAAATAAGTCATTATAGGAAAAAGACACATGCACATGCATGTCTGTAGCAGTACGAATGGAAACTGCAAAAATAATGGCTAACTGCACATCAGCCAATAAGTAGAGAAAGAAGATGTGGTATAAATGCACCATGGTCTACTACTCTGACATAAAACAGAATGAATTAATGGCCTTTGCAGCATCTGGGATGGAGCTGGAGGCCATTATTCTAAGTGAAGTAACTTAGGAATGGAAAACCAAATATCATGTGTTCTCACTTCTAAGTAAGTGGTAAGCTATGAGGATGCAAAGGCATAAGAATGATACAGTGGACTTTAGGGAAGGATGGGAGTGGGGTGAGTGATAAAAGACTTCATATTGGGTACACTGTACACTACTCAGGTGACAGATGCACCAAAATCTTGGAAATCACCACTAAAGAACTTATCCATGTAACCAAACACCACCTGTACTCCCAAAACTATTGAAATTTTTAAAAAAAAAAAAAAACCCTGCTTGGGATATACATGCCCATAAATGACTGAGAACACTCCATACTTTTTGTTGGGTTACAAATAAATTTTAGAAAGTAGGCAAGTTCTTAAATACGGAATCCACAAATAATGAACATCAACTGTATCTAGAGCCTACTTTTTTCAAGATAGCATTTATGAGGCTTAAATGTTCTGGAACACTTAAGGTGTGGATCTACCTGCCTAGATCCTATTCATATGGGTAAAGGGGGCTTTCGTAGTGAGTGTCAGAGATAATCACACAGTTTTGTTTGGTCACCCATAAAAAAGAACCTGAAATGTGTTTTTTTGTTGTTAAATTTTTAAATGTAAGACTGCTTTGCAACATTGAATTATACTCCATGGTTCATCCAGCATAACATCTCTAACACTAAACAACCAAAAAGAATGGGAAGAAATACACCATTATCTCTTTCACTCATTCCCATTTGGGAAGACTAGGGAAAGGTATCTTGTAACTGGAAGGGATTTTCCTTTACCTCCTTTCTGTGGCATCAACTTTGATCTCTTACTCATTCACCCATTTCTCCATTCAACAGATTTTTTTTTAGCACCTGCTATATTTCAGCTCTTGTATCAGGCATTGGGGTTACAAAGGCAAATAACTAAGATGTTTATAGGACAGTAAGAAAAACAAGTAGACAAGCAACTGCAATATAGTGTGATATATTTAGATAAGAAAGCATGGAATTTGGTGGGACACCATAGGAGAGACATCTCCTAGTATTAAAGCCTTCTGGAAAAGGTGGTGGGATGTCTAAGTGATAACCTTGAAGGACAAGTTAAGTGAAGATGGAGACAGGGACATCACAGGCAGTGGGAATAGCTGGAACAAAGCATGAAGGGAGGAGAGTACCATGTGTTAGTGGATCTGAAAGTATAGGCAGATAAAAAAGACAGTAGGGCTCTGCGTCTGGGTCAGCCATACTACAAGTTTTATTCTGTGGGCAATAGTGAGTCACCAGATTATTTTAAATATATGAGTGCCTTGATGAAAATTACATTTTAGGAATTGCATCAAATCTGTATATTGCTTTGGACAGTATGGTCTTTTTAACAATATTGAGTCTTCTAATCCTTGAACGTGGGATATTTTTTCCATTTGTGTCAACTGTGATTTTTTTCATCAGTGTTTTGTAGTTCTCCTTGTAGAGATCTCTCACCTCCTTAATTAAATATTCTTAGGTATTTTGGGGGGCTGTTGTAAATAAAATGAACCTAAGTGCATTCAATGGATGATTGGATAAAAAAGATACATACACATCATGGGATACTAAACAGCCATAAAAATTATGAAATCATGTCTTTTCAGCAACAGGAGTGGGGTTGGAGGCCATTATACTAAGTGAAATAACCCAGAAACAGAAAGCAAATACCACATATTCTCACCTATAAGGGAGAGCTAAGCAGTGGGTAAACATGAACATACAGAGAGACATAATAGACATTGGGGCCTTCGAAAGGAGGGAGAGTGAGAGGGGGCTGAGGGTTGAAGACTACCCGTTTGGTACCACGTTGACTGTTCTGGTGACGGGCCCACTAGAGCCCAAACCTCATAGTTGTACAATATATCCATGTAGCAAATCTGCACATACACCCCTTGAATCTATTTGATAAATTGCATTTTAGAGCACTTTTACTACAAATGGATAATCACTTGGAGAGAGCAAGTACTTGCTTAATTTCTTCCCATAAAGGATAGCCTTCACTTTGACTACAAATGAATAATAGAGAGGGCAAATGCCTGCTTAATTTCTACCCATAAAGGGTAGCCTTCAACTAGAATATTTGGGAAGGAGAGAAAAGGGTTATCTGATGACCACTTTTCAGCAATGAACTGGGTGGCTGCTTCTCTCTCTGAATTGGAAATTTCTTCCACCACTCTTCATTCTGTTCCACTCAAGGCCCACAGCTGGATGTTACTGCACAATTATGCCATACTAGTTTGATTCACAAGAGTCTTGATGTTGTTTCCTTTAGAACACTATCCATTATTTCCTGCCATGGTACCCAATGGAGCCATTGTCTGTGACCATAAATCCTATGCCTTGACCCTTTTACGATGGCAGTGCCTAATTATGATGATAAATAATAATCATTACTATGACCCATGGAACACTTTTTACCTGTTACATTATCGCTAATGTTATAGCAGCCCTAAAGAAAAGTACTGTTTTCCCCATTTTGAGTATTTTAACCAGTATTCAAATCCTCTTCTCCTCTCACATCTACAACCTCTTAGTGATGAGGGAAGGATCAAAGCTTGTTTTTCATTTACTTAGGGAGAAATAGAAGTTAATTTGTATTGCCTTAGGTTTTTCTCTGTAGCAAGTGTTGATTTTGATTTTATGTAAGCAGAAAAAAATGTCCACGTTTTAAGCTGAATTCTGACATTAAAATGGACTTATGATATATTAGCATATAGAAAAGGTTAAACACTACCCAGGTCATATATAATTATCCATTTCACTCTCTTCCAGTTTCACCTGTTAAACTAAAGAGTAGGATACAAATACACAAAGATATTGATTCAGATCCTAAGATTTTGCCTTGAATCAGCTTGATCGGTTTATTGTCATTAACAACAAATGCATAGGGTGAAAGCTGAAATCTTCTTGTTCTATCAGAATAAGAGTGAGGGGCGATTTGCTCTGCCCACCTAAGAACAACCAGGGCTTGCTTGTTAATGGGACCTGAATTGGTTGTGACAGGAGGCCATGAACCTCTTTAAGAGGTTGAAGCTGAAAAGGACCTCAGGGATCCCTAAGGCTGATCTCCTCATTTTACAGAGAAGGTCCAGAGAAGTAAACTAACTTTTGTTAAGATCATGTAGTAGAATAGTCGTAGAGCTAAGCTATCTTCATAACAGACTCAGGAACATAATCTAACTTCTTAGAAACCACCAGCAGACTTCTGGGAAGAAAAGCATCATTACACTTCATACTAACATATGGTTTCAGCGTTTGTATAGGCATTTATAGAGTTTATCATCGTAGTTATAAAATGTTCGGTGAGGTCTGTTCAATGTCAACATGATGGGAATCTGCTACAGTACATACATAATGGAATAGTTCAATGTAATCTTCTCATTTTTTAATACTTGCTCATCAAAGATTGTCAGCTCCTTGAAAGGTAATTCTGTACACAAATTAGAGATTGGAAGATGACCTTCATTCGCTGAATTGTGTTACAGATTTTTATGCTATTGAATAAAATCATTTTCATTGTTACTAGGTATATAAAATTTGCTATGGTTCTTGTAGTGTTCTTAGTGTTATAATTGAAAGCTATTTCTTGAGGTCCATGTTTGACAAATTTCTCAATTTCTGGCACATTTCAGATTCTTCTGATTTTATCACTACAGATTGCTTAATCATACTCACTCTAGTTTATATTAATATATAGAATGTGCCAATGCTAGATATTTTTATGAGACTAAAAATTCTGTCAATTTTCTTTTGGCAACTATAAAATCTGATTCAAGAAGTAATGTTTGCCTTGAATGAGTTATCCAAATAATTAAATTTTTCCAATTAACTAAATATTGCTGTCTCTTCTGTGTAGTTTGATAGACCCCCATCAAAAACCATAGAACAGTGGCTCAGTAGTTCACAAATATAGAAGAGGCTTATTGTACTGTTCATCTATATTAAGAAAAGCATCTAAGGCTTTTCTTAATATAATTACAAAAATGGCTCAATGCACACATGCTCAGTAAAATTTAATTCACAGCTCTGCCAAATTCATAGCATAATGAAGTATTTAATTGTGATATTTTTATATTTTTCATAAGTTGTAAACTACTCTTGGGCCATTAAAAGCACCCAGGTATCAAAACTCGTCAGAAAAGTTATCTCTGACTGGGTCTTAAAATAACCCCCCTTTAAGAGCAATATCTATTATTCTCTGTTTTACCTTCTGAGTGAAAGGGAAAAGAGACAGAGATCAAAAGTCCTACATATGTGATTTAATATTTGTTTTTATCTCTCATCTCCTATTTAGCTTTCTCCATCATAGTTATGTTGTAACTTGTTGACCTAGAATGTGGTATCCAGAACATTTTCTGATGTCCTCATCAAATGCAATCCTTTTTTATGCTGAGTCTGAGCGCTCTCTGTAATCTCTCAGGTTTGGTAAGAAGACACAAAACCATTCATAGCCTACAATGGAGTATCTGAATTTGGGTGGAGACTGTTTTTATATCAGGCTGTTGAGCTTACAGCACAAAGCTAGCGAAATGAAAGAACCTTTTAAGTCATCCTGCTGTATTGAGAGAGCGTTGTTAGCATAAAAGATGGAAAAGTCGCTTTAATTTTTTTCTTTTTTAAATTACACTTCAAGTTCTAGGGTATATGTGCACAACATGCAGGTTTGTTACATATGTATACATGTGCCATGTTGGTGTGCTGCACCCTTAACTCGTCATTTACATTAGGTATATCTCCTAATGTTATCCCTCCCCCCTCCCCCTACCCCACGACAGACCCTGGTGTGTGATGTTCCCCTTCCTTTGTCCAAGTGTTCTCATTGTTCACTTCCCACCTATAAGTGAGAACATGTGGTGTTTGGTTTTCTGTCCTTGTGATAGTTTGCTCAGAATGATGGTTCCCAGCTGCATCCATGTCCTACAAAGGACATGAACTCATCGTTTTTTATGGCTGCATAGTATTCCATGGTGTATATGTGCCACATTTTCTTAATCCAGTCTATCATTGATGGACATTTGGGTTGGTTCCAAGTCTTTGCTATTGTGAGTAGTGCTGCAGTAAACATACGTGTGCATGTGTCTTTATAGCAGCATGATTTATACTCCTTTGGGTGTATACTCAGTAATGGGATGGCTGGGTCAAATGGTATTTCTAGTTCTAGATCCTTGAGGAATCTCCACACTGTCTTCCACAATGGTTGAACTAGTTGACACTCCCATGAACAGTATAAAAGTGTTCCTATGTCTCCACATCCTCTCCAGCACCTATTGTTTCCTGACTTTTTAATGATTGCCATTCTAACTAGTGTGAGATGGTATCTCATTGTGGTTTTAATTTGTGTTTTTCTCATGGCCAGTGATACTGAGCATTTTTTCATGTGTCTGTTGGCTGCATAAATGTCTTCTTTTGAGAAGTGTCTGTTCATATGCTTTGCCCACTTTCTGAAGAGGTTGTTTTTTTCTTGTAAATTTGTTTGAGTTCTTTGTAGATTCTGGATATTAGCCCTTTGTCAGAGGAGTAGATTGCAAAAATTTTCTCCCATTCTGTAGGTTGCCTGTTCACTCTGATGGTAGTTTCTTTTGCCGTGCAGAAGTTCTTTAGTAGATCCCATTTGTCAATTTTGGCTTTTGTTGCCATTGCTTTTGGAGTTTTAGACATGAAGTACTTGCCCATGCCTATGTCTTGAATGGTACTGCCTAGGTTTTCTTCTAGGGTTTTTATGGTTTTAGGTCTAACATTTCAGTCTTCAGTCCATCTTGAATTAATTTTTGTATAAGGTGTAAGGAAGGGATCCAGTTTAAGCTTTCTCCATATGGCTAGCCAGTTTTCCTAGCACCATTTATTAAATAGGGAATCCTTTCCCAATTTCTTGTTTGTGTCAGGTTTGTCAAAGATCAGATGGTTGTAGATATATGGTATTATTTCTAAGGGCTCTGTTCTGTTCCATTGGTCTATATCACTGTTTTTGCACCAGTACCATGCTGTTTTGGTTACTGTAGCCTTGTAGTATAGTTTGAAGTCAGATAGCAAGATGCCTCCAGCTTTGTTCTTTTGCCTTAGGATTGACTTGGCAATGTGGGGTCTTTTTTGGTTCCATATGAACTTTAAAGTAGTTTTTTCCAATTCTGTGAAGAAAGTCATTGGTAGCTTGATGGGGATGGCATTGAATCTATAAATTAATTCGGGTGGTATGGCCATTTTCACGATACTGAATCTTCCTACCCATGAGCATGGAATGTTCTTCCATTTGTTTGTGTCCTTTTATTTCGTTGAGCAGTGATTTGTAATTCTTCTTGAAGAGGTCCTTCACATCCCTTGTAAGTTGGATTCCTAGGTATTTTATTCTCTTTGAAGCAATTGTGAATGGGAGTTCATTCATGATTTGGCTCTCTGTTTGTCTGTTATTGGTATATAAGAATGCATGTGATTTTTGCACGTTGATTTTGTATCCTGAGACTTTGCTGAAGTTGCTTATCAGCTTAAGGAGATTTTGGGCTGAGATGATGGGGTTTTCTAAATATACAATCATGTCATCTGCAAACGGGGACAATTTGACTTCCTGTTTTCCTAATTGAATACCCTTTATTTCTTTCTCCTGCCTGATTGCCCTGGCCAGAACTTCCAACACTATGTTGAATAGGAGTGGTGAGAGAGGGCATCCCTGTCTTGTGCCAGTTTTCAAAAGGAATGCTTCCAATTTTTGCCCATTCAGTATGATACTGGCTGTGGGTTTGTCATAAATAGCTCTTATTATTTTGAGATACGTTCCATCAGTACCTAGTTTATTAAGAGTTTTTATCATGAAGGGCTGTTGAATTTTGTCAAAGGCCTTTTCTGCATCTATTGAGATAATCATGTGGTTTCTGTCTTTGGTTCTGTTTATATGCTGGATTACATTTATTGATTTGCATATGTTGAACCAGCCTTGCATCCCAGGGATGAAGCCCACTTGATCATGGTGGATAAGCTTTTTGGTGTGCTTTCGGTTTGCCAGTATTTTATTGAGGATTTTGGCATCCATGTTCATCAGGAATATTGGTCTAAAATTCTCTTTTTTTGTTGTGTCTCTGCCAGGTTTTGGTATCAGGATGATGCTGGCCTCATAAAATTAGTTAGGGAGGATTCCCTCTTTTTCTGTTGATTGGAATAGTTTCGGAAGGAATGGTACCATCTCCTCCTTGTACTTCTGGTAGAGTTCGGCTGTGCATCCGTCTGGTCCTGGACTTTTTTTCGTTGGTAGGCTATTAAATTATTGCCTCAATTTCAGAGCCTGTTATTGGTCTATTCAGGGATTCAACTTCTTCCTGGTTTAGTCTTGGGAGGGTGGATGTGTCCAAGAATGTATCAATTTCTTCTAGATTTTCTAGTTTATTTACGTAGAGGTGTTTATAGTATTCTGATGGTAGTTTGTATTTCTGTGGGATCTGTGGTGATATCCCCTTTATCATTTTTATTGCATCTATTTGATTCTTCTCTCTTTTCTTCTTTATTAGTCTTGCTGGTGGTCTATCAATTTTGTTGATCTTTTCAAAAAAACAGCTCCTGGATTCACTGATTTTTTTGAAGGGTATTTTGTGTGTCTATCTCCTTCAGTTCTGCTCTGATCTTAGTTATTTCTTGCCTTCTGCTAGCTTTTGAATGTGTTTGCTCTTGCTTCTTTAGTTTTTTTAATTGTGACATTAGGGTGTTGAGTTTTGATCTTTCCTGCTTTTTCTTGTGGACATTTAGTGCTATAAATTTCCCTCTACACACTGCTTTAAATGTGTCCCAGAGATTGTGGTACGTTGTGTCTTTGTTCTTATTGGTTTCAAAGAACATCTTTATTTCTGCCTTCATTTCGTTATTTACCCAGTAGTCACTCAGGAGCAGGTTGTTCAGTTTTCATGTAGTTGAGCAGTGTTGAGTGACTTTCTTAATCCTGAGTTCTAGTTTGACTGCACTGTGGTCTGAGAGACAGTTTGTTGTGATTTCTGTTCTTTTACATTTGCTGAGGAGTGTTTTACTTCCAACTATGTGGTCAATTTTGGACTAAGTGCGATGTGGTGCTGAGAAGAATGTATATTCTGTTGATTTGGGGTGGAGAGTTCTGTAGATGTCTATTCGGTCTACTTGATGCAGAGCTGAGTTCAATTCCTGGATATCCTTGTTAACTTTCTGTCTTGTTGATCTGTCTAATGTTGACAGTGGGGTGTTAAAGTCTCCCATTATTTATTGTGTGGGGATCTAAGTCTCTTTGTAGGTGTCTAAGGACTTGCTTTATGCATCTGGGTGCTCCTGTATTGGGTGCATATATATTTAGGATATTTAGCTCTTCTTGTTGAATTGATCCCTTACCCTTATGTAGTGGCCTTCTTTGTCTCTTTTGATCTTTGTTGGTTTAAAGTCTATTTTATCAGAGACTAGGATTGCAACCCCTGCCTTTTTGTTTTCCATTTCCTTGGTAGATCTTCCTTCATCCCTTTATTTTGAGCCTATCTGTGTCTCTGCACGTGAGATGGGTCTCTTGAATACAGCACACTGATGGGTCTTGACTCTTTTTCCAGTTTGCCAGTCTGTGTCTTTTAATTGGAGCATTTAGCCCATTTACATTTAACGTTAATATTGTTATGTGTGAATTTGATTCTGTCATTATGTTAGCTGGTGATTTTACTCGTTAGTTGATGCAATTTCTTCCTATCATTGATGGTCCTTACAGTTTGGCATGTTTTTGCAGTGGCTGGTACTGGTTGTTCTTTTCCATGTTTAGTGCTTCCTTCAGGAGCTCTTGTAGGGCAGGCCTGGTGGTGACAAAATCTCTAAGCATTTGCTTGTCTGTAAAGGATTTTATTTCTCCTTCACTTATGAAGCTTAGTTTGGCTGGATATGAAATTCTGGGTTGAAAATTCTTTTCTTTAAGAATGTTGAATATTGGCCGCCACTCTCTTCTGGCTTGTAGAGTTTCTGCTGAGAGATCCGCTGTTAGTCTGATGGGCTTCCCTTTGTGGGTAACCTGACCTTTCTCTCTGGCTGCCCTTAACATTTTTTCCTTCATTTCAACTTGGTGAATCTGACAATTATGTGTCTTGGAGTTGCTCTTCTTGAGCAGTATCTTTGTGGCATTCTCTGTATTTTCTGAATTTGAATGTTGGCCTGCCTTGCTAGGTTGGAGAAGTTATCCTGGATAATATCCTGCGGAGTGTTTCCAGCTTGGTTCCATTCTCCCTGTCAGTTTCAGGTACACCAATCAGACATAGATTTGGTCTTTTCACATCGTCCCATATTTGTTGGAGACTTTGTTCATTTCTTTTTACTCTTTTTTCTCTAAACTTCTCTTCTTGCTTCATTTCATTCATTTGATCTTCAGTCACTGATACCCTTTCTTCCAGTTGATCGAATTGGTTACTGAAGCTTGTGCATTTGTCACGTAGTTCTCTTGCCATGGTTTTCAGCTCCATCAGGTCAGTTAAGGACTTCTCTACACTGGTTATTCTAGTTAGCCATTCGTCTAATCTTTTTTTCAAGGTTTTTAGCTGCTTTGTGATGAGTTTGAACTTCCTCCTTTAGCTCGGAGAAGTTGGATCATCTGAAGCCTTCTTCTCTCAACTCATCAAAGCCAGTCTCTGTCCAGCTTTATTCCATTGCTGGCAAGGAGCTGCATTCCTTTGGAGGGGGAGAGGTGCTCTGATTTTTAGAATTTTCAGCTTTTCTGCTCTGTTTTTCCTCCATCTTTGTAGGTTTATCTACCTTTGGTCTTTGATGATGGTGATGTATAGATGGGGTTTCGGTGTGGATGTCCTTTCTGTTTGTTAGTTTTCCTTCTAACAGTCAGGACCCTCAGCTACAGGTCTGTTTGAGTTTGCTGGAGGTCTATTCCAGACCCTGTTTGCCTGGGTATTAGCAGTGGAGGCTGCAGAACAGCGAATATTGCTGAACAGCAAATGTTGCTGCTTGATCATTCCTCTGGAAGCTTCGTCTCAGAAAGGTACCTGGCCATGTGAGGTGTCAGTCTGCCCCTACTGGGGGGTGCCTCCAAGTTAGGCTACTCGGAGGTCAGGGACCAACTTGAGGAGGAAGTCTGTCCATTCTCAGATCTCAAACTCTGTGCTGGGAGAACCACTACTCTCTTCAAAGCTGTCAGAGATATTTAAGTCTGCAGGTTTCTGCTGCCTTTTGTTTGGCTATGCCCTGACCCCCGAGGTGGAGTCTACAAAGGCAGGCAGGCTTCCTTGAGCTGCAGTGGGCTTCACCCAGTTAGAGCTTCCTGGCCACTTTGTTTACCTACTGAAGCCTCAACAATGGCAGTCCCCCGGCCTCGCTGCTGCCTTGAAGTTCGATCTCAGACTGCTGTGTTAGCAAAGAACAAGGCTCCAAGGGCATGGGACTCTCTGAGCCAGATGCCAGATATAATCTCCTGCTGTGCCGTTTGCTAAGACCATTGGAAAAGTGCAGTTTTAGGGTGGGAGTTACCCAATTTCCAGGTACCATCTGTCACAACTTCCCTTGGGTAGGAAAGGGAATTCCCTGACCCCTTGCGCTTCCTGGGTGAGGCGATGCCTTGCCCTGCTTTGGCTCATGCTCGGTGGGCTACACCCACTGTCCTGTACCCACTGTCTAACAAGCTCCAGTGAGATGAACCCGGTACCTCAATTAGAAATGCAGAAATCACCCGTGTTCTGCGTTGCTCACATTGGGAGCTGTAGACTCGAGCTGTTCCTATTCAGCCATCGTGGAACCGCCCCTCTTTAATTTTTTTCTAGGCAGAGAAGAGGAGTACTCATTATGTACCATCTGAGGTATAGATGAGAGGGAGAGTTAACACTCTGTCTCCCGTTTGAGTTGGCTCTGCCTAGATGAAAGCTGAGAGAGGCACTCAGTCCTGGGCTCATCTATTCCAGGGAATGTTTCTCTGTAGTGTTCTCATTATAACTTTCTAACAAGTTTCCATGTGTTCTGTGTTCATATTCACAAAAGAGTTGTCATTGGGGTTTTTTCTTTTCATTTATTTTTACCTCATTTATGATCCTTCTTGACATTATACTCTAATTCTGTGATTTGTGATTATCCATCTAAATCCAATACCTTCCTCACAAGAGCCATGAATATGTTTTTATGGGGAAAGAACTTGAAGTCTGAAGACCCAGATCCAAGTCCAGGAGCCTCAATTTAATCAGTGGTACCACATTAGACTTAACTTATCTGTGCCATATTTTTCTGTTTATAAAATGCTGATAATGATAGTTGCTTCATTTTTTTCATAGAGTTTTGAGTGTAAAATGAGATAAAGATGTGAAAATTATAAGGCTTTACAGAAATTGATATCTTGTTTTCATTCTTTTTTAAACCATTGTAAAGTTTTAAAAATACAAATCAGATTCTCCTACACTATATACTCCTTTCAGGAAAATTAGTAGAGTTATTAGACAAAAAAATAACAATAAATAAAAATGAAGTCAGACAATTGTAAAGCAACCGTAGGGCATCATAATACACATGGACTCCCCTTTATCCTCCTGGTCTTGCTACCCAGAGTGTGATCTATGGATCAGAAGCATGAGCCTCATCTGGGAGCATGTAGAAGTGCAGACTCTCTGGTCTTATCCTAGACCTGTTGATTCAGAACATGCATTTTCACAAGATCTCCAGGTGCTTAGTGTGTACATTGAAATTTGAGAAGCACCATATAGTATCTCATGTAGCACTGGTAGCATTCAAGGTGATTCTATGCAGTAAACAAGCAAACTTTTTTTTAATTTTAATTACTTGGTTTGAAGAATATTAGAAGAACATATTACCAACCCATGAAACCTGTTATTTCATAGATTTTCCTTGTGGTAAGGCGAACAGGTGAGTTAAATTAACACAGATTATTAAGTAAATGATAGAGCAGATGATTCTTGGAAATGGCAAAAATTATGAAGGTGGCTTTTGTAAGTGGTCTTAGGATAACCCTGATCTAGAAGCTCAGTGGGATTCATAGCAGGGTCTTAGTAGCTGTGAATGACTTCTGCGGTAATGTTAGCCCTAGCTGAAGGTGCCCCCAGAAGGCTTAGCTCTTGTGTTTGTCATGTACCCCAGGTCAGACTAGGGTTGTCATCTTTCATCATCCACTGAAAATGCAAATAGCTTACAAGGTCTAGGGCCCTTTATTTTATTTTAGTTCTGGATTCCATGTGTGAGATGTACAGGTTTGTTACATAGGTAAACATGTGTCATGGTGGTTTGCTGCACCTACCAACCCATCACCTAGGTATTAAGCCCAGCATGCCTTAACTGTTTGTTCTGATGTTCTGCCTTGCTCTGCTCCTCCCCAGAAAGGTGCCAGTGTGTGTTGTTCCCCTCCCTGTGTAGATGTGTGTTCAGCTCCCCCTAATAAATGAAAACATGTAATGTTTGGTTTTCTGTTCCTGTGTTAGTTTGCTGAGGATAATGGCTTACAGCTCCATCCATTGTCCCTGCAAAGGACATGATTCCATTCCTTTTATGGCTGCATAGTATTTCATGATATATATATTTATATATATATGTGTATGTGTATATATGTGTGTGTGTGTGTGTGTGTATATATATATATATACACACACACACACACACACACACATACACACACACACACACCACATTCTCTTTGTCCAATGGGTCATTGATGGGGATTTCAGTTGATTCCACGTTTTTGCTATTGTGAATTGTGCTGCAGTGAACATACACATGCATGTATCCTCATAACAGAATGATTTATATTGCTTTAGGTATATATTCAGTAATGGGATTGCTGGGTAAAAGGGTATTTCTGGTTCTAGGTCTTTGAGGAATTGCCACACTGTTTTCCACAATGATTGAACTAACTTACATTCCCACCAACAGTGGGCTATTAGCCCTTTGTCAGATGAGTAGATTGCAAACATTTTCTCCTATTCTGTAGGTTGCCTCTTTACTCTGATGGTACTTTCTTTTGCTGTGCAGAAGTTCTTTAGTTTAATTAGATCCCATTTGTCAGTTTTGGCTTTTGTTGCCATTGGTTTTGGTGTTTTAGACCTGAAGTCCTTCCCCATGCCTATGTCCTGAATGGTATGGCCTAGGTTTTCTTCTAGGGTTTTTATCGTTTTAGATCTCACATTTGATTCTTTACTCCATCTTGAATTAATTTTGTGTAAGGTGTAAGGAAGGAAGTGATCCAGTTTTAGTTTTCTCCATATAGCTAGCCAGTTTTCCCAGCACCATTTATTAAATAGGGAATCCTTTTCCCATTGTTTGTTTTTTATCAGGTTTGTCAAAGATCAGATGGTTGTAGATATGTGGTCTTATTTCTCATTTCTCTATTCTTTTCCATTGGTCTATGTGTCTGTTTTTGTCCAAGTACCATGCTGTTTTGGTTACTGTAGTCTTGTAGTATAGTTTGAAGTCAGGTAGCAAGATGCCTCTAGCTTTGCTCTTTTTGCTTAGGATTGTCTTGGCTATACGGGCTCTTTCAGTTCCATATGAAATTTAAAGTCATTTTTAAAAATTCTGTTAAGAATGTCAGTGGTAGTTTAATGAGAATAGCACTGAATTTATAAATTACTTTGGGCATTATGGCAATTTTCATGATGTTGATTCTTCCTATCCATGAGCATGGAATGCTTTTCCATTTTGTATCCTCTCTGATTTCTCTGATTAGTGGTTTGTAGTTGTCCTTGAAGAAGTCCTCCATTTCCTTTATTAGCAGTATTCTTAGGTACTTTATTCTCTTTGTAGCAATTGTGAATGGGAGTTTGTTCATGATTTAGCTTTCTGCTTGTCTATTGTTGGTGTATAGGAATGGCTGTGATTTTTGCACATTGATTTTGTATCCTGAGACTTAGTTGAAGTTGCTTATCAGCTTGAGAAGATTTTGTGCTGAGACAATGGGGTTTTCTAGATATAGCACCATGTCATCTGCAAACAGAGACAGTTTTACGTCCTCTCTTTCTATTTGAATACGCTTTCTTTCTTTCTCTTGCCTGAGAAAGAACTGGCCAGAACTTCCAATACTGTGTTGAATAGGAGTGGTTAGACAGGGCATCCTTGTCTTGTGCTAGTTTTCAAGGGGAATGCTTCCAGCTTTTGCCTGTTCAGTATGATATTGGCTGTGAGTTTGTCATAAATGACTCATTATTTTGAGGTATGTTCCATCGATACCTGTAGTTTATTGAGAGTTTTTAACATGAAGAAATGTTGGATTTTATTGAAAGCAGGCTCCTTTTTTTGTCCCTTCAACTCTTCCCAAAAAAAAAGGCACAAAAATAGCCTTTATTTTTAAATTTACTACTTAGACTAACTGTAGGGGCTAGAAGATTCTGTCTCTTTCCCTGTGGTAGCCTATAGCTGAATGTTTATAAAATATGTGAACAGTTTATCCAAGAGACTTTTAATTCCTCATAACTCAGTTTCTCTTGAGACACAGTTATGGAGTCAATTCCTCATGAGGTCAGATTTTTAAGATTTTTGTCTGCATTTTCTTCCCTTTTACTTTTTTCAGTAACTTGTGACATTATATAAGTAAAACAACTAAATTTTAAAGCATCTAGAATGTGTAGGGGGAAATGGTTTATGAATTGCCATGCCGTGCTTGTGTAGTTGCCTTGTGAGTTTTTTTCTGAACTATTCCAGGTTCCTACACGTGCTGCTAAAGTAAACACCTGTGCTCTTCTGTTCATGTTCCCATTTTTTTCCTCAGTCCCATTTGCACTCTACCTTGACATTACTCTGATTCTGTGGTTTGTGACTATCCACTAGAACCCATCACCTTAACCAACTTAGAAAGTTCAGTTGCAGAAGATTTTCTTGCAAATGAAACTCTAGCTTATTGATCAGTGGTGTGGCTCCTCATGAAAAACCTTTTCAGAGACTTTACAAATTGAAAAAGCATGGAAACTTGTACTCTTGTAAAGAATGATATCCAGAAGATTCTTCAGTTGTCTACATACAAAGGTAAATAGTTAATTTGATGTTTAAAGTATTACTCAGACTTCATATTGTCATCCTATGGACAGTTGCAACATCTTCGCTATTTTTTGTTGTAATAGATATTTTAAAATAATTTCATACAGTTGCAGAATCCAGCCTACTTCTGAATTTCTTCCATTTAAAATAATATACATAAAACAAAGTCAAGAGATAAGTAGTAGATTGGGGAAAAATCTTCACAATATTATGACAGAGGCCTAATTTCCTTAATATCCATAGAGCTCTTCAAATGGCTAAGAATAACCCAATGGAAAAATAGCAAAGAATATAAGCATGAAAGGATGTTCACTGTCATATATCATTAAACATAAATCAAAACAAGTTGCGGTTTTCCAGCTGTCAGATTAGCTGAAATGAAAATGTTGGAAAAACCTCAGCGTTAAAGAGTAGGAAGAATAGCATGTTGTTGCAATTATGAATTGTTAAAATTTTCTGAAGGGTGATTTGGCAATATTTATGAAAATGTGAAATGTACTTACACTTTGATCAAGAAATTCCACAGATATGAAAAGATACATATGTAATGATAGTCTTTGCAGCATTATTTATAATATCCTAAACTGAAAGTGACTTCTGTGTCCCTTAGGAGGATTTACAGTAGTAACATCGTTTATTGAGCCGATGGAATAACCTGCAGCCACTAAAAAGATGTCCTAGCTTTACAGGAAAAAAAGGGGGGAAAAACAAAATATAAAAGACTGACTAATATGATCCCATTTGTATATAAAAAACAGGAGGATAAAAGGATCCTATAAATACTTGTATGTGAATAAAAGTTCTTGAAAAGAGGAAACAGATAGTTAATTATGGAAAGAGAGGGTAGAGAGATCAGAGATCCAGAGGATAGAGAGTGACATGGGAGAGTGAGAGAGACAGAGAGACCAAGACTTTAATTATTTAAAAAATAAATAATTTTGAATTTGTCAGAACAATTTTGTATGATAAATGTGATTTAGATGTGTTGAGAAGACTGATAATCTGATTCATATCAATTCTCTTTTCCCAACCCACACAGTCCTCCTGTCCCCACCTTCATTTCCACCCCTAGTAGTTATGCTTTCATGAATATTAGCTGAGTGTTTTTACTTCCCTTGGGGGACTGCTTTTGAGAGAGAAAACAAGTATCTGTGAAGTGGCCAAAGAGCCGGCAATGGAGGGAAAAATAAAAACTTTGCTCAGTACTGAAAATGAAAAGCTATCTGCTAAAAATGAGCCATTCTTTGGTAATTTTAATTAACCATTTAAAATAATTCAGATAAAAGCAGTGACATTTTCCTAAAGAAGAATTTGGTTGGGACTTCCTATCTAATTATTTCAGTTGCCTATTACTCCTTTAAGGAAAATAAGGTTATTAAGCTTTTCTCAAGCTCTTTTTCTTTTAGCCCCTAGGACATTCTCATTTCTATGTCTAGTTTGGGGGCAGATGCTTTGGATTATTGATGGAGGTCTTTTTAGAAATGGACTTTTACCTTCTTTAAATAGCCCTGGACATGCGTATATCTCACCACTACCCAGGAAGTACATTTTGACACCTGGATTGAGTTATGAAATTTATCTTTTACTCCTCACTTTTTCCAGTTGCCCTGCATTTTAGATTTGCCCAATAGCATTTTACTTAGTTTATTTTAATACTTCAGAAAGTTATTTAAAGGTTTGTTGACTCAGTTTTTAAATCAAACAACTGTTCTACATGTTATTTTAATACTTAACATAAAATTCATTTTTTACATATTTTTCAGCTCTCCCCTCTGCCACCCTGAGGACTTCTAGTATCATAAATTTGTCCTTCATTTTGCCTTAGAGATCCTTTCCTCGGTACTGCGTTTGGGTGTCTGAGAGACATATTCAGAGATACCCTGTGCCCAGTGTTAGGCTTCTACAAGCTTTCATGCACAGCTGAGTAGGACATTTTTCAACTTCATTTCTGTTTTTGTTTTGTTTTGTTTTGTTTTGTTTTTGCAGACACCAAACTTCTCCCTCTGCAATTTTTTTTTCCTGATCTAAACTTTCTGGGAGTGATCAAGCATTTTTCTTTCAGATGGAGACTATTTTACCTTTACAAGACATGAACCCATTGGAGTGTGTGGACAGATCATCCCAGTGAGTGTATCTCCTCGCACCTCGTATTTATTTTCATTTGACCCAGTTCTCTTAAAGACACATAAAACGTGGTCCTCAGCGATGTGTGTTTTCCATTACTGGGGGAAAAAAAAACTGAGCTCATGTTGTTGACATATCTTTAACAGCCTCCCTGCAAATGCTTATTTGAACAGGTTAATAGGGTTTCAGCTCTGTTACCAGGAGTTGAATTCTCAAGTCATGGAATTCTCATGATTAAAATAAGCAAAGCACAGTGTATTAATAACCTGCCCTTCATTATTATGTCCATTCTGCTTATGGAAAATTAATGCTTTGTTATATTTGTTTATTTTTTAGAACTGTGACTCACCGTCCTTCCAAGCATATTATTTTATATGAGCTTTTAATCCCATTCTTTCCCACTGTTTCTTTTCATAAGAATCTAGATAGAAGATGCTACAGAAGACACAGCAGTACAGTTAACGTCACAGTCATAATTGAAACCATGCCGAGCTGCTGTGTGTCTTGTAAAGAGAAATAGATGTAGTGCTTAGTGTTTGGATTGGAACATTAAACATTGTGCTTTTGTTCCTCTCTCTCATACACAACCTTTGTACAACACAAAACGTGACCAAAGCTTCTAACAGTACTAGCTAATAGTTCTGGCAGGGATTTCAAGGGGATGCTCAGAGTTTAACTCTAACTCTTATAGTATAGACAGGAAGTTTTCTGTTTTCAAAATATAGTAGTATAACTCAAGATAATCTTTGGCATTGGGAACCAAAGATGTGGGGAAGGTATAATATTTGTTTGAATAATTGATAAATCCCAGATTACTGTGAAATTTATTAGAGAATGCAAAGGTAAAATGCGAGGTTTGGGTTAAATTCTCTAGCTCCTAAAGGCCCTAGGGAAATTCCACTTGGATCAGCTCTGGGACGAGGTCTGTCACCTTCCTCGTAGGATTCAAACTTCCCTTTCCTGCCCTTGCCCACACTCTCAACGCTGCAGCTTCACTGACAGGACAAGAGTTGCTTGTCAGCCAGCTCTGGCTCAATTACTGCACTTCAAGATTTATACACTGTAGATGGAATTAAAACATTACTGTGGACTCCCAAGTTTATAAACAACTAAGGGGAAAAGAAATTGGGTGTTTGGTGAAGGCAAGACACTTGTATATTTTTGCAAGCTTGCCAGAGCCAGTGAGAAGCCTTCAAGGATGGCAGCTGAGATGCTTCAGGCAGAAACACATTGTGGTCAAGGGCTGAAGCCAGGGGATGTGGATTTCTGTTTTCTTTCTTAATGAAATTATCAATGACACCTGATAGTACTGAGGTTCATGCCTGATCTTGTGACAATACAAGCTTAATATCCTTTTAAAATCAGTTTAAAACATTTTAGACCCCAACCTCATCTACTCATGTAAATGGACTGTAGTCTCCAATAGCTTCTTTTACAGTGGAAAACAAATGAAAATGTTTGCATACTCATAAGTATATGCATTTTATTTTTTGTAATCATGTATGTTTGTGACAATGCGTGTATCTAAAGAAAAAGTGCTACCTTGAAATACACATTGACTTAACTATAACTCATAGTTAGAATTTTCTTTTCTAGTTCTTCCATGTTGAAGAGCTTTCCATACCAGTGTGAAAATTCTGATGTAAAAATCTCAGATGCAGGAAAAAGTTTTCGTACACGAGAACTTATTGGAACCAAAGCCTAATTTAAAAATACATGAAAACAACAGTGACAAAAAAAAAAAAAAAAAAAACAAATAACAAAACTCCCTTTTCACCGTGGGATTTCTTTTGGTGGGTAGTTGAAATACAGTAATTGGTTGGTCAGAGAGAAAAGGAGAGATTTCCAAGGTCAGTGCTATTCTATTCTTAATGAAGTAATTGAAAATCCAAACATCTATACTTTGTAGTGGTCAAGATTTATGTTGAGGACTAGTCTGAGAAGTATGAGAAGTCACAGCTTGAAAACAAAGTAGTGGAGGAATATTTTTCCATCTATCAACTTTGAGTTTTTTCCTTTTCAGTGGAACTTCCCCCTGCTGATGTTTGCCTGGAAAATTGCTCCAGCCTTGTGCTGTGGCAATACAGTAGTTATTAAGCCAGCAGAGCAAACACCACTCAGTGCACTCTACATGGGAGCCCTCATCAAGGAGGTAAGAGAAACGGACTTCAGGAGTGCTTCTGACTCCCCTTACAGCTGGAGCCTACTAGAGCATATCTCATTTAACATGAATGCATCAGCTTTCATCAGCCACATTTCCTCCTGTTCTGTTTTCTTAGGCTGGCTTTCCTCCTGGGGTCGTCAATATTTTGCCAGGATACGGGCCAACAGCTGGGGCAGCAATAGCTTCTCACATTGGCATAGACAAGATTGCGTTCACAGGGTCTACTGAGGTAGGTATCTGAAAAACCAGGGATTAAAGAACAGTCTTGCGAATGAGTTGAGGGGTTACAAAAACAGTAAAATTAGTACCCATAGGCTAGACACCAAAAGGGCAGTGAGTACCCAAGCCCACAGAGGATAACATCGGTGTCATAGAACACTGGTGGAAGTGAAAGCAAAGGCACACAGGGACCATTTGACTCCACAGATCTCTTGAGCATTTTTGTGATACCGTCTGTGTAAGAACTATTCCAGAATCTGAGGTTCTAGCCTCTTTGTTGAGTCAAGAACAGCAGTGGCAGAAGCAAGTTAAGAAGCTGGAAGTCTAAACTAGTCTCTGGTAAGGATAAGAATGGAGACACAAGCTTTCCCTACTCATTGTTTGGACAGATCCTGTAAGTACAGTTGGAACTCACTATGCCCCATGAACCATAAGAGATGATATAGAGCAGGGTTCAGCACATTTTTTCCTGTATAGGCCCAGATAGTAAATGTAGATTTTGTAGGCAATGTGGTCTCTGCTACAACTACTCAGCTATACCATAGTATCACCAAATAGTCATAGATAATACTGAGTGTGGCTATGTGCCAATTAAAGTGTATTTATAGACATGGAAATTGGAATTTTTACATAATTTTTATGGATTACAAAATAGTAATCTTTTTATTGTTTCTAGACATTTAAACGTGCAAAAACTGCTTTTAGCTTGTAGGCCATACCAAAACAGCAGGATTAAATTTGACCCATGGACCATAGTTTACAGATCCCTGTTACAGAGTCACAAGTCAGCTTAGGAAGATTTATAAATGTTACTCAAATGTCTTTGGTTCAGGTAACATATGATAAAGTCTTATTCATTGTTTCAAGTAGAACCTTACAGATGATATCATCATTGAACAAAGGATGTCTGCAGGTCTAGAGCAGTGCTGTCTAGTAGAATGAGAGCAACATTTGTCATTTAAAATAGGCTAGTAGCCACATTAAAAAATAAGTGAAATTAATTGGAATAACTTTAATTCAGTATTTTCAAAATATTTCAACATATAATCACTATAAGCTATTAACACAATATTTTTCATTCTCTTATTCATGTTCTTTCTTGGAAATATGGTATGTGTTTTACACGTACAGCATATCTCTTCAGACTAGCCACATTTCAAGTTCTCCACTGCCATGTGTGCTACCATATTGGGCAGCACAGATCTAGAAACGTTATATCAGTTGATACAGAGTTAATTATACTTGGTTAAACTGACTCACAGTAGTAAATTTAATAAAAGATTTATTAATAAACTTGAATATCAATTCACAGATTACTGAGTTTTGTGTTTGTCAAGAGTTAACCTTGTTTGTTTCTAAACATTTTATTCTAGTTGTACTTGTTACTGTAATTTTGCAGTTTAATGAAATATTTGAATCAAACAGTTTAAGGCTTTGAAAATATTTACTAAAGGCTAGATACTAAGAAAAACTAAAGACGCAGTCAGTTAGGAGTAAGCAAGACAACTGTAAAACACTTGGGAAAAATAGAATGGGCACCTGGAATTGCTTTGCAAATGTTTTTAAGTCCCTATTTCACTTTAAAGAAATTGAAACCAGAAATCATAAATAATAATTTAGGGGTGTGATTTAATCAGAAGAGACAGTTGGACCCATAATTAAAGAAAAGTCATTGGTTCTATATCAAAAGACTGGAGAATGAATATATGTATTTTTGAAACCAAAATGAAATATTTAAAGTATCTTTTACTGCTGGCCAACCAATGGTCCTGATTGAGTCAGTCAAGAGGCGTCTATTGTGTAATTTTTTTTTTTTTTTTTTTTTTTTTTTTTTGAGACGGAGTTTCACTCTTTTGCCCAGTCTGGAGTGAAGTGGCACAATCTCGGCTCACTACAACCTCCGCCCACCATGTTCAAGCGATTCTACTGCCTCAGCCTCCCAAGTAGCTGGGATTATAGGCACCCACCGCCATGCCTGGCTAATTTTTGTATTTTTAGTAGAGACGGGGTTTTGTCATGTTGGCCAAGCTGGTCTCGAACTCCTGACCTCAGGTGATGGTCTCCCAAAGTGCTAGGATTACAGGCGTGAGCCACGGTGCCTGGCCTATTGTGTAATTTTTGTAAATAAAAATGACAGCATAATATATCAAACAAGAGATAACACCTTGCCCTGTCAGTACCTACATCTCTGCCATTTATTTTTAATAGCTGCATAGAATACTCTTACATCAGTATATCATAATTTAATCCTATATTTTTAATCCTGTATTAATGTACTCTTGAGGGTGTTTTTTCCACTTATTTTTCCTATTAAACAGACTACTGAAATAAAAACCTTTGGAGACCCAAGAAAAATTTTACTTGTGTGTGTGTATATGTATTTATAAATCTTTAACTGTATACACGTATGTATGTATACACACACGTGTATAAATGTACATATTAGACACTCAGTTGGATATGGTTCTAGAAGTGGAATTGCAAAATAAAAACATATTTATAACTTGCTTACCAAGAAGGCCTTAGAGTAATGGTTTCATTTATAAGAGGTCTTTTTATGTTAGGTATGTTAATCTTTTGTTTGTTGTAGAATTTGAAAATATTGTTTGTTCTTTGCTTTTTAATTTTTTAAAAACAGTTGTTTGCCATGTGCAGATTTTAAATTTACGCGTAGTCCTCTCCTTTAGTCTTTCTCTGACAGCTTCTGGATTTCCTGTCATTTTTGAATGACAGGAAATGTAGGTACTGACATGACAAGGTCTTATCTCTTGTTTGATATATTATGCTGTCATTTTTATTTACAAATCTTTAAGATTATACAAATGGCCCTAAATATTTTCTCTCAGTACTTTTATGGTTTTGTTCTTGTTTAAATCTTTAATCTGGTTGGATTTATTTTCATGTACAATGAAATGTGAGGGTTGTTTATAAATGAATGTTCAGTTACTTCAAAACAATTTATTAAACAGTCTACCCCTTTGTAACACATCTGAATATAACATAACATTACATGATACATTTCTGTATGTGATATATTTCCATATATACATGTTGGCGTAAACGTAATTTGATTAAAAGTAATGGCAAAAACTGCAATGACTTTTGCACCAAACTATACAGGAAATTTCTGTTTTACAGCTCATAATTTTGTCTGTTCTTTCACTACTACTAGACTGCCTGAATTACTAGGTTTTATAAGATGGTTGTTACCATAATGTAGGCAAGATACCTTCTTATTTGGTTTTTCAAAGCCCATTTATTCTTTTAGAAGACATTCAAACATAACATAAGCACCTTATGTTACTCTAAAAAAACTTTCATTGGAATTTTGATTGGCGTGACATTACATGTCTATATTAAAATGAGGAAAAGTGTTGTCTTTAGCATATCTTGTAGTGCAGGTCTACTAGTAATGATTTCTCTCACCTTTTGTCTAAAATTTTGTCTTCACTTTTTAATAACTGTTTTCTGGATATAAAATTCTAATGTGACAGTTTGTGTTTTGTTTTATTTTACTTTCAAGACTTTAAAGATAACATTCTGGCATGTTTCTGACTTTACTGTTTCTGATGAGATACAGCAATCATTCTTATCTTTATTTTACTGTAAGTAATGTTTCTTTTCCCCCAGACTGCTTTTGAGTTTCTTTTCAGCAATTTGATTGTGATGTGCTTTTGTGTATTTTGTTGGTTCGTTAAAATTTCTGCATCTGTGCGTTTCTAGTTCTCATCAAATTGGGAAACATTTTGACCATTATTTCTTCAAATCTTTTTTTTGCTTTCTACTTTCCCCTTCCATTTACAGATACGTTAGATCATTTGTCATTATCTCAAAGGTCACTAGGACTCTTTTATTCCTTTGTGCTTCCGGCTAGGTAACTTTCATTGTCATCTTTGGAGTTGATATATTCTTCTGTAATGCTTAATCTGCTTCAGAGATTTCATTTTTAAGTTCTAGAAATTCCATGATTTTTAAAATAGAAGATACTTTCTTCCTCACTACACCCCCTCATTCGTTTTTAAATTTATGTAGACATATCTGTTTTATAATCCTTGTCTGTGGCCGGGCTTGGTGGCCCACACCTGTAATCCTAGTACTCTGGGAGGCCGAGGCAGGTGGATCACCTTAGGTCAGGAGTCCAAGACCAGCCCAGCCAACATAGTGAAACCCCAGCTCTAGCCAGGCATGGTGGTGTACACCTGTAGTCTCAGTTACTCGGGAGGCTGAGGCAGGATAGGAGGCAGGTTGCAGTGAGCCGAGATCACACCACTCCACTCCAGCCTGGGCGACTGGAGTGAGACTCCATCTAATAATAATAATAATGAAATCCTTGTCTATTTTAACTTCTCTCTCATTTCTGGATTTATTTCTTTTGACTGGCGTTTTCCTGTTTTTGGGTCGTGTTTATTTTGAAAGGATACTGGACATTGTGACCATTATATTGTTGAACATACAGATTTTGTTGTTTTTCTTTAAAGAATGCCAAGCTTTTTTTTTCCCTAACAGGTAGTTAAGTTACTTGAGGTTCAACAGGTAGTTAAGTTACTTGAGGTTCAGCTTGTCTCTTTTGGAACTTAATTTTAAGCTTTGTTAAGACTAGCTTATTCTTATTAATAAGTAGAAGTCCTGCTGAGGTTTCTATTGAATGTTCCCAGTGTTCCACAAGATCTTTCTTATCTGTCTGGTCAGAACTCAGTGAGACCATCATATTCTGCATTGGTCTCCTCATCTCCTATTGCAGTCTAGAAAGTTTTGGCAAAAAAGGATTTCCTTTGTTTTCCTCTTCTCTAGATTCATAGTCCCATACTGCCTGATATCCAATGATTGAATAAAACAAGTCCATATACTTTTCTAGTTGTTTATAATGGTAAGACAAGTCCAGTGTCGGTTGCTCCATTACAGTTAGAAGCAGAAGTCTCCCTGGCACCTTTTGGTTAGTTTTGATGCTGTTCTTTGATTTTCTTTAGGTTTTCTGCAGATCGCCTTTACAGTTAATGAGGTTACTATTTTATTTAATTCCGTTGGTCAAACCAAAGTATTAGGAGTACAACCATAAGGACATACTGGATTTGAAAAAGCCCTAGATTTAATTAACAATTGAATATTTAAGAATCACTTTCATAAGTAACTCCTTTTTCATCTTTGAGTAAGCTGATTTGCTTATCAGTTTAGTCTTGATTTTATAAGTTTTACTTTTAGAAGATGGCAGTTTCTGGTCATATATGAAGATTTGTGGGGAGGACATTCTCTTTGGAGTCTATCCCTTAGGCCTTCTCAGTACCTCCAATAGTATCTTATGTATGGTAAACATACATTGTAAATATTGGTTGCTACATGAAGGAGGAAAGACTGAATTTGGTAAATAAAAACTTTATCTCAGAGCTAGAAGGTGAGGGATCAGTAGAACCCTTCCCTTCTTTAAAATGCCACTGTAAGCATAGGGTTTACTGTTTTTCACTACATAGCTATACAGTTATGGACCAGCCACTTGGTTTTGTACAAAATCGGTTTAATAATAGCATACATACCTGTTTCTCAGGGTCGTGAGAATGAAATGCAGTATGAGTTTGGGAAATTTTAAGCAGTAAGCAATTGTTAGTTTGTAATATGACATCAGCATCTCAAGAAGGGAGAGATCTCTAGGGGTTGGATGGTCTCTCAAGGTTTCAAGACAGAGGGATTTGGTGGGTCTGTAGGATATGGATAAGTAGAGTGAATTGGGAAGAAGGGCCAGTGTTAGTCAACAACTAGAAGAGGGGAACACAAAGTCTTAGTGGGACAGCATGGGGATTGGGAAGGGACTGAGGAGAAATGTTGGGAGTCAGATGAACTGGAAAATAATATGGTACAAATCAAGGCATTGGAAAGAATTCTGGGTCAAAAAATTGTGGCCAATATGTAGAAGATACCACAAGAAAACTATATACCAACATGTTATGAGTATAGATGCAAAAATCCTAAGCAAAATACTAGCAAATGAAATCCAGCAATATATAAAAATGATTATATACTACGACCAAGTGGGATTTATTCCAGGAATGCAAGGTTGGTTTTATATATGTAAAAAAATCAATGTAAATACGCCGTAGTAATGGAATAAAGGACAAAAACCAAGTGATCATCACAGAAGAAACATGTAGAAAAATGTTCACATCAGCATCATTCCTAATTGCCAAAAGGTGGAAACAACTCAAATGTCCATCAAATAAGCTGATTAACAAAAAGTGGTCTATCCATACAGTGGAATATTATTCACCCATAAAAAGGAATGAGGTATTTATACATGCTACAGCCTGAATAAATGAAAGCACTATACTAAATGAAAGAATCCAGTTACAAAAGGCTATGTGATGTGGCTATGTGAAATGTCCAGCATAGGCAAATCTATAAACAGACAGTTGATTAGTAGTTGCAAAGGACTGGGAGAATAGAAAGTGACTGCTAATGGAATATGAAGTATCTTTTGGGGTATTTGTGTCCTCAGAAGCAATGGTTGTGATGGATGCACAACTCTTAATATACTAAAATTCACTGACCTGTACACATCAAAAAAGTGGATTTTATGGGATACGAGTTACATCTCAAGCTGTGAAAAATCAATTTTACAAAGGCTTTACATTTTGGATATTAATAGCCAACATTGATTTAGCACTTACTTTGTGTTAAGTACCTGCTAAATACTTTGAATCCATTATTACAACAACCCTACACCAAAGAGCAAAGTGTGGCTAAGAGGGGTTAAATTACCTGCCCAGGGTTACATACTAGTAAGTTGTAGGGCTGAGAGTCACACACCACTATATTCCATATTACAGTGGTACACTGCCTCTCAGGCTAAGGGGACTGTACACCCTCCCATAGGAGGAGGGAGCCATTAAAATTCAGAGTGACATATTAATGGGGGTACTTAGGAAGGATAATTTCTCAGTGCCACATGCTTTGTTGAATGAATGGTCAAAAAAGAAAGGTCATAGACACATTGCAACTCCATTTTTCTTTTTCTTTTTCTTTTTTTTTCCTAAAATTCACTTCAAAATTGCATGGTTAGCCTCTTTAAATTTCATTTGTTAAAATATAAGGTTTCCGTTTCACACTGTCTGATATAGGACTTGAAAGTTTTAAACTTAGGTTGTTTCAAGTCAATTCCACAAACATTTATTGAGCACTTATGTGTCTAGCACTGTGTTAGATCTTGGAGAGGCAAAGGTGTTGTTTTGTGTGACTCAGTCTAGCCCAGGCAATAATCTGTGAATATGTAACTATTATAGTGTGGTGTGTTATGGGAGCATGGAGGAAGATGAGAATTCTCTGCATCATTACCTAAAAATGTTACGATTTTCAAGATGCTAAGATCAAGGATAGAACTAAAGTTCTGTCATTTAATATACTTTTCAAAAGTATCTGTATCTAGGAGAAAGGCATTAGTTGAAGATATTTACATTTGAATGAAAAGCTACTTTATTCAAAGATAAAAGTTATTTTAAGATAAAAGATAATTCTCCATCTTAATTCCACAGTTGTTAATATTCACAACCGGGAAGAAGAACTTAAGACTGTCTTCCTTTTCTCTTACCACTAATCTCTTTGGAAAAAAGGGAATTGTAGTTGTATGGGAACCAAAATACAAAAAGAACTTCGAGGAAAGGAATGCTAGCTGTGAGGACCCTTGTGAGTAATGTGTTGTTTGATATTGGCAGATAATCAACAAATACTGGTATCATTTATTCTCAAAATCATTTCCTATGCCAGATATTAAAGAACCAGTACTTTGTAAAAGCTCAATACATATTTTGCTGGAAGGTAGGATGGGATATTAGATTTCACTGCTTCCTTTCAATAGCAAATGCAGTTTTGTTTTTTTTTTTGGTCATTCCTGCAGTTGTACTTTTAACAGGCATTTAAACACCAGAGCTGCAGATTTTATGTGAATTCAGTGTCTATCCTTAGAAGTCTCTTTAATAGGATGTGAAAAACCTTATAGAGATGGGGAAATAAAAACAACACAGCCCAAAGAACCTAAATCATACCAGATGGGACATGTTGAGAAGGGTAGTGTGTGTCTGATTTCCTAGGGTCCTTAACTCTTGCTAGTTGAGCCAACACTGAACACCACATGCTCAATGACTGCTAAACATGTAGCTTCAGTGTTCTAGTGAGAGTAGTTAGTTGTCAGGTGGTGCAAAAGCCTGTAAAAGCTGGAGAAAATAATAGGTTTTCTTCAACAGTGATTTCCCATGAATCGTCTTTTTGCACTTCAGATTATATTCTTAACCACATTCAGGGCAAGTTAATGTCCATATACAAAACTATGCGGATTGCTTGTCATAAGCAAAGATAATCCCAACCTGAACAGTAAATGATCAATCTGATTAAGCTAATGATCAACAAAGACCAACCCATACAATTTAACATTACTTTAGGATTTTTACAGCTTTAATGTAGTTCAGCCTGAGTTAATTTCTCTTCATCCTTTACTCTCTTAAAAGAAAATAAAGTACTCCTCAGTGCTTTCCTAAAATGAAAGTTTGACAGAATAGTATATCACAACTCTATACTTTGCCTCTCTGTAAACCAACTACAGGAAATCATCACTTTTTCATAAGAAGTTGTGAACACAGTCTTCAAATCATGCTAAAGGAATCAAGATGAAATATGTCAGAGTCATATCAGAAAACTAGACAATTTAAACATCTATTATACTTGAATGGATTCATTCACAGTACATGTTGTTCTTCTCTCCAGACCTCAGATATCCCAGCTGTAGATTAGAGATGATTGTACCTACCTCATGGATTGTGAGGATGAAAGATGATTTGAACGTGTTCCCTGGAAAGTGTGTGTAGGTTAATCTACAATACAATAGTGTTGAGAGAGGGTCACTAGTGAGAGGTGTTTAGATGGGTACTAATCTGTTAACCCACATTAATAGATTAATGCCTTTATAAAAGGGCTTGCGGTTACACATTCAGTCTTGTGCTCTCTTGCTCTTCCATCTTTCACCATGGGATGACACCACAAGAAGTCCTTCACCTCATGTGTGTGTCTCAACCTTGGACTTCCCAGCCTCTGGAACTATAATTTCCTTTCTCTATTAGGTATCCAGTCTGGGACATTATAGGTAAACTGAATGGACTAAGAAAAGCTAGTATATCTAGTGTGTTTAGCACAGGATCTAATTCTTAGTAAAGTGTCAGTAAATATTAACCGTCATTGTTTTATATTTATTTTTAAAATGAAGTTTACGGGACAATTAATGCTTGGGGAAGTGTGGTATAATAGATGACGCACTGGATTTGATCCACCAATCATGGACCAAATCCCAGCTTTCCTGCGGTGTGAGTTTTGGTGAATTATTTAGTCTTTTCTTTCATGTCTTCTTCTATTAATAAGGCCTATGAATCACTCCCTACAGGCTCATTTGAAGATTAAAATAATGTATTTGAAAGTTCCAAGCATACTGCTTGGCATATTGTAAGAACTCTAATATTAGTTGAATCTGAAACTTCCATCTGCATATAATATTTCTATTATTATATGCAAACTTCCATTTGCATATATTTATTATATGTAGCAGTAACTACATTCTGCTGTCCTCTGGCAACTTTACTCTCCTTTTGTTTACTTTGTAGCTTTTGTAAATATTTTACAAATAATTTTGGCTACCAATAAGTGTTTTTTTGTGTATGTTTGCTCTTCTATTTCACTTCTTGGAAGACTGCCTGAGTGCTTGCTTGGATAAACTGATGATGAATCCTTTTTCTTTTTTGGTAACATAATGTACTGGATTTAGAATACGGTACAGGAACAGAGGAGCCAATTTTTTGAAAAGATTAACAAGATAGACCACTAGTCAGACTAATAAAGAAGAAAAAAGAGAAGAATCAAAAAGACACAATAAGAAATGATAAAGGGGATATCACCACAGATCCCACAGAAATACAAACTACTATCAGAGAATACTGTAAGACTAAACCAGGAAGAAGTTGACTTCCCAAATAGACCAATAACAAGTTCTGAAATTGAGGCAGTAATTAATAGCCTGCCAACCAAAAAAGCCCAGGACCAGATGGATTCACAGCCGAATTCTACCAGAGGTACAAAGAGGAGCTGGTACCATTCCTTCTGGAACTCTTCCGAACAACAGAAGAAGAGGGACTCCTCCCTAACTCATTTTATGAGGCCATTATCATCCTGATGCCAAAGCCTGGCAGAGACACAACAAAAAGAGAAAATTTCAGGCCAATATCCCTGATGAACCATCCAGCAGCACATCAAAAAGCTTATCCACCCCTGTCCCGTGCAACCCCATCCCGCAGCCCCCCAGCCATGAGTTATACACAGTTCAACAAGGGCCTCTTGTATGGGCTGTCAGCCAAGGTAAAGAACTGGCTCCTGTCCAAATATGACCCTCAGAAGGAGGCAGAGCTCTGAAGCTGGATCAAGGGACTCACCGGACCTCTCCATCGACCCCGACTCCCAGAAGAGCCTGAAGGGTGGGATTATCTTATACACACATGAACAAGCTGCAGCCAGACTCAGTCCCCAAGGTAAATCACTTCATGCAGAATTGGCACCAACTAGAAAACCTCTCCAACTTCATCAAGGCCATGGTCAACTATGGCATGAACCCCGTGGACCTGTTCAAGGCCAACAGCCTGTTTGAGAGTGGGAACATGAGGCACGTGCAGGTGTCTCTTTTTGCTCTAGCAGGGAAGGCCAAGACTAAGGGGCCACGGAGCGGGGTGGACATTGGTGTCAAGTACTCAGAGAAGCAGAAGCAGAACTTCAATGACGCCACCATGAAGGCCGGTCAGTGCATCATCAGGCTGCAGCTGGGCACCAACAAATGGGCCAACCAGTCAGCCTGACCGTGTATGGCATAAGGAGGCATCTCTATGACCCCAAGAACCACATTCTGCCCCCCCACGGACCCCTCGACCATTAGCCTCCAGATGGATACAAATAAGTGTGCCAGCCAGGTGAGCATGACGGCTCATGGGATGCGATGGCACATCTATGATACCAAGCTGGGAACTGACAAGTGATAATTCCACCAAGTCCCTGCAGATGGGCTACACCCAGGGTGCCAACCAGAGTAGCCAGGTCTTTGGCCTGGGCCAGCATATATATGACCCCAAGTACTGCCGGCAAGGCACAGTGGCCAAAAGGGCTCCCTTGGGTGCTGGCGACTGCCCTTACTACCAGGAGGAGTCCAGCTACGCTACTGAGGTTGCCAGCACTCTCTTCCCCCATTGTTCCCCTGTCTGGGTTTTTTTGGGTTTTTCTATGTTTTCATCTTTTTTTCTTTCTTACCCTTGGTTGACTGGCAGCACTGAACAGGTTCTCTGAGTGGCAAGATGGAATCAGGCAGCAGGGCTTTTTCCCCCGTTGCCTTGGTCCTTCACAGGACTGAGCCACCAGGCTGTGGGGGAAGGGGTCAAGGCCATATCCCAATATGTGTAGGGTGAGGGTCCCTGCTGGCACGTCCAGGCTGTCAGCAGAGCTGTGCTGGGGAGAAGAGACATGGGCTTGGAGGGAACTAGTCCCCGAAGGTTTCCGGTTGCCTCGCCTCTTCCCACTTTTGTCAGCTGATCAGTTTATGGTTTCTCTACCCGCAAAAGTTTCAGGAAGTATTAACAAAAGAAAAATACATTTTTTCCCCCAAGGAATGGGGTGAGGACAGTGGGGAGGGTGCTGGGAAATGAGTCCCCTGGGAAAGGGGGCCTGGCTATGATGCTAAATATTTCAGGATCCCAAGTGGCTGAGTTTCCCTAGGACCCTCAGACCAACAGACCTCAGACCTGCCTCAGGGCCCAGTGGGGAAAGTGAGTTCTGTACAAGGAAGTGGAATGCTGAGTTGTTGGGGCTACTCCCAAATCCCCGCCCCACTGTGGCCTCAGTAGGTTTTATTTTTAGTTGTTGTGGCCCAGGCTGGAGTGCAGTGGTGTCATCTTGGCTCACTGCACCTCCACCTCCTGAGCTCAAGGGATTCTCCTGCCTCAGCCTCCCAAGTAGCTGGGATTACAGGCATACGCCACCATGCTCAGCTACTTTCGTATTTTTAGTAGAGATGAGGTTTCACCATGTTGGCCAGGCTGGTCTCGAATTCCTGGCCTCAGGTAATCCACCCGCCTTGGCTTCCCTAAGGGCTGAGACTACAGGCGTGAGCCATTGTGCCCGGCCCCTTAGTAGGCCCCAGCCCTTCTCCCCTTCTGGGCCTTGCCAGCTATATTGCTCCATCTCCCTTGGCCACATGCCCCACCAAGTACTGCACAGGGACCCCCACCCAGGTGCCCTGCTCCATGAGATAATGTAAAATACGACTGTGGACCAAACACAATAAAACCTCTGTAAGGAAAAAAAAAAATCTTACCCACCACAATCAAGTCGGCTTCATACCTGGGATGCAAACAGAGCCAAACAGAACCAGTGACAAAAACCACATGATTATCTCAGCAGATACAGAAAAAGCCTTCAATAAAATTGTATACCTCTTCATGCTAAAAACTCTCAATAAACTAGGTATCGATGGAATATATCTCAAAATAATGAGCTATTTATGACAAACCCACAGCCAATATACTGAATGGGCAGAAACTGGAAGCATTCCCTTTGAAAACCAGCACAAGGATGTGCTCCCTCACCACTCCTATTCAGCGTAGTATCGGAAGTTCTAGCCAGGGCAGTCAGGCGAGAGAAGGAAATAAAGGGTGTTCAGATAGAGAGGAAGTCAAATTGTCTCTGTTTGCAGATGACATGATTGTGTATTTAGAAAACCCCATCATCTCATCCCAAAATCTCCTTAAGCTGATAAACAACTTCAGCAAAGTCGTAGGAAACAAAATCAATCTGCAAAAATCACAAGCATTCCTATACACCAACACTAGACAGCCAACTCATGAGTGAACTCCCATTCACAATGGCTACAAAGAGAATAAAATAGGAGTAAAACTTACAAAGGATGCGAAGGACCTCTTCAAGAACTACAAACCACTGTTCAATGAAATAAGAGAGGACACAATAAATGGAAAAACATTCCATGCTCATGGTTGGGAAGAATCAATATCACAAAAATGGCCATACTGCCCAAAGTAGTTATAAATTCAGTGCTATCCCTATCAAGCTACCACTGACTTTCTTCACAGAATTAGCACAAACTACTTTAAATTTCATAAGGAAGCAAAAAAGACCTCGTATAACCAAAACAATCCTAAGAAGAAAGAACAAAGCTGGAGGCATCATGCTACCTGACTTCAAACTTTTCTGCAAGGTTACAGTAACAAAAACGGCATGGTACTGGTACCAACACAGAGACATAGACCAATAGAACAGAATAGAGACCTCAGAAATACCATCACACATCTACAACCATCTGTTCTTTGACAAACCTGACAAAAACAAGAAATGGGGAAAGGATTCCCTATTTAATAAATGGTGTTAGAAAAACTGGCTAGCCATATCCAGAAAACAGTAACTGGACCCGTTCCTTACACCTTATACAAAAATTGACTCAAGATGGATTAAAGTCTTAAACGTAAGATCTAAAACCATAAAAATCCTAGAAGAAAACCTAGGCAATACCATTCAGGACACAGGCATGGGCAAACACTGAATGACTAAAAGACCAAAAGCAATGGCAACAAAAGCCAAAATTGACAAATGGGATCTAATTAAACTAAAGAGCTTGTGCACAGCAAAAGAAACTATCGTCAGAGTGAACAGGCAACCTACAGAATGTGAGAACATTTTTTGCAATCTATCCATCTGACAAAAGGCTAATATCCAGAATCTACAAGGAATTTAAACAAGTTTACAAGAAAAAAACCCATCACAGAGTGGGCAGAGGATATGAACAGACACTTCTCAAAAGAAGACATTTATGCAGCCAACAAACATCTGAATAATGCTCACCATCACTGGTCACTAGAGAAATGCAAATTAAAACCACAATGAGATACCATCTCATGCCAGTTAGAATGGCAATCATTAAAAAGTCAGGAAACAACAGATGCTGGAGAGGATTTGGAGAAATAAGAATGCTTTTACACTGTTGATGGGAGTGTAAATTAGTTCAACCACTGTGGAAGACAGTGTGGCAATTCCTCAAGGATCTAGAACTAGAAATACCATTTGACCCAGCAATCGCATTACTGGGTATATACCCAAAGGATTATAAAGCATTAAACTATAAAGATACATGTACTCGTATGTTTATTACAGCACTATTCACAATAGCAAAGACTTGGAACCAACCCAGATGCCCATCAGTGATAGACTGGATAAAGAAAATTGGCACATATACACCATGGAGTGCCATGCAGCCATAAAAAAGGATGAGTTCCTGTCCTTTGCAGGGACCTGGATGAAGCTGAAACTGGAAACGATCATTCTCAGCAAACTAACATAGGAACAGAAAACCAAACACCATATGTTTTCACTCATAAGTGGGAGTTGAACAATGAGAACACATGGACACAGAAAGGGGAACATCACACACTGGGGCCTGTCAGAGGTTGAGGGGCTAGGGGAGGGATAACATTAGGAGAAATACTTAATGTAGATGTGACAGGTTCATGGGTACAGCAAACTACCATGGCACATGTATACCTATGTAAAAAACCTGCACGTTCTGCACATGTATTCTAGAATTTAAAGTATAATTTTAAAAAAGAATACAGTGCTGGAAGAAGATGCCTGGTACCTATTAAGGAAGTCACGTATGATTTCTTGCTGTGGCCTAGAGTGGTGGCTACTCCTTCAAAATGAGTTTGCCAGAATGGAATTCTGGTGTAGGGAGAAATCTTTGCAGAAAAATGTTATGTAGTTTCCTTTGTTTTTCAGTAGTTGTGTAAAGACCACCTCACCTGCAGTGGTGAGGTTGGAGGTGCTTATTAAAACAGACTTCTGGACTCCACTCAAGATTTTCTTAAGTTAGAATTTTGGAAATAGGTTCAGGAATTCCCATTATTACTAAGTATACCCAGTGATTCTTACATTCATTGACATTTAAGAATCACTACTTTACACATAATTTGAATAGTTGGGTCATACTCCAGAAGATGTTTCCAGGCCCATTTGAGAAAAAAAACCACAGTTCTGAGTTTGTTAACCTGTGCTAGAATAAAGCAGTTGTGAAAACTGAAAGATACCACTCATATTGTTTACTATGTCTATAGTTGGTCAGGAGAGAGATAATTGATGGAATCCACCTTAAGAAAAAAAAATGAATTCACAGTCAGCAAAGCAAGGACATGGTCCAGTGTATTCCCTGTAACCATAAATTAACCAAGAAACAAAAAACTGCCAGTATTAGAAGTCTGCAGACATTTCTAAAAGCTCACACATACTATAAAACTATACAGAACTGGCAATACAGTAAACATCTGACTGAAGACAGGGGTACATATGGGCATGTGAGCAAAGTTCCACTTTGATTCTATTTCTCTGAAAGAAGCTCTGGCTCATACAGTGCAGCTGTAAAGTAAAAAGACATATCTATAAGCCACACTGCTTAAACAAGTAATACCATTGCTACTTCTCTGCCAATTTAATCTATTTGTAGTTACAGTTTCCCCTCACTCCTGTGTTCTTCTTATAGTGGAGCAGCCCTTGAACCCACAGAGCCACTAACAAACTGTCTAGCTGTAAAAGAGAGATGACTTTGAGAATCTTAGAACTGAGATTTCTCTTTCATTCCATAAGCATTTTTATTTTCCCACTGTGTACCAAGCATTATGTGTATAAAGATGCCCTTGAGTCACTCCATGTTTTACCAATGAAGCCATCGAGGCTCACCTAGCATACAGCAAATAGGGCTGATTGTTGGTAAAATCACCTGAGTTTTTCTCTATTCCTTCTCCTCTTCTGTGCTCCAGTCCTAGTCCCTGATTTTATAGGTTTAGCACAGCTAAACATCTCCAGTGCCCCCAGGACCATTATGTTCCCCCTGCATAAGTTGTTCAGGGGAGCCTGGGGAATTAGCTGAGGAATTCATGGGAAATTTTATCTTCCATACTTGGCTTATGAGATTTTCTTCTTAAGCAATTTTTTGGTGATTTGGCTATTACCTGCTTAAAGTGATATTCCTTAGGGAAGGCCCATGGTTAATTTCAGTTATAACTATTATAAGTGTTGGTTTCTAAACATGGAAAGTAACCACCATTTCCAAGCTAATTGACTCAGTTATTTGTTTACCAGTATGGAAGTAATGAAATGGGTGAATCAACACTCTATGTCAAGAGATTTCCCTAAAATAGCTTGCTTTAAATTAACAACCTCTCTTTTGAGCACTACACTTCTAACTGTAGTGTGGACATCTCTACCTGCGTATCCATCATATGCCCAAATCCATACTTCTTAGGGTAACAGATTGATTCATGACCTGACCCCTGCCTTTCTCATCACCTTCATTTCCTACACCTGCCCATTGTATACTTGCCTTACCAAACTTTTTGCGAAACCCCAAATGAGACATGCCTTTCACAGTTCTGTGACTTAACACATGCCATTTCTTCTACCTGAAATGAACTTTTTTCCCTTATCTAGCCAGGGAGGCCTTAGCTCAATATCTTTTTTTCTAACTTCTATGCATATAAATAAAAACTGATCAACTTTATAGTGACTATGATGCTTTATTCCTTGGATTTGTAATCTCAAATATTGCCTCCTTTTCACTCCAGTCATCAGACTTTATTTTATTGGCCACTGATCTATTTTTCACCACCTTTTCCTTGGAAGTTTTTTTAATTCACTTTTTTCGTCTGTTGGACTCTAATTATTTCAAAATATAATAAATTTATTTCTAATGAATTTTACTTTGATTATAACCATTGTATCATGTGTTAAGTCATCAGGTAGATTGAATGTAATTTTCCTGCCAGTAGTCCGCAAAGGACAACAAAGAGATATATGGCATAATTTCTGTAATGAATTACCATTTTTGCTTAATGTACCTTTATTAACAGCTTTATTGAGGTGTAATTGATATATAGTAGATTTCACATAAAGTTTGATATGTCTTGCCATGTGTATCCATCTACCTGTGAAACCATCAGTAGAGTTCACGGTGAATATGTCCCTCACCCTCACGTTTCCTAGTGCCCCTTTGTAATCTCTCTCTCTCCACCCCCACCCCCACATTCCCAGGCTTTCTGGCACTATAGATTATTTGCATTTTCTAGAATTTTATATAAATGGCAACATATAGTATATACTCTTTTGGCCATTTTTACTCAGCACAGTTATTGAGATCTATGTTGTTGTATCAGTTCATTCCTTTTTATTGCCAAGTAGTATTCCACTTATGGGTATACAGTTTAAGTATTCTGAATTCAAAAAATCTGAAATCTGGAATGCTCCAAAACCTGAAACGTTCTGAGCAACAACATCATGCTCAAAGGAAATGCTCATTGAAGCATTTTGGATTTTCGATTTCCAGATCAGGGATGCTCAACTGGTAAGTATAATGCAGATATTCCAAAATCTGAAAAAATATCCCAAATTCAAAACGCTTCTTGTTCCACACATTTTGATAAGGGATATTCAACCTGTATCAGGTTTAATATCCATTCAGCCATTGATGAACATTTGGATTGCTTTCAGTTTTGGGACTACTACAAATAAAAGCTTCTGTGAACATTCATGTGCAAATATTTGTATGGACATGTATGTCCTTTTCTCTTAGGTAAATACCTAGGAATGGAATGGCTGGATTGTGTGATAGGGCAGGAAACTGCCAAACTGTTTTCATATCAGTTGTACCATCTTACATTCCTCCCAGCAACGTGTAAGACTTTGAATTTCTTCACCTCCTCACCAACATTTGATGTGCTTAGTCTTTTACATTTCAGCCATTCAAATAGGTATATAGTGTTGTCTCAATGTGATTTTAATTTCCAATTCTCTACCATTGACTCTCCTTTAATTTGCGTATTTGCCACAGTATATCTTCTCTGGTGAAGTATCTTTAAATCTGTGCACATTTTGGAGAGGAGGGTTGTTTGTTTTTCGTATTGTTGAAGTATGAACATTGTTTGTATATTCTGGATAAAAGTCCTTTGTGCTTTGCAAATATTTTCTCCCAGTCAGTGTCTCTTAAAGAGAAGTTTTTAATTTTGATGATGTTCAGTTTATTAATATTTTCTTTTATGGATCAGGCTTTTGGTACTGTGTCTAAGAAATCTTTGCCTAACGTAAGATCACAAAGACTGTCTCGTATGGTTTTTTCTAGAAATTTTATAGTTTTATGTTTTACATTTGGGCCTATGATCTACTTTAACTTTTGAGTATGTTAAGAGGTAAGGATCCAAGTGCTACACAGATGGATAGATAATGACAATAGTTCCTGCACCATTTCTTGAAAAGACTGCCCTGGATCGATTGAATTGCCTTTGTGATGTTTGCCTTTTTCAAGCATAAGTTTTCCATATTTATATGGGTCTTTTTTTTTTTTTTTTTTTTTTTTTTTTTGAGACGGAGTCTCACTCTGTCACCGAGGCTGTAGTGCAGTGGTGCGATCTCAGCTCGCTACAAGCTCCGCCTCCCGGGTTCACGCCATTCTCCTGCCTCAGCCTCCTGAGTAGCTGGGACTACAGGCACCCGCCACCTCCCCCGGCTATTTTTTTGTATTTTTAGTAGAGACGGGGTTCCACCATGTTAGCCAGGATGGTCTCAATCTCCTGACCTCATGATCCGCCCACCGTGGCCTCCCAAAGTGCTGGGATTACAGGCATGAGCCACTGCACCTGGCCCTATGTGGGTCTATTTCTATACTCTGTTCTATTTCAGTAATCTGTGTAACTGTTACATCACAAGTACCACATTATTTTTACTATTGTAGCTTTATAGCAACAGGAAATTTTTTTATCTTCACAAAGAAAACATTAACAACTACATATGCAATCTTCCAATACTGAGATATTCAATAGGGAACTGAGAGAGAGAAGAGAGAATTTGGGAAAGAGGATAGGGTGGAAGGTGGCTCTTTGAATTGTTTTGCTTTTAGGAATACTTAAGATATTAAGTAGCCTATTGCAGTGTGAATAGAGCAAGTTTCAGCTAAATTTTCTGACAGAATCTACATTTGATTCTTCTCTCTCTCTAGAGAGGCTTACATTCATTTGGAGGGGAACTAATCCTGTGACTTCTAGGTTATCTCTTAGTTTCTTCTCTGGAATGGCATTATTGGCAGACACTAGAGGACTTAAGGGAGAACAGCATTGTTCTAGAATATAAAAGCCAACTTGTAATTTCCATATTAGTTGTGGATGGAGAATTTTCACAGGCAAATCAAATGATCACATAATCCCCAAACCCCTTTTCAGCTGTAGTTATTTACTACTTTATCCATTTATTCTTTTCTAAGTTTGCAGCATACTTGAGAAGTTATATAGATTCTTCCAGAGTGAACATGTCCCTTAAATTTATGGATTTGAACATGGCTTCTGCTGTGTTCACCTTAGGGAGATGGGACCTATTGGTACATTACAAAGTATCTGGAACAGTTAACAACAAGAATCTTATTTGAGGTGGCTGCTTTCCACTTTACTAACACAAAAGTCCTATAGAAAGCCAACAACTTTACTCAGATTAAAGATGGGATTAATTTCTCCTTATGCAGCTAAATACATAAGCAATGCATGTAAATATTTAATAAATATAGAAGAGCTCTTATAAACACAAGTCAATAAACAACCTCAATAAAGTGCGGGAAACAGTATGCATTTTGCTTGGGATAGTGTTTTCTTTACTCAGTGAGGTTAACAAACAATGATCTCATCATTAGTCAACAAGATAGTAGAGAGACCATCAAAGCAAACTACAGGAGAGTCCAGATTGATTCGTGCCAAACAAATGTTTGTAGCTAACAGCTGTATTATCACTCATTCTAAGTTACGCAGCTGGGGTTCTCCTTTCATTTCCTAAGTGAGATAAATGTCATGCTGCATGATACAAGCACCATCTCTACTGCTTGAGTCATGAATCAGCTCAGCTCCCTCCTAGTTAGCTTCGCCCCTCATTGTAGGTTGGGGGAAGTGGCTTGCTACAGTTATAGCTATAAATAGCTAATAAGCTTTTTTCTAAGGTTGTTTGAGTCCATTTGTGAATCATTCGCTATTTTATTTAAAAAATACGGGTTTGATTGAATGTCATGAAGGTATTGAAAAAACCAGTTTCATCTGGAAAAATGTTTGGTTTTGTAGGTTTAAAACTATTAGCATAAAACTTCTCTTTTTAAAAAATTCTTAAATCAAAACTTGAAGACTGGAGAATAAGAAAAAGTATGGTATAGTCTCTGCCTGCTGGATGAGATTCCATGATTTATTCTCTAAGTCAAAGATTCTGCAGTTAGCTTTCTCCTCAGTACTCAGGCTGAGTTTGGACAGGTCCTAAGGTGTTGATCCCTTTAGCTCATCTAGTTAATGGGACATAGAGTACTCTTGACTATTCCATGCTTTTTCCTATCAGAGCAGACCAAGACAATCAAAACCGTGATTTTTAAAGCTTATCTAAAATAGAAATGGGAGAGTATTATGTAAAAAAGGATGGCTAAATGTACAGGGCAGTTGATCCTAGAACATGTTAGTGGTAGGTGATGCGTTTAACTGTCAAAATGCTACTCACAGCAAAGGGGACCCAATCCCCAGGAGGAGGTCTGGAAAAGAGGAGGGAAAAGAACCTGAGGCTTGGTGTGCACATTGTGAGACCAGTCCTGGCTCTGCCACTCAGTGGGTGCCTTTTTGCAAGTCATTTCTTGATCTCTGTGAGTCTTTTTTCCAATTATAAAGTAGGATAATAATTCCTGCCTCCCAGGATTGTCATGAAGATTAAATAAAATAATGTTTGTGAAAACAAGTAAACAGAATAGGTGTTCAATCAACAATAACATTAGCTGGACACGATGGCTCACGCCCATAATTCTAGCACTTTGGGAGATCAAGACCAGAAGATTGTGTGAGCCCAGGAGTTCAAGACCATCCTGGGCAAGATGGCAAGCCCTGGTTTTTGCAAAACTAAAAATAAATAAAAGAAAGTAGCCAGGCTTGGTAGTGTGCACCTGTAGTCCCAGCTATTCGAGAGGCTGAAAGGCAGGATTGCTTGAGCCCAGGAGTCCAAGGATGCAGTGAGCCGTGATCACACCACTGCTCTCAAGCAATTTTTATATTCTGGCTTATTGACTTAACACATTATTTAAAGTTTGTCTGGGTCCTGGTGGCTCACGCCTGTAATCCCAGTGCTTTCAAGGCCTAGGCAGGAGGACCCCTTGAGGCCAAGAGTTTGAGACCAGCCTGGTCAACATAGTGAGACCCTGTCTGTACCAAAAAAAATTTTTTTAATTAGCCAGGCATGATGGCAAGTGCCTGTGGTCCCAGCTACTCAGGCTGAGTTGGGAGGATTGCTTGAACTCAGAATTTCAAGGATGCAGTGAGCCATAATCATACTACTACAGTTCAGCCTTGGCAAGAGAGCGAGACCCTGTCTTAAAAGAAAATCTTCTGTGTGTACATACACATATTTTTTAAAAAGTCAGTCATTGTAGTGGGGGAGACAGCTATTAAGCACAATGTGAGAGTTATGTACATAGCGCTGTGAGATCAGAGAAGGAACACCAAACCCTGCAGGGAGGGGAGGGGAGGAAAGCCACCTTCTCAGAGGAAGTGAAAGATGTATCTCTGTAAAATGAGTTTATCATCAAGTAAGCAAGGCGTGAAAAGGCTTTGCAGGTAGATGGAGCAGCTTCTACCAAGGCACACAGGCATGTTCCAGGAAGGGCAAGTGGTTTTGTGTGGTTAGAGTCGTGGGCGTGTGGTGGTGGGAATGGTGGGAAAGAAGGCTGGAAACATAGTGGTTATATTGGCCTTCATAATCTGAATTCCACAGATAAAGGTTTAAACTGCTGTTACCACATAAAGGAACTGCTTCAGTGCCTTGGTCTTGTTTGTTTCTGGTAGAAATCTGGACAGATTAATTTGGCCTGTTATTTCTGGGTACTTCAGAAAGACAAATACCCATTCCCCATATTTTTGGCATTTCTGTTCCCAACACAGTTGGAACCAGGAAGCATAGCAATGAGAATTAAGAAAGGAGAACAGGGAAGAAGCAGAGAGGAGATCTATTTGGGATTTATGAAGAGATATTACAAAAAGCAGGCATCTTTGACTAGTTTACTGGGATCTCTAGTAGAGATTTATTTTTCTATTTTTAAAAAGGTATATCTCTGAGAAGAAATCTACCTTGATATGTGTAATAAAATAGCTCTGACAAGGAACTCACCCTAATATGAGTAATTAATAAAAAGAAACATTTTACCCAACTTTAGAAACTGTTCAGGGAGCAGCTGCCCTGAATAAAGAGGGCATGAAAAGCCTTTTGTGTTCCTTTTTGTCCTGTATAACAAATTATTTTTCTTGCAAAGCCCCAAATTGCTTTCCCCTACATTGCCGCATTGCTGTGAACATGATTCCAGTACACTGTGGCTCTTCCAGGGATACTCCTGGTATCAATCTTGAGGCCTATTCAAACGAGGATGGGAGTCAGAGTTGAACTGTGCCAACATTCCTGCTGAGAATTAGCCCAGTTTCATTATGTGCGGAGGAGCCCCCAGTTCACTGCCCTTACATGTTTGGGGTACCCAGAGCTGAGAGGCTCTGCAGGGAGTGCAAAGTTAAGAAACTGCATGATAGGAACACTATCACTTACTCTTTCATAATGAGCTCTGTGCAGGGAAACAAAAAAGATGAGGTTTTTCTGTCATTCAGTGCGGCTGTGGCGTTCTACTTGTAACAAGCTACTTCTGCTTCACAAGGCAAGAAAAACACAAGAATGGTGGACAGACTCTCAGAATGAGCAGAGTCCCCAGGAGTCCTATCTGTCTTTTTTAACTCCTTCAATTAACTGGAGTACTAAGGGAGAGATTTGTTGCCTGGCCTGTGCCTTCATTCTACAGATGAAGAAACTGAGACCCAGGAGGAGGTGAAGTGGCTTTCCCGAATTGAAGATTCATTAGAAGCTAGAGTTTGTAGTACCAGGTCTTCTGACTCCTGTGGGTCAACTGGGGCAGGAGGTATAAGACTCAATATGGGCTTATAAATATATAAGCCTAAATATGGTTATAATTAGCCAGGTTGTCAGCAATGCGGCAGAAGGTATCACACGAGTGCATTGTAAAATCTTTTCTGCTTGGAAGAAAAGATGACAGCGAACTAAAACTTTGATCTCTGTGGCTTTATGTGCCTTTATCCTATTTAATCCATATTACATCATATATAGGATTTTATTTCTCAAACTGTATGTTTACCTGTTTTATTTTACAAATTGCCCGTATCATCAGGTACATCTCTATCAACTTGCCTTTTAACCACTTGGAAGACCTGTGCACCCCTGCAGCCTCCTTTATCTTGCCAGGCACTCCCACCTTCTGGTCATGTCGGGAGGGGCAGTATCCCTCAGGAACCAAAGTGAAACTTTTCCATTTTAGAAGATTGGTCAATCCTAGGCCTTTGTTTTATGTGTAATTCGTTCGTTCTTAGACTTTCTAATGCCACAGACTTTGACTTTGGAAACCTTTGGGTTATAACAAAGTACTGAGGAACTATAACTTAATCTGTTCAGATCTAATATTAAATGAGACCCAGAGTTTTTCCCTAGTGAACTGCAAAGCCACGTTTATTGAACACCTACTAGGTTTACATGGGAGTCCTTTTAGCTGTGCATTCCTTATTGGTAAGGGAGTATGCCCAACAGTGCACCTGGCACATAGGAGAACTATGAATATGTGTTGAATGAGGGGCATTGGTGAAAGCCAGGGTTGTTTAGGAGTGTCCTGTCCTGTCCTGAGGCCACTCCAGATGGAAGTGGTTCCCCCATAGCCTAACACCTCCCATTCTGTCTTGAACTGCAACTCGACTTTCTTCCAAAGATGAAGGGGAAAGGTATTATTCATCTGAGATTTGCCTTGTGGTATTTAGCACAAATTTGGTTTCTGAGGAAAGGCTGGTAAAGCATTGATGCAGGGAAAATTATTCTTAGGTAGTATTCTCTGATGATCATAGACGGAGTGAAACTTTTACTTTTTTTTTTTTTTTTTTTTTTGAGACGGAGTCTCGCTGTGTCTCTCAGGCTGGAGTGCAGTGGCGTGATCTCGGCTCACTGCAAGCTCCGCCTCCCGGGTTCACGCCATTCTCCTGCCTCAGCCTCCCAAGTAGCTGAGACTACAGGCGCCCGCCACCACGCCCGGCTAGTTTTTTTTGTATTTTTAGTAGAGACGGGGTTTCACCATGTTAGCCAGGATAGTCTCGATCTCCTGACCTCGTGATCCACCCGCCTCGGCCTCCCAAAGTGCTGGGATTACAGGCTTGAGCCACCACGCCCGGCCGAAACTTTTACTTTTATATAGTTACTGTAGCCATGAATATAATCACTGGCCGACATTTCTAGTGGCAAAAAATAACCTCTAGAATGGTCTGATGAATATCAGGGAGTAGGGCTAACAGAAATGTAATGCCTGCTGGGCCAGCAGTGTCTGCCAACCCCAAATATTTATTCGGCATCTTACTATGTGTAAAACTCATGATTTTTCCTTGCTTTTGGTTGTTTCTTGAATGTAAACCTGAAGGCAGAATCTATGTTCTGTTTTGTAACTGATGATTTATGAACATTATTTGTGTCTTCAAGAAGTCATATTCCTACCTACTTTGAAATCAGCTTTGAGTGCAGGGATAAGATTTTGATGGTATGTGGCACACATTAGTGCTCAGTAAATATAGAAAAGAGAACAGAAAAATGACAGAATGCTGGGAGGAAGGAAGGGAAGGAGAGGGAGTAATCTCAAGCCTGGTCCCTGGCGTCAGTCTGCAGATAGTCCAACAGGTTCTGTCATGAACCAGCTGGGGAGCCTGGTGACATTCACTAACTTCTAACTCAAGTTTGCTCATCTCTAAAATGAGATAAAACCTCCTTTGTAGGGTTTTTGAGAGGCTTAAGTGACGTAATGCTTGTAAATATCTAACATAGACTACTCAATAAATATTAAATTCAATGAATAATATGTTTGTGAATTCCAGTAATTGTCTTGCTGAGAAAGCAGTTACCTGTTTATCTTCCTGGAGTTTAAAATGAGTCCACATCAGTTAATTTGGATTCCCCAGAGCGGAGCGAGCAAGCACACTGACATTCTCAGGAGAGCAGACAGTCACAGACGACAGCATCCTCAGGGAACACCCCTCCCTGAGTGCTGGCATTAAGTCAGAGGATTGCTGTTTCCCCAACTGCCCTTCACTGTGAGTTCCCCCTCTCACCAGTCATAATTTTCACCATTCCCAGAACAGAGGGCCAGATTCTCCTTCCCTTTGTGTCTGCCTATTTTCTTCTCAGAGGAGCATCTCTGTGTGAGAACGGGGACTTTACTGAGCCCAGGTCTTCCTGAGGCCCTTGCCTGGAAGTAGAAGAGACACAAACTGGCAAGAGAAAGGCAATCTGGCAGGTTGGCCACAGCTCACCCATCAAACTTCAGGGCCAGATGTTAGCATTTTCCAACACCTTGATAAGTAATGTTTTCAGCAAATCAAGAAACTCTAGTTCTGCCTCTTTCAGAGACATCACTTTTTCCCTTTTCTCAGGATGGGGATACATTTTCAAAATCTTTTTTACAAGGAGGCAGAGTTACAGCTAATGAGTGACATTGGAGACTGAGGGGAAGTTGGAGTTTCCCCAGTGTTTTTCTGAAGGAGTTAACAGCATAGGCAGTTTGGGAGATCTAGGGGAGACCTGCTTTGGAAGGTCCAGCCATCTCCTTAACATCACCCCCATTTCTCTCCATTGAACATGGAAGAAAAGGGGAGGCCCTGGCTTCTCACACTTGCTCATGGTTAGCATGTCTGCACACTTACTGTGTGCCAGGCTGGGTTCTAAGTGCCATATATGGTATACCACTTAATCCTCAAAATAGAATTATAAAGTACATAGTATTTTTATCCCCCCCTACAGAGGAGGATCCAAGGCTCAGAGATAGTAAATAAATTTCCGAGGCTCAAACAGTTATTAAGTGATAGAACTGGTTAAAAACAAACAAACCAACAAAAATCCGGGCAGCCTGGCTCCAGAGCCTTTTCTCCTACCCAGGGTTCTCTGCTGTCCGCAAAGTCATTAGTCCCACTGGAGGATCTCAACAAGGGACTGCAGGAATTGAAAGTAAATGTAGCGTTTCTCTTCCCCAGGCTTTTAAAATATTTAATTTTCAGGTAAATTTCAGGAACAAGTAGCAATTTTTCATCTCAACAAGACCAAATTGCCTCTATGGGCTATATGGTGGCTCTGCTCTCCTTTTTCCGTAAAGTGGCATATGCTCTCCAGTAGAGTCGGACCCTGTTGCAGGTTAGATTCCCAGGGAGCATTCACGGAGTTGTACTTTAGCTTGCAGGATTTTACTAGGGATCCCTGCTGAAGGGGAGTGGCCATGGGGAAGTAGAACTGCAACACAGGCCTGACACAGCCTCTGCCAGTCACGTGGGTCATCATGGAGTATATACGGCCCCTCAGAGCCCAGTCCTGTGCTAGGCTGAAAGGGTAGGACCTTTATACAAATCCTGCCACCACCAGTAGGTGGATATGGGCCACTTGGAAGAGGGCATCTCCTTGGGCAAGGGGGCCCTTTTCAGCTGAGGTGGACCCAAAGGAGGTGACAGCACTCCCCATCACTGAGGTAGAGTTGTGCCTTGAGCAGGGGCTCTAAGTAGTGGATCTTTGTTTCCATAGTGAGACTTTCATTTGCATTGCCAATGTGAGTATATTCATTGGCAAGTGCTTTCTCCTAACTCAGCCTCTTGTTTTGTTGGATTCAAGATAAACGGCATTTACAAGATTGCACAAAAAGAGACAGATTCTCAACTGTCTGGTATCCTTTTACTGTAGCGCTAGGCAGAGGCAGAGGTATAATATTGATTGTCTCTTTGGAGCATGTAATAAAAATCATGCCTGGCATTTTGAGAGATACATGAACAATTTGTTTTACCCTCATGATATCTTTAAAGTGGCACCAGTTGACATTTTTCTGGAGCCGGAGTCCAAAGCTAAAGGCCACAATACAGTGATGGAAATCTCCGGTTACATTTTGCTTGCCAGTTGTCTTTAGAGAAATCTTTCAGTGATGAAGATTCCAGATTTAACTCCGTTTTCCTTACTCCTTCCATCACGAAACTAAAGCTATCTTCCAGTTCACTCCAGCATGGACATTAAACTGTACCCCACTAACTTATGTCTTGTACACCCAAGTTGATGACAAGAGCTGGGTTGGTTTGCCTTTTAGCATTTGTTACTGTTGCATCCCAATGTTACCCTGAGCTGGCATTGACCAGTGACTGTCTCAGCTGCAGGGTGTGCAAAACCTGTCTCCATTTCCCTTCTTTCAGGTTGGAAAGCTTATCCAAGAAGCAGCTGGAAGAAGTAATTTGAAGAGAGTAACTCTGGAACTTGGAGGCAAAAGTCCTAATATTATTTTTGCTGATGCTGATTGTAAGTCAATGACACGTCCCATACATGAACCAGCACACACCCTTTGGTACTCTCTTTTGTATCTCCACTTTTTATAGGACACTAGCAAAAGATCTTTGAAGCTAAGGGCAATTAAGAAGATCTCTAAAGAGAAAATAGTTTGATAATGGGGAAAAAGCACTTTTCAGTTGACGACTGAACCATTTGTTTTCTAGACACTAATGAGCCATTTTGAATCTGTGATGTTGTAGAACGGGAGATGAGATGAAGGCTTGGTCAGTGGCATATGGTTAAACAGCAACGGTCTCAGCTGCTGAGCACCTGAAGGACAGTCTCTGCGTAGATACAATAAATCTGTAACTTTTCAACTGTGCCTGGTGGCTGGTAGACCATTATAAATAAATCCAACTTCATCAGCCCTGCCAGCATTTTCCAAACCCACAGCCCCTTTTCTGTTTACTCAATTCCAACCCCTTTCTGCTACTCCCATGACTTTCAGTCAGGATGACAGCACACGTGGGTCAGTTCGGTATGTGTAGTCCTAAAGCTGGGATGATTCCACCTTGCCAGTAGGACCTTCCCGAGGCTTAGAGCAGTAACTGAGAAACCCCATGTCTCTAGGAAGGATGCCACCTAGGCCATTCTGCACAGGTGTGACCTTTCTGTTTTGAAAAGCTCTCCAGGTAAGGAAATCCCAACATCTCATTCAGTGATTTTTTTTTTCCTTCACATTTTGCCAGGCAGAGCTGCTTTCCCAGTTTCACCACCAGAGAGATCAGAAAACCGAAAGCAGATTGCTTGAATTTCAACCCCAGCTTGGAATTTGCAGAGTTTAGCTTTAGCTCTATGTTAGTTGTCAAGAAAATCAGAATCCTTATGCCTGTTCCTCTTGAGGAGTAGGAACCCCATCACCCTCACATTGACTGATTCATTTATTCAGTCAGTCAGTCATTTAGCAACTAATAGATGTCAGATTAAGCTATTTTGAAGTGTAAGATAGAAGGGATGAATATGGAAGAGTTATCATGCGATTTTACACAAGTCCATGTCAATCTAGAGGCAATTTAGTGTCTTCAGAGAAGACCCATTGGTGTTATGGTTTAATCCCCCAAATACCAAACATACCGCTACAAGGCCCTGTACATTAGGAGTTATAAATTGGCCAAATACAAAATATAGACATGTTTACCTGTCTAAACATTACGCTATGTTCAAAACAAAAACTGCACATTAAAATATTGATTTCTGTGAAAATTGAGAAGATCTGACAACCTGGGGCTCGTATTTATGCATGGCAATGATTAAATGTAGTGACTTACTTTCTTAGCCGCTCCATTACTTGCTCCATTACCACCTGGTAGCCTCATACCTTTACCTTGTCTGCCTAGCCCTGTGGTGTACTGGGGATTGAGACTCCTGTTATACGTGAGGTTCAGTCCCTCTGTTTGCAGAATAAGAAAGAGACCCAAAGAAGTGAAGTCGTTCAAGTTCACATAGCATGTCAGGGTGTAGTTAGAACTGGAACTAAGTTGCATTCCCAATCCAGTACTATTCATGGTTATATCCTGCAGTGAGCACACTATACCTGGGGCTTTGGAGAGGGGAGGGAGGTGGCTCCAAAGACAAGCAGTGGCAACATGGCTGTTTCCTCTTGTAGTGGACTATGCTGTGGAGCAGGCCCACCAGGGTGTGTTCTTCAATCAAGGCCAGTGCTGCACTGCAGGCTCTCGCATCTTCGTGGAGGAGTCCATCTATGAGGAGTTTGTGAGAAGAAGCGTGGAGCGGGCCAAGAGGCGCATAGTGGGGAGTCCCTTTGACCCCACCACTGAGCAGGGTCCCCAGGTAGAAAAATCATAACCATTCCCTTGGTTTACTTAATTCTTGGCTGGCACAGAACTGTGTGCACTCTAGTAGGACCCAGCAAAGCAACATCTTTCTTTTCAGCTGCCTCCTTTATTCCCCACCATGTCTTCATGGCTGGAAATGTAGCCAGAGAGGGATTGCTTATTTCTTAGGCTTCTCTTTCCCTTTCTAAGTTGTATCTCTGAAAAACTATGGCATTACTGTTACTTTAAGAATATTCTGACCTTTGGGACTAAGCTGGAGTCTCTCAGTTCTAAAGAAAGCCCTGAGTTATGACAAGATGGGTCTCGACACTAGAACCCAGTCCCAGTCCTTCCAATCACTGAACTTTAGGACATCCCTACAGATGCCACAGTCAAGGTGGGTAGATATCTTTCTTTCCTAGAGCCATCTATCCTTTTATGAGCTGCCAAGGAGTCTGTCCAGCAGCCTGAACCAGTCTGGACATATCACTTGTAGCTTGTGAATGTGTAGGAAATGAAGGGCTGGCTCACTTCCCTTTTGCTGTATGGTTATTTCTTAACCTGAATGCCTCGTGTGCTGCAGTGGGGTGGGGAGGGCCACAAAGTCTCTCCTGAGCAGCCAGACTACACTTTTCACCTCTGCAGGTTCACCGTAATCATCAAGGCATATTTCTAAAGGGAATTCTGGTCTTAATCTGTAGACAGCTTCTGAGACTTTTTAGAAGGAACTTGGACCAGCTCCTATATGGGTCACTAAAGCATGGGTTTTCCTGTTAAGGGACAACATCTCCTCAGTTTAGGGACTATTCAAGAGAAGACTGATGTTCTGGCTGAGCCATTCAAACTTGGGTGAATGTAGGTTTTTGTATTATTTACCTCTGTCAGCTTTTGGGGAGGAGCCTGACCTTATTTTTTTTGGACTAGGAAACTAGTCCTTCACTCTTTACTGTTAATATTTTTCTCTAAAGTTCCTCTAAAAATGTAATAGGAATTCCTTTAAAAACAAACCACAATAAGATTGAGTGTGTAGAACTATCTAAAGAGGCTGTGTGCTAATTTTTGCCTCTTTTTTACTATCAATACAACTTGCTAACTTACTCCATTATAAAGGTCAGTTTTCCCTCATATGAACAATGAATAGTAAATTAGCCAGTGTCTCCATCATTTTGAAACATTTTTCTAAATGTTCAGCTGGTACTTCTGATTAGGCAATATCATCAGAGCAGTACATTTATTGGAATCATTGATATATTAGGATTAACCATACAAAATTGCCAATTTTTTGTAGGTCAAAAATTGGTAAGTAACAGCAGTTTTAGATTTGACTGGGTGTAAACTTTGAAAAAATCATGTCTCCCACAGATTGATAAGAAACAGTACAACAAGATCTTGGAACTCATCCAGAGTGGTGTGGCTGAGGGCGCCAAACTGGAATGTGGAGGCAAAGGACTAGGCCGAAAGGGGTTTTTCATTGAGCCCACGGTGTTTTCAAATGTCACTGATGATATGCGGATTGCCAAGGAGGAGGTATCAAATATGCTGTTCTTACGAAAGCCGCATCTTTCTTGGGATCGTTTCTAGAGCATTTCTAGTGGATGATATTAGAGTTTTAGCTCTTTATATTTTACATATATTTATTTTGCAATAGTAATGAACATGGCTATGAAAATTCCAGTTTCAAGAAGAAAAGTAAACCAAAAGACAAGCAAGCTAGGTGGAGGCCAGGTGACATGCTGTGTGCTTGTGATGATTATTAGCCAACGGAACAATCAGAATATCCTACCATTGACCTCAACAACACACTGGCACCAGTTCAGTTCTCCTAAATATGAGTCACTAGGATGTTAACCAGGAGAGAGAATACACTGAAGCATCTTCAAATCTGTGCAAGAGAAGGACCAGGAGCAAGTCAGCCCACAGTCCAGAGCATTCAGTTCTGGAGCAGTGTTTGCAACATCATGGAGGATGCCACTTTCTCTTCTGTACCTAAAGAAGACACCCCTAGTATACAGAGTGGAGTCAAGTGATGCCGGAGAGGTTGGGGAATTTGGGGATGTTAAACAAACACTAATGTTAGACTCTTCTTGCATAATCTTATCCTAGGAAAGGTTGGGAGATTTTTACAGTTTTGTACTGCTAAACTTAAATGTTATTTAAGTAATCAAGGCAGAGTAAACGTGCATTGAAATGTGGAAAGCAGGTAAAAGAATGACAGAGCACCCATGTTGAGTCATACTATCTTTTTGCAGATCTTTGGCCCTGTTCAGGAAATTTTGAGATTTAAGACGATGGATGAAGTTATCGAAAGAGCCAATAACTCAGACTTCGGACTCGTAGCAGCCGTCTTTACTAATGACATCAACAAGGCCCTCACAGTATCTTCTGCAATGCAAGCTGGGACTGTTTGGTAAGATCAGAGTCAGTCTTGTAACAAATTCCACTGGTGGTATAGGGACCAGGGGGAAATAAACAAGTATCTTCTTGGAAGGATGGGGAATACCAAAAGCAATCAAACTTCACCAGAAAAGGTGTACACTCTGTACTGCTTAGATCCAGAAATCAAAGTAGATTTTAAATTACAAACTTTTCCTCTGGAGGAAAGGAATTTAAAAATCAAAATGCCGTGCCACTCAGATTATTTCTGTGTGGTCAGACTTTACATGAACTCACAGTACTATGTTTTCTTCTTTCAGGATCAATTGTTACAATGCCTTAAATGCCCAGAGCCCCTTTGGGGGATTCAAGATGTCTGGAAATGGGAGAGAAATGTAAGTCTCAAAGTTGCTGATGCCTGCAGAGAAATAGATTGCAAATATCAGCACAGAGCAGTACTTTAAAAATAGTTTAATTGTCTTACACTGATCCGTTCATTCAACAAACATTTCGTTGAGCACATGGTACTAAAAGCTAAGTACTACTACATGTTGCAGAGATGAATAAAACACAATTCCCTTTCCCAAAGTGAGAACAAAAAAATTACTGTACTATTAATTCCCTGTAATAAAGGCTATGATAGAAGTATGTTAAACGTTTTGTCAGTACAGAGAAAAATTTTTGACTGGTGAGGTCAGAGAAGACTTCACAAAGGAAGTGACATTTTTTTCCTGGAAGTAACATCCAGGAAAAAAACCCACTTTCCCTCCTTTTGAAAGAAACTGATCTATATTTTCCAAATCCTGTGATTCACAGAGGAAACGTGTTTCATGCCCATTCCCTCAGCCATTACTGAATGCATATTCTTTTGAGCAAATGCCTAGTTCACAATTAACAAGTATTGAGCATAAACTATGTACAAAGCACTGCACTTGGTCTGTGGAGGAAGATGCAGGCCCTTAAGGCATTTAATATGTTTTGGGGTAAATAAAACTAATAACATTGAAAGAATCAGAGGAATCGCAGAGAAGACTGAAAAGCAATGGAGGAGCTTAGGGGTAGGGAAGATCACTGTGAGCTGGAGAAATCTGGGAAACCTTTAGATGTGATCTGCTACAGGGGTTTGAATCAGCCTTTCAAGAAGAGGAATGCTTGGATCGAGAAGGGGGAATGTATTTTCAAGGTTGGTGGGCAAAGCAGGGTAGCAGCGGGGGAGAGTGAATAAAGGTATTGTGGGAAAAACAACTGTGGTGTTGGTGGGAGAAATGCAGTGAACCAACAAGACGAGAGCAGAGGATTTACATACTGCAGATAGTTTCACTGGTAATCTCAAGCTCCCAAGCACTGAACTATAAAGTAGGTATAGCTTGGAGATTAGAGCAGTTTCTAGAATCACACTGCTCGGATTTGAATCCTGCCTATATTACTACCTGTACAAGCTTGGACAAATTCCTTAATCTAAGCCTCAGTTACCTCATCTATAAGATGGGAATAATTATAGTACCTACCTCAGGGTTGCTGTGAGGATTGAGTGTAAGGGTTAAGTATGCAAACATCCAACAGAATGTCTGGCAAGCCTTCAGAAAATGTTAGCTGCACTCATAACATTATTCATCAAGCAGATTCGTGTTATATAGGTGATCCCTCTTTTTCTTAACCTGTAACTTTGGCAGAAGTTTCCCTAAATCTCAGCTGGTGTCACCGACTTCTGTTCTGTATCTGTTAACGCCAGGGAGAAGCTGTTCTCACTTGAACCTTTTCTTCTGGCCTCCAGTACCCCTCACTGACTTTACAGCTAGAACCTATAGACAGTCTGGATCGGATTTGTTCAGTTCTTAGTATTCCTTCAGCTTTTACAGAGTCTTCTTGTACTCCAGGTATCTCTTCATTTGCTTTTGACCTTAACTGTCTGCTTCCACTTTTCAAGATGCATTCCGCTTCTTATTTCATTTCCTTCCTCTATGTCTGTGCTCTCCCAGTCTCTGAAATGCTGGGGGTAGTCACTGGCTCTGGGAATGCTGCTTGCATTGACTGTTTTGTTACAGATCATTAACAGGGTGAATCATGAGCATAAACTATACTTTCAATAAATGATCGCTGGTTGATGGAGCCTAATCCCAGGTTAAGCCGTGGTCCCTCATCATGGGCAGGCTTGTGACATTAGCTGAGTCTAGTCTATTCCCATCAGAAATGTTCTCCTTGCCCAGAAAGATGGTCCAGGAGACAGTTTGGCTGTATCTGAACCTCACATAACAGTGCCCAAGAGACTGAAGAACCATTTCTCTCTACTTGTCTTGCAGGCACTGTGGTGATTGCACCTTCCCAGTGGAGTTAAAAAATAATTAGGAAATGCTGTTCTTTGATGAGACCCACTTCATCTTGTCTAGATTGCATGGTTTTCTGTTTTGTTTGGTTTGGGTTTTGGTCTCTACCTTCCCCCAAAACATGTTTTCTCTTTCTTAAATGACACAGAGTGACAGAAAACGCTTTCTTGGTCCCCAACTCTTCCACCTCATTTGATATAGCCTCAGAAACTCCACTTAACCCTCCATCTAGACAGAATTGTTCATCTCATGGCCTGCAAACTCCATGCAGCGTTGGTCCCTGACAGCTCCCTGTCTGTCCCTAAGAGGAGCAGAGACGTGAAGTGGCACTTCCAGAAACATCTGGAAACTCCAGGGAGGGCTGACCTAGCCCATGAGGTCTCCCCACAGAGAGCTGTGGGGAGGGATGCCCTCTTAATTCCCAGGCTCAGAGACAAGCTTTTCTCAGGTCCTCCTGCCCACTGAATTCCGCCTGTTTGACTTCTCCTGTCCTTTTACTTACTTCCTCATCAAACTCCCCTGATATAAGGGGTGGCAAAGCACAAGCCATAAAATGTCACAAACTGAGGAGATGGAAAGAATGCTGTGAACCTCAGCATTTTAAAAACTCAGGACACTGGCTTTGAAAATGAGAAGCATTGTTAGATAATCTAAATCAGGGCTTGTCAAGTTTGTGTGTGTGTGCATGCATGTGCACGCATGCATACAGAGAAGTCACCTCCAGTCTGGGTGATGGTTTTGTTAAGCATGTGTATCTAGGGACCCACTCTCAGAGATTCTGAGTTAGGTGATCTGTGATAGGACCCAGGACCTGCGTTTTTAACAATCTTCCAGAATGACTCCAGTATAGATCACTGCCCAGGACCCACAGAGAAGCACCTCCATTCCAGCAGCGTTTTCCATTGCATCACACACCCATCAGTCATCCTTGGAAGCAACCTGCCTTCTGGTGACCCGCTCCCACCCTCCCTCTCAGTCCCCACCACCTGCAAGCTCCTCTGATACAGGTGGTCTGGAGATGTTACTCTGAGAAGTGCTGCTGCAAGTCAAGTTAAACAGCAGGAAAATATATACCCTAAACAGAAACTCTTACTTGTTTTATGAGCGAGTCTGAGTGATTCCTAAAATGGATGGCCAAGAGCTACCAATACTGACAGGTTACCTTAAAGCCTCTAGGCGTGCCAAGTTTGATTTTTCTTAGGGACTAGAACCTAGTCTGCTGAGGAGTCGGAGTATAGGCTTCTAAATGTGATTGTGCCTTGCTGTGTCTTCCTGCTGTGAAAGTGACCATGCAGAGAGATAGGGCTGCATCAATAGTGATACACATATCTTTTGTGCATCAGTGGGCTTCTTCCCTGTTAACTGTATGTGCCACAAAATTTAACTAGAGTAAATAAATTTGAGACAGAAATTCTGGAACAAAATGGTGAAATTGCTTAAGAATCCAAACTTCAGGGCTTAGTGACCTTTAAGCATTGTTTCCCAAAGTGTGACCCAAATGACCATCTATCTCACAGTCTCCTGGTCCCTCCCTAGAGCTTCTGAAACTGAATCTTTGTGGGGTAGGGGTAGCATTCTAGAATCAACAGTTGAAGCAAGCTCTTTGGGTGATATGTATGCTGAGGTTCAGGAACTGACTGGAGAGATGACTGTGCACCAAGAAGATGGCAGTGACTCAGCTGGCATCTATTAGCTGGTTCATGGCAGAGCTGAGTGGGCACTCCTGTCTCTGACCCCAGGTTCGGTGCTCTTTGTCTCCTCCATGCCTTCTCAGTTGTGCCACTAAGACCTCTTACTGGCTTTCCTTCATGTCCTGGGCCCAGGGCAGTTCTTTTCATAGCAGATTTGAGTCCACTTCCCCCGTGCACAGATTGCTGCTCCGGACCCAGAGAGGAGCACCTCTGCTCCAGCAGGGTTTCCCATTGCATCACACACCCAAACAGTAGGATCCAACAGTCACACTTGAAAGCAACCATAATCGCGAGGTTTCTGACTCTGTAGACTTCCTTACGTTTCTCACAACCTAGTTAGAGAGTCACATGGGAGTGAAGTGTGGCTTGGGACCTGCCCCAACAAGTGCGTGCAAAAGCCAGGAAACAAGGGAGTAAATTCACTTCAAATGGGATGCACATGGTGTCCGTGATGAAGAGACACATTCAGAATTGCCCAAGGACAGGAAAATGACCAGAGAGAGCCAGAGCTGAGCTGGTAATGAAGAGACTCTGGGCCTGGATGGAGTTAATGAGGGAAGCATGCAATGAGTGGGGCAATTTCAGTGGATTTCTCTCATTCCTCTAAGCAAAATGAACTATACCGACAAGAGAACAGCCTGCTTGCCCCAGTCCCTCCTTGGCTGCCCTCTGTTGTCTCTGTCAACTCAGGTGCCCATGGTGCTCAGAGGAGCTGCTGGCAAAGCCACTGGAGCCTTGTGTAGGCCATGGGGGCTCCTAAAAGGAACCCAAATGAATCACTTACAGCAGGTCTCTCTTGTAAAGCCCAGCCACAGTAACTCATACACTGACTTTCAAAAGACAGCCTTTCTTAATCATTTAATCCTTTCATATTCAAATATATCTCCTAAGTATTCTTTTATTTTTTCTTGATCTAGAAGATATGATGAAGATATGACAGCAGGGTAGAACTAGGGAAGGGGGAGTAGGAAGCCTGTCCTTCCTCCTTCCCTCTTCCCTCCCTTCATCATCAGGTACCTTCTTTGTGCCTGCTGTTGTAGGCTATACCCTATGTTTGGTGGAAGGCAAAAAGAAAAATCAGTAGGATACAGCTCAGCAGGGAAGACAGAGATATTCAAGCCCTTCGTCCTCCCAGTGTGTTAAGTGTGGTGGCTGAGGTGTAAACGAGGGGCTCTGTGAACAGAGAGGACTAAAGAGGAGCTCCTCCTGAGGCTGTTGGGAAAAGCATCACCGAAGAGTGATTTTCAAAAGAATAGAAGAAAAAAAGTTGTTATTTTAAAGAAAAATAGTTAGGAGAACATGCTTGATTTATATAATGAAATGGAAAAAAAGGCATTTAAACAAGGCGAAAAGAACAAGAGAATAGAGAAGAAATGTGGAGAAGGAGCATTGTAGTAAACACCCAGAGGGACAGGAACACTTAGGCATGTGACCCGCTCCCACCCTCCCTCTTGGGGGAGGAAAGCACACTAGTGTCCCAAAGAGCTAATACTGAACCAGTGCTGCCTTGTAGAGAGAAGCATGGCCAGGGCGTTCAGAGACCTGGGCCTGGTCCCACTGCTGCCCACAGCACTCAGCCTCTCAGCACAGCCTGGGGTCGTTTGTGTGCCCTCTGGCCAAGGCTGACAGTAGGTCTCTGAGTAGTTGAGAGTCATTGCCTTTCTGTGCAGTATTGTGAAAACAAATCACATTTTAACTTTAAAAACTACTCATGAGATGACAGTTTCTCTGACCCTCAGAGGAAGGCTGGGCTGCCCATACATGAGGAATTTTTACATGAACACCCCAGGACTTGCTGTTCGCAGGTGATAAACTGCGCCTCCTCGGGACTCCCGCCGCACTCACATGCAGCTCCCTGGACTTCTGGTATCTGACCCAGCCCATTTCTGTGTTTCAGGGGAGAATTCGGCTTGCGGGAGTACTCAGAAGTTAAGACTGTGACAGTAAAGATCCCCCAGAAGAACTCCTAAGAAGGCCAAGAAGGAAGATGAAGCCCAGCCTGCACGTCTCTCCCTCTCTGCTTTCTCTGTAGGGCCCAGCTCTCAGGAATACACAGTTGAGCCACGGTCCTTATTTAAAGATTGAAAAGATAACATGTAGGCCAGGCAGGTCACTGCACAACTAAAGCAAACCAGCCGGGTACAGTTTTTTGGCACTCTGTAAGGGGCCACCTTAATCATACCAAATATTGGGGAAAGTGGGATAAAAGGAAGAGGAGGAGCTAGCAGATACTTCCGGTATGTCTTTCTGGAGCACAGGATGAAATAAGGGAGCTGTCTTATTTCATGCCTTTGTCACAAAGAACTTTCCTCTTAAGGAAAGGTGACCTTTCTACTGTCTTCATTTTCCTCCTTTCAGGCCCTCTTCACTCACCCACCCCCGCTCTCTTCCAAGGAGATCTCAGCTGAGCTCATTTTGGGGCAGATGTTTGGGCCGGGAACAATTTTCCAAGGTTTTAAAGCCAAATTACCATTTCATGTTATCCGTTTCTTCAAAGCAAAACATGAAATGGTTTTAGCTAGAGTCAGACCAGAATGAAAATGCCAGGAGCTGGTACACTACAGATGTAATAAGAACCTGGGATATTCCTGACCCAGTCTGGTTTTCTTTTACGCATAAATAACATGAATGAAAAAAGATTGGGACAATAGAGATTGGAAGTCATCATGTGCAGTTCACAGCTTCTGAGTTTGCTGCACAGTTTTGGGGTGTCTGTGTGTGTGTGTGTGTGTGTGTGTGTGTGCGCGCGCGCGCGTGCGTGTATTAGATTCCTTCTTTCTCAGTTATTCTGGAATAAGGCAAGGGGTGCATTGTTTTTCATAGCTAGATAAGATCTTTTCCAAAGTTTTTCTTAGAACCAACCAAAAAACAATCCAAGTAGGCCCAATAATTTGATAATGCTGGATGCCTTGCAGGTATCATTCAGTTTCTAACATTGGGCAACAATTACTATTAAATGAATTATTTCTGTAGTTGGAATCTGTAGCTTTTTCTGAACCTCTACACCAATACCTGCTATTCCAGTGCTGCAGGTGTGATTTTAGTCTGTCATACTGTACCAATGTGCCCTACATCTATTGGCAGTGACCTTGGAAAATCTGGCCAAGCCTAGAAGTTTCCTTTTCCATTTGCCGAGTTCCATTGTGCTAGGACTGCTGTGCTCCACCGAGCTCCTCTGTCACACCGAGGGGCTCATCCACATACCATTCTTGCACCTCACTGAGCAGGCCGTGGCCTGTAGTGTGGGGGGAGTAAAGCAGGCTCACCTCCCTTTCTTCCCAACCACATACTCCTCTTCTGCTTTCCAGTGACTCCACCAGTTTGATGTGGGAAGTTAGCTTCCTTTCCTTCTATCTTTCCAGCTGTCAAATCCAATCCAGTCTCTAACCTAGATACAGATCATTTATTTAAAAGTACCAAACATAACCTAGAGTATGTGGAATATGGGCAACTATGTATAGCCTTCTGTATTTAACGATTTTCTGCTTCCTAACCATACCAGTTTTCTATTTATAACTCTTATCTATCCATGATGTTTTAAAGTCTCCACTTGCTGTTATTTACAAATGACAGTGCATTCAGCAGCCCGATGCCGTGAGCCCTGACAGATGCTGTATTTCTGAGTGCTTCCATGTGAATGCCACCCTCCTCCTGTAGCATGTGTCCAAGTGGACATAGCCACTAACCAACTAGTTATCTTTGGACTGCAATATAAAATGTGAAAATGAAGATTTATTTCTTTTAATTTACTTAAAAAGAAACCTCCATGCTAGCAATAAAGCATTTATATTGTGTACTCCTTGGGATTGTTTGGCTGTGTTTGTAAGTCTTTGTGTCATATACTGAGTCTGTTTGGGTCCTTCCCTCAGCTGCTGGGTTTTTCATCTGTGTTACTCTCTTGGGTAACTGAGCAGAAGCCCACAAGGGTATTTTTACACAATTCATTAAGGTAAACAGTATTCAGGTAAACAAAAACCTTATTTTCCAATACTGTTTAAAATCTGTGTGCACGTGTAGTTTGGCTGGCATGTAAGTATAACCATGTATGAAATGTATGAAATAACAAGTTTCCTTTAGAATAGTCTCCATGAAAACAAATGCAGAGGAGTCTGTAGGGTCTGTTTTCACAAATGTGGACTACATACCGCGAGCTCACATTGCTGATGGCATTTCACAGTAGCTTTATTTTTATTTACCAAAGTGAAATGAAGTCAAAGGCTGATAACCTGATGAAGTATTTTTGCAGCTGTAAAAAGAAATCTGTAAGTGGTGACTGTACTACTACCAAGATTGAGCTTGTTTTCTCTCAGTGTGTTCTCAGAGTTGAGCTTTTGAGGAGAGGTTCCAACCCTTTAGAACCGCACATCTCCCCACCTTTCCCTCCAATCTTTGGAATCTCCACCCAAGTTCCGATCAAGTGAGACAAAAGGTAAACCTAATGTCTTAGCCCCAGAGCAGATCTTGCTTGGGTGATGAGAAGCATTGCTGTGGACTGGGGTTCACTGCTCTGTTTGCCAGTAGCTTACCTTTCAGAGAAACAGATGGAGCATGGGAAAATGCAGCCCCTGTGACACTAGATGGAACTCTGAAATACAAGATGCGGGACTCCCTGAGACTCCACCTCATGTCCTGTCCATTGAGCCATGAGGAAGAAAATGAGAAAGGCCTGGACATGAAGTAATCATTTGAAAGTCTTTTAGAAAGGTGCCATTGTTGCATGTATAGATAGCAGGAATCTGGAGTCAGATAGACATGCAAAAACATTTCTGATAAAAAGAATAACCTACAAAGGCAGAGAGGAGAGGCCAAGCTCAGCATACTTAATATGACAGTGAAGAGATGGGCTGGCAAGAGCAGGCACTGCATACTGGCAACTGGTCGGACTAGAGGGTCTTAGGTCAGCCAGAGCTGTTCTCTAGTAATGTAATAGAAAACACAGACACTTGTAGGCTTTGAGTTGGAGTGTAATGGAAGCAGTGGTTGGAGTATACTGGTCTGGAGCAAAGTGGATGAAAAGAGACTAATGACAGAGTTTGTTTGCCATAAAACTATGGATGCCATAATGCTATGGGGGAGGGAGAGGAAGGAAACAAATCAGTGGAGAAGTCACTGGAACTTAAGGAATGAATATGAAAGAATGAACAAAATTTATTAACGAGGGCAAATAGGAAAATGGTAATGCCACTGCCACAGAAGCTATAACATGAAATGCAGTTTTGGGGAGAGATCTTGACTTCAGGCTTTTGACATGTAAATTGTGGAGTGATGAAGGGACATTCAGATAGAAATCTCAAGCAGGCAATTGGAGATAGGAGATTCAGACTTGGCTCAGGTGGACCAGATTCTCGCATGAACATAAAAGTGATGGCTGCAGATGTAGAGAGGGTGAAAATAAAATCAAAACCAGGGCCAGGGAGAAAAAGTCCAGCAAAAGAAATGGAGGCTGTAGTCAGAGAAATAGGAGGCAAGCTCTGCAGGTGGTAACACCCCAGAAACAAGGGAGAGAAGTGAAGGAGCATAGGCAGCAAAGGGTTGAGAAGTAGAGGGTGGTGTGTGGAGCCCGTGCATTAGAGGCTTTTGACCTCTGTCTTCATGCAGTAGAAGTTGATGGTGTGCATTAGCTGGGAGGGGTGATGGCAGGGCCCTGCTCTAAGCTGTGAGCCATGTAGCCTCGCCGATGCTCGGGGACAGCCCCGTGCACTGTCAGGCCCTCGTCCTGAGCCTTCCCACAGATTCCCCTGCCACGAGCCAGGACGTATGGAATACCTGCTCTCTTTTGCTCTCCACCTGATGCCCTTGCCCACCCAGAACTCCAATAAAGAGGGAGGGCAGGAGCTCACGGTTGATAACGGCATCATGAGTTACAAGAAATGAGAGCTTACAGTAGCTGGGGCAGGAGGAAACTGGTCTCAGAATACATGTTAAAGAGTGAATAGATTTAGGAAGGTGTGAAAAGGAGGAATACAAGACGGCTATGGAGAAGAGTCTCAATGCAGACTTTGCTCATTCCGTATTGGCAACATTCTTGGCAGGGAAGGAGGGAAGGTGCAGCCTAAACAGAAATGCCCATTGCCACTTATATGTATTTATACAGTCATTTATTTTAGTTTTTCTTTTGGTTGACTAATAATTCAGAAATATTAAAATCGTTCACAAAAATGCTTAAAAGGTAAGAACAATGATAAAAACAAAGTCCCATGAATTAAGAGTTTAAAAAAATGAAGATGGAAAACTAATGAAATCAGAATGGGGCTAGAAAAATACATGTGACCCGGTATTACCACACTGCTTCTATGGCACTGCTGCCTCATGAGGGAATCCTGACACTGCATACCCGGTGGTCCTAAGAAATGAACCTCCCTTCCACACTCCCTCTCCCCCTTCCCTTCACAAATGTTTATTCTGCTAGTCACTGGCACAGGTGCTGGGAATACAAAGCAAGCCACACATGGCTACTACCCTTGTAAATCGCATAGTCTAAGGTCACTCATAACCAATAGTCAGCAGGTTCCCTTGCCATCCCACTGTACCTCCTTCCCACACACAGACACCGGAGGTATGGAAGAGTAACATGGTACCTTTCCCAGGTCTGCTTAGTGAGTTATCCAGAGTGACAACTTTGCCTGTGGCATCAGCTGACTAGCAGTATGGCAGAGTGAAATTTCAGCATGTTGTATCAGAGGGTGAGAAGTGTAGTCAGAAGTCCTCACTCATTGTCTCTTAGCAATCATTTACAAGATATATGTCTTAACTTCCACAGGCTTCCACTTCCTCCTCTGTAGGATCAAGATGATCATTCCTGTGCTACCTGCTTCACAGAGGTGTGTGGGGATTAAGCAACATGGTGGATGATATATCTTCAGTTAGTCTGAGACATGATATACACACACAAACTCCAAACAACTACAGAAAGCAAAAGCAGGATGCTCTTTGATGTTTACTAATCAGTCTACAAGACATCAGAATTCACTTCTCACCCAGCGTTGAGGCCTTCATGTAGACCTTAACTCTAGTATAGTTTCCTGCGGGTATCCAGTGGGGCTTCCTTGCCTGGAGGCCAGACCTCATCTGAATACCTCAAGCCAGCTAGAGGTCAGAGGGATGCATGCAGCTGCGACTTTCTTCCCAGTTTCAGTCTCCTGCATATTCAACACATTGTTCAGACCCTCTGTAGAGCAATAATCTGGCCCATAGCCCTGGCCACGCTGTCTGTGCCACCCAGAATGTCTTATACAGCAACTGCTCTGTGGGACCAGCTGGGAGTGAGAGCATGGGAAAGTCCACTCTGGAACGGCATGAAGCCCTCTTCCTAAACATGTACACTGTCTAATTTTCACTTGGTTATTGGCCAGCTTAAAAGGATGACCAGCTTGCCATTTAGCCTTTGATGTGAAATGGCTGGGATAATGTTTCCTTTGGCCATTTATCTATGTAGCAAGGAGGAACCTGAAACCAGCACAGCCTGCCCCCGTTCCTGCTGCAGTATGCACACCTCTTAATGGTTTCACGGTCTTTTGGGCTTGCTTTTTTGTTGTTGTTGTTTCTCTAGAGCAGTCCCTGTCCTCCTCCTCAAGAAATAGATGTTATCAAGTCTATTGAGTTGAGTTGCCCAATTTCTTCTACAACATGGTTTCCCCAGTGTATTTTCAGAAAGGCGCCTCTGCTTTCCTGCTTTAGTGTCTAGACAGGAGAAAATCACACCAGCTCAAGCAATCCTAAGGTGGAAAGAGAAGAGACCCCTCCTACTCCTCTGCAGTCATATGTGGGGATTCTAGGACCCTGTGAAGACCTCTTTCTCTAATCCCAGGCAGTTACATCCAATGTATGGACCAATAATGTAGTAGCTTTCTCCAATTTCTCTTGGTTGGAAATTTAAAGGACAGCTTTCAAGACTGCCATTGGGGGTAGCTGAGTAGCAAGGAACAAGAACCTATAGTGCTCTCTGGCTGGCCAGAGCTTGGCATACCCAAGGGGAAGGTCTGTTTGTTAAACAGTGGAGGCCCCAGTCTCGATTTCCCGAGTTAGGTTCATTCATAAACAACACAGGATTCGTGTAAAATGGAATAAAATCCAGATGCCACTTGTTAATACAATTAGTTCATGCTCCCTGGTGGCCCTGGGGGAGGTTTGATGCCCACAAACATTCTCAGAGCCTGGAACAACGTCTGCTCCCAGCCCTGAGCTATGTGTGCCAAGGCGGGTGGGGACAGGGGCTTGTAAGGCCAACGCTGGGGAACGGGTGTATGTGTGTGAAGGGAGTGTCTACCTCTCACATGTCTAGTCTTTGAAGCTTCGATCTGACGTACTCTAATTCCAGAAAGGGAGGCCTGTCCGTAACATCAAGACCTCCTCAAACGGGCAAAGGTACAGAATTCCAAAGTGCTCCATCACTTACCAGCTGTATGCCCTTTGAAAATTAATTAGCCTTCCAAATTCTCTATTTTCTCACCTGTAAAATGGGGCAATAAAATTACCTGTGCCTACACTGTTGTCATGAGGGTAGAACAAGAACGCGTATAAAGTACTTAGCCCCCATTGTAAGAGCTTAAACAAATGACAGCAATTAATGAAAAGGAATAAATAAATCGGTATTTACTGGAGGCTGTAGTCCCAAAGAGGTTATAAATCTCACATTCCTTTGGGGTCAATTTCTATATGGAAGCCAGGCAGGCAGACACCTACATTAAGGTAGACTCAGATGGTGGGACCGGAGCCAGTAATTAGGAGAATGCTAGGAGGTTGGAAGGATAACGACCATTTAAAAATTACATGACTGTGCCCCGTCAGCTCTGCTCCACCTGCTGAATCACTGAGAGCCAGAGAGTTTTTTTGACACGAAATGTTGGGCTGGCTCTCGTTTGTTTAAATGAACAGATAGCAAGAACAGGCGAGGGATAAATTGGTGCAGCTAGCAAATAAATACTTAGAGGAGGCTTTGCCAATTCATGCTAAATAAATGTTAGCTGTATTAAGATTTTTATTATTATCATGGTCACCAAGCTTGAGGAACATGGTGGCATTTGGCCTGGGAGAGAAATGACTTGCCTGCTTTGCATATTTAAATGGAACCACAGCAGTCCTCAGGGGGTGATGAGAATGCCTCTGGAAGAACAACATTCTGCAAAGGCCTCTCCCCTCCCCAAAGCTGCAAGAGGAGCAGGGCTGCCCTGGCCAGATGCTGAAAGCAGGAGCCCTCTCCCAAGCAGGGGCTGAACTCAAGTCAGCTCCGCCTAAAGGACAGCAGAGAGAAAACTGGAAAATGCTCAGAACAATTCTTCTGTTGCTTGTTTGTTCTGTTTCATTCCCACAAGAAACTGTTATTCTTGCAAACTAGATACAAGAATTGCCCACAAGACCAACTGATAACCTTTTAAAAATCTAGGAAAATAAACCCACGCTGGAAACCCACCCAATCCTGAGGTCTCAGCTTGGGGTGTGATGACCCAGGATTGTGACTTAGCTTTTTTTTTCCTCCCTTTTCTTCCTCTCAAAGATAACAAGTAATGCAAAACGCCACATACATATTGGAAACACTTGTCATTTTTTTCCACTTACCCTCAGCGATATCAAGGACTATAATAAATAAGCCTGTCAGGAATTCTTGTCAGGAAACTAAACCACAGTTTTTAGTCTTGCCTATTCAACACATTGTTCAAAAATGTTTTGGTAACCTTTAAAGCCCTACTCCAGGAGAGAGCTTCCCATACCCTCCATTTCAATTCTTTCCTATTTTGAAGGTCATGGACACTTTGGGAGACGTGCTTATTTACATGGGTTTGAGTCATGCATCCAGGTCCTCCGCTGAGGAGGCAGGAAGGCACAATGCTTGTGAGGAAAAAGTGTTCCACAGAGCCACTAAACTGTGTGGTTCCAGCCCTCCTGAGAGGAAAGGAAAGCCTGAGGGGTGTTGCTGCCCACTAGGGAGGGTTCACCAGTGTGTGGGGCTCAGCTCACAGTGCATGGGGGGACGAGATGATCTCAAGTGATGAGCACAGGGGCCCAGCTCCATGGGAAGGCTGTGTACAACCATGAAGGAGGCAAGTTTGTCCCCAGTGCCCAAACCTGCCAGATATGGTCCTCTCATCTCATCCCTGTCTAAACCTGCTCATAGCTGGGACTTGAACATGTATCATGTTCACGATAGCCAAAAGTGTCCATCAATGGATGAAGGAATAAACAAAATGTGGCATGCATATATATGTATAATTGCATATATGCATAATTTCTGGTATACTCATTTTCTTTTAGTGAGTCTCAAGCTACTCTTCTTTCTTCTGATCAAAACTGAAATTTCACTGAATGGTCCCCTTGGCCACCTACCTAATGCTGACATGGCTAAAACCATGCTTTTGGTGCTCAGAGCTACACACACACAAACCACACACACACCATGCACACACACACCAGACACACACACAGCCCCATATATCCCCCACACCCCCACACACACACCACACATATCCCCCCACACACCCCCCACACATTCACCACACACACAATTGTTTTTATATATGTATATATACACAATTGCATATTATATATATTATATACTATGTAACATATTAACATATAAATTTTTTCAGCCTTAAAAATGAAGGAAATCCTGTCACATGGCTACAACATGAAAGAACCTTTAAGACATGCTACATGAAACAAGCCTGTCACAAAAAGACAAATATTACAGAATTTCACTTATATATATGAGGCTCCACTTACATAAGATGCCGCTTGTATGAGGTGCCTAGAGTAGTCAAATTCACAGAGACAGAAAATAGAATGGTGGCAGCCAGGGGCGAGTGGGAGGGGGAATAAGTGTTAGTGTTACAAATGAATATGGAGTTTCACATGGGGAAGATGAAAAAGTTCTAGAGATAGATGATGGTGACAACAGTGTGAACGTGCTAAACGCCACAGAACTACGCACTTAAAAATTGTTAAAATGGTAAATTTTATGTTATGTATATTGTACCATCATAAATTTTTTTAAACCTGCTCATAAAAAGATTTGAAAAATTCATATACACTCAGGATATACGGCTGATAAGACTTAATATCTCTCTCATGCATTTTTAGTAGGAGAGAAACCTTAAATCAAGGCTCCTTGTCCCAGTTTGTATAGTAGGGACTGCAAGGAAATGAAAAATAGAGAATCTCTTAATGACCATCCCTTTCTTTGATACATATCTTGCTTTCCTCCCTCTACAGGAACAGAAATCATGAGAGATCAGGTATGTTCGTGCTAAAATACAGCATTCCTTGCTTGGTTCTCCCCAATTCTAACAGGCTATTTTCTCTTCCTTAACTTATGTTTGGTCACTGCTACTCTTCTTTCTTCTGATCAAAACTGAAATTGCCCTGAATAGTTCTTTTTGTTGCCCACCCAATTCTGAAATGGCTAAAACCATACTCCCAGTGCTCAGAGCTACAAAATTTTCAGTGTTACTGGGAACTGTTTTCCAAAAGGACAATTATATCTTCCTATCATTTAAAAAATATAGATTCAAACAGATAAGAAATATTTATGTAGGGATTATAGATAGAATTTTGAGAGGTAAAGGGGGTCTTTGAGGTTTTGTCTTAGTCCATTTTGTGTTGCTATAGCAGAATACCAAAGACTGGTGAGTTACAAACAATAGAAGTTTATTTGGCTCACTATTCTCAAGGCTGGGAAGTCCAAGAGCATGGCACCGACATCTCTTGAGGGCCTTCATGCCACATCATCGCATGGCAGAAGGCAGAAGGGCAAGAGAGGCCAAGAGCAAGCCAGCAAGGGAGGGCTAAACTTGCTTTTATAACAAACCCACTCCCATGATAACATTAATGCATTCATGAGGGCAGAGCCCTCAAGACTTAATTGCCTCTTAAATATCTCACTTCTCAACATTGTTGCTTTGGGGATTCCATTTTCAACACATGAGCTTTGAGGGGCACATTCAAACCATACCTGGGGGCCTTTCAGATTATTCCATCTAATATCCTCATTTTACAGATGTACAAAGTGAGCCAAAATGACTTCCACAGGATAAACCTTTATATCCAGGCCTTGGGACTTAAGTCCAATGCCTTTTCTCCTCTGCCTCCTGGGGTAGAATTTTGGGAAAACTGCTATCCTACTGAATCCCCTGTATTACTTTACAGAAGTAAAACACAGTTGTTAATTGCACATGGCTCCAGAAAGCTTCATGAAGCGTCTTTTAATAGAGTACATTAGCCCATTAGTACCCACTAAAAACATCATCACTCCGTTCACCATATTAGCTTGAAGAAAGCAGGGTTTGAAGGGCAGGGGACCTGGGGCAAGAAGTAGAATTGAAATAAAAAGATGCTCGTGGCTGCAGTGAGGTTAGGGTGAGGGTTTTCATAGTTTGGAAATCTGGCATTGAAAACCTGAATTTTACTTACTATTCCGTTTCTCAGCAACTCTATAACATGGCTTAGTCAGTGCTCCTCTCACAGCTCAGTTTTCTTATCTGTAAAATACAGGGGTCCTGAGTAAGGAGGGAATAGTTGTCCTTGAGGGTAGTGGTTCTTGAACCTGGCATCAGAACCACTTTGGAGAACAGATTAAAAATGGCTGCCCCATTTCCTCTCTGAATATTCTGATTCAATTTGACTGCAGTAGGCCCAGAAATCTATATTTGTTGTTTGTCTTATTTTAAATGTAAATTATTTTAGCTATTTTTAAATTGTTAACTGCATGCATTAGGTTAAAAATTCCAAAATAAGTAAGTATATAAAAGTATATGTATATTGGAAGATTTCCTTCCAATGCCTTATCCCTGTGTCTCAGTCCTCAGAAACAAATGTGATTATTGTTTCTTGGTATCTTTCCAAACATGTCACATACATGTTTAACATAAAGCACCAGTACCTGTGCTACAGCTGGTCTCAAGACAGGCATTGGGGGGCCCTCTAGGGTCTCCTTATCTCAGAGATGGAGAGCTGAGGCTTTGGGTTTTGCGAAATGACAGCACATCATGTATGCAGTGTTCTTAGTTCTGTGCTTGGTGTGTCCTAGAGGCCCAGCTTATGTTGCCTGTTGTCATCTTACTGAAGACCTGTGCCATTCTGGGACTGGAGGGCTGTGGCTCCATTCTTCCCCAGACCCTGTCTCTCTCCTCCTGCAGGGGGAAAGCAGAATTTTTTCTGGCATGGAACTGTGCCAGGAAGGGCTTCTGCCAAGCCCAGAGCCTGCCCGCAGAGGCTGGGGGTTGCTGGATGAATGGCTCTGGGGACCCCTAGGGTGTTGCCTCAGAAGGGGAACCTGTCAAGGTAAATGTGCCTCTCCGCCGGCCCCTCTGGGAAGATGCAAGCCCTGCTGTGTGTATTGCCTCTTTCCTTACTCCCTCTGTCATTTGCACATCAAAAATTCAAACAAAAAGACAGTTTTCCAAAGTTGACTGATTTCATACCAGAAAGACTGCCCCATAAAAGGAGCTGGGGTTTCTAGAGAGTAAAGGCCCTTCATTCCTGACATTTGAGTCAGTAATGGCCATAAAGATCTTCTATTAATGGTCCCAACAACCCTTCATTTCCACATACTCCTAACCCTTAACTAATAAATAGCACAATGAAGCTTCACTAGGGGTCTGGTTTTGGACAAATTATCTTTTCAACACTTGGATCAGTTTTCTTCATAGCTTGGTTGTTTCCTGTTTCTTAGCATCCAGTTGGCTTGCCTTGGAGCTGGACATGAGTATGGGCTTTGTGTGCAAGCATATGAAGAATTCCTGTGCATTTCTTAAAATTCAATGTTCTTCACTCTGGTGCTCCCACAGGGACAGCTCGATGTGGTGGGAGGGCTCTTGACTAGGAGTCCAGGCACCTGGGTTCTGGTCCCAGCTGTGTGCTGACTCCACGCCCTTGAACAAGCGATTTAAGCTTCGGAATTAGCTTCCTCTTCTCAACATCCTTTGTATTTGTGAAATTTCTTTGTTACATGGTTCCACTGAAAGTCCACCACTGCCCTGGTGAAAGATATGATTAATCCATGTTTTGCTGATGGAAGCTGAGATTTGAGAGGCTATCAGAAGTGGCAGTACAGAAACTAGAATCTAGTCTTCTTCCAGACCTTGGGGTAGGGCATCAGTAGAGGTGACGAAGCCCCCAGTCTCCAGCCCCTGCCAAACCAGTTCTCACTGTCCACTCCTCTCCTCTTTCAACTCCAGCTTACCCATTTGGAATTATTCCCACTCTGCTCACTGGTGTCTGCATCCACACTTCCCCAGATCCCTTTTGTCATTCCTTCATTCATACTTTCAGGAAGGATAAATTGTCCTATGCTCAGTGTTGGGCATTGCACTACGGCGCAAGACTACCTAATGAACAGGAAGTACTGGTCCTTGGGAGCTCCCAGTATAGGTGGGAGACATAGAAATAAATCACTATAACATCATCTATAATATAATGTCACTATAATATCATATGAAAAGTATAGGAAGAAGAAAACCTGCAATGGGAAGGCAGAAGAAGAAAGTGATACATTTTGATGGGGAGAAGGAGCTAGGGGGAATTTTAGAGGAACTTTTATAGAAACTCTGATATTTAAGTTTTTATAATGCCTCTCTGCTTGCAAAAAGTACAATTGAAGGATGAATGGAGAGAAGTGGTCAGAAAATGAGAGATTATTTATTATGTAGCCTACAGTATATCAGGAACTTTTTATTTGCTCAGTGGCACACAGCTAGGTGCTTCAAATGCATGTTCAAAGTTGAGTATCTTACTTAACCCTGTACTGACTCCCTCTATGATGGTAGCTTCTAGAAAACAGTGTAGACAGAAGTAACAAAAGACAACAGAAAGTACATGGAATCCACTTCAAGGGGAAGATACCTATCCATCAACCAAGGTCGATCCGTGAGTGTGGATAAGAAAAGTAGTGAGGCACTTGCAGGGCCTTGAAGACTGATTCAGAAAGGGAGGGAAGGCAACTAGGAGTCTTTTCTGACAACAAATGGAAATGATGACTGTACTGCTCTCCTCTGAACCTCTGAATGGAATTTACAAGGAGGTGGCTGAGGCATAATATGGAAGAGAGGCTCTTGAAGATAACTCAATACCAGGATTTGCTTATTTGCTCTATGACCTTTAGACTGATTTCTAAAGTGACTTCTCTAATGTAGCAGGCGGGCCGGTGGACTGAAAGCTGCTCTGCTGGAATCCACAAGAAGCAGTCATGGAAAGGAAGAGGGAACCCATTACAGGGCAGGGTAGGTTTGCAGGATCTAGCCGCACAGCTCTGAACCCAGGATCAGGGTGGGGGAAGTACAGTGCTGGAAAGACATTCCCAAGGACCCTGAAGAAAACGGATCCTTCCACAGCTACTGCCATCAGGCAAGTAGAACTCTGCCTGCTAGAGACTGGACCTTTCATCTCAGCAATTCCTAGCACCTCCATGTGCCTGGCTGTGATACAGCACTGTGAACAAGACTTGGCTCCTGTCTCCAAGCGGCTTGTGGCTTCATTTGTACTGAGTTTGCTTGCATATTGCCACACCAAATGGCATTGATGGACAGTAGATGAGAACTTACTGGTTCAATTAAAGAGTTTATATTCTTAGTCTATTATAACATGATCTGAGGTTTAAAACATAATCCTTACATTTGGTCAAGCGGGACCATTAGACTAGATAAAGGTCAAGAGTGGTAGTAAGACTGGGTCTGAAGTGAGACAGTCAGGCTTCAGATTCTGGCTCTGCTATTTATGTGGGACTTGGGGTAAGGTGCTTATTTTTTGCAACTCATTTTCATCTGTTATAAAACTGAGAGGGAGAGTAATATGTGCTATGTTGACAATGTATTCCGACACCTAGAACATGGTATTCAGTTCATCAGTGGTATTTTTAAAAGTATGCACACAACAGATATGAGAAAATATTTGCAATGCATTAACAAATTATCAGGATCCAGAATGTATAAAGAGCTTCTAGAAATTAAGAAGAAAAAGACAAGCCAAAAGAAAACTGGGCAAAGAATATGAAAAGGCAATTCAAAGAAAAATGAATATAAACAGCCAGTTAACATGATAAAAGTTTCTTATCCTTGCTAGTAATCACAGCAGTGCAGATTCACAATCGTGAGATGCCACTAATACTTTTTAAATATACTTTCATAAGCTCTAGCAGAGAATAAACTACATTTATTGACTCTTTTCCACGTACCAGGAAGAGACAGAATGATTACTTTCAAACATAACTGTTAAGTGAATAAGGCCTGTTGCAGAAAAATATATAAAGCATGATACCACGTAGGTTAAAAATGCATAGAAGGCCTGGCGTGGTGGCTCATGCCCATAATCCCAGCACGTTGGGAGGCTGAGGCGGGCGGATCATGAGGTCAGGAGATCGAGACCATCCTGGCTAACACAGTGAAACCCCGTCTCTACTGAAAATACAAAAAATTAGCCAGGCATGGTGGTGGGCATCTGTAGTCCCAGCTACTCAGGAGGCTGAGGCAGGAGAATGCCATGAACCCGGGACGTGGAGCTTGCAGTGAGCTGAGATTGCGCTACTGCACTCTAGCCTGGGCAACAGAGTGAGACTCCCTCTCCAAAAAAAAAAAAAAAAAGCATAGAAAGAGGGGGTGGCCAACATGGCTGACTAGCGTACACAGCTCTCAGGAAGAGGAACAAAAGGGGAGAGTAGGTACAGCACCTTCAACTGAAACATCCAGGTGCACACATTGAGACTAATCAAGAAAAAAACCGACCCATGGAGAATGGACAAAAGCAAGGCAGGATGACGGCCCACCCAGCAGCAACACAGAGCCAGGGGAATTTTCCCAGCCCAGGGAAGCAGTAAGTTAATGTGTGACCCCGGGAACCCTTGATTTTCCCATGGATCTTTGCAACCCTCAGGTCAGATCCACCTCGTGAACCCACTCCCCCAGCGCCTTCAGTCTGACACACAGAGCTATGTGGAGTCTTGGGAGAGCATCCACCCAGGCATGCACAGAGACCCAGGAGCCTTAGATACCTGAGCTTTCCCAGCTTCCCAGCAAAAGTAGCTAGCTGCATCTCTGGCAAAGTGGGAGGTTAGATCCTGGCATATATCCCTAGGAAAGGGGCTGAGCAGCAGTAGTCTACAGGTCTCACTTCCACAGCACCTCACAGGGTAAGACCCACTGCCTTGGAATTCTAGCCTGCCATTTTGTACCTCCCTGAGACAGAGCTCTCAGCGGGAGAGATGGGCTACTACCTTTGCTCTTTGGGCAACTTAGCCATCTAGCCTTCAGGCTTTGGAGAATCCAAGCCAACTGAGGACGGAAGCAGGCTACCAGCACAGCACAGCTGCTCTATGAAAACATGGCCAGACTGTTTTTATAAGCAGGTCCCCAATACCATTGCTCCTCACGGGACAAGACCTTCCAACCAGATCTCCAGCCACCTCCTATGGGTATGTTCAGGCCAGCAACATGTTCATACCTCCCTAGGATGGAGTCCCCAGAGGGAGGGGCAGGCCACCAACCCAAGAAAACTAAGAACCACAATAAAACAATACAGGAGCTGAAAGATGAAATAGCCGGTATAAAAAAGAACCTAACAGATCCGACAGAGCTGAATAACACAATATAATAATTGACAATGCAGTCACAAGTATTAACAATAGAATAAACCAAGCTGAAGAAACAATCTTAGAACTTGAAGACTGGCTCTCTGAAATAAGACATTCAGACAAAACTGAAAAAAAAGGATAAAAAATGAACAAAATCTATGAGAAGTATGTGATTATGTAAAGAGGTCAAATCTATAAATCATTGGCATTACTGAAAGGGACGGGGAGAAAGCAAACAATTCAGAAAACACATTTCAGAATATTGTTCATGAAAACTTCCCTAACCTTGTGAGAGAGGCCAACAATCAAATTCAGGAAATACAGAGAACCCCTGCAAGATTCTACACAAGATCATCCCTAAGACACATAATCATCAGATTTTCCAAAGTCAAAAAAAAAAAATGTAAAAGGCAGCTAGAGAGAAAGGGCAGGTCACCTACAAAGGGAAGCCTATCAGGCTAACAGCGGACATCTAAGCAGAAATTCTACAAGGCAGAAGAGATTAGGGGCCTATATTCAACATTCTTAAAGAAAAACAATCTTCACCCAAGAATTTCATATCCAGCCAAACTAAGCTTCCTAAACAAAGGAGAAATAAGATCCTTTCAGATAAGTAAATGTTGAGGGAGTTTATTACCACCAGACCTGACTTACAAAAGATATTGAAAGGAGCACAAAGCATAGAAAGGAAAGAGTGCTGCCAGCTAATACAAAAACACACTTAAGTACACAGACCAGTGACACTATAAAGCAACTACATAAAAAAGCCAGCAGAATACCAACTAACAACACAATGACAGGGCCAAACCCACACATACTAACATTAACCTTGAATATAAACAGACTAAATACCCCACCTAAAAGGCACAGAGTGGCAAACTGGATAAAAAAGCAGCACTCGATGGTATGCTGTCTTCAAGAAACCCATCTTACATGTAATGACACCCAGAGGCTCAAAATAAAGGACGGAAGAAAATCTACTAAGGAAATGGAAAACAGAAAAAGCACTGGTTGCAATCCCAATTGCAGACAAAACTGACTTTAAACCAAAAAGATCAAAAATGACAAAGAAGGGCATTACATAATAGTAAAGATTCAACAAGATGACCCAACTATCATAAATATACATGCACCTAACACAGGAACACCCAGATTTATAAAGCAAGTTCTTAGAGACCTGCAAAGAGACAAAGACTTCCACAAAATAATAGTGGGAGACTTCAGTACTCCTTTGACAGATAAGTGACAGGTCATTCAGGAGATCATTAGACAGATCATCAAGGCATGAAATTAACAAAGATATTCAATACCTGAACTCAACATTGGACCAAATGGATCTGATAGACATCTACAGAACTCTCCACCCCAAAACAACAGAGTATACATTCTTCTCATTGCCACATGGCACATACTCTAAAATTGACCACATAGTTGGACATGAAACAACTCTCAGCAAATGCAAAAAACCTGAAATTATACCAAACACACTCCTGGACCATGGTGCAATAGAAAACAGAAGTTAAGATTTAGAAAATCATTCAAAATCATGCAATTACATGGAAATTAAACAACATGTTCTTGAATGACTTTTAGATAAATAATGAAATTCAGGCAGAAATCTAGAAGTTATTTGAAACTAATGAGAACAAAGATACAACATATCAGAATCTTTGGGAAACTACTAAGTCAGTGTTAAAAGGGAAATTCATCATACTAAATGCCCACATCAAAAAGTTAGAAAGATCACAGATTAACAACTTAACATTACAACTGAAAGAATTTGAGAAGCAAGAGCAATCAACTCCAAAGCTAGCAGAAGACAAGAAATAACCAAAACCAGAGCTGAATTAAAGGAAACCAAGACGCAAATAAAAAATAAAAAATAAAAAAATTCAAGTGACCAATAAATCCGAGAGTCAGTTCTTTGAAAAAATTAATAAGATAGATACACCATGATATAGTTTGGATTTATGTCCCCGGTCAAATCTCACACAGAATAGTAATCCCCAGTGTTGGAGGAGAGGTCTGGATCATGGGGGCAGATTTCCCCCTTGTTGTTTTCATGATAATTAGTGAGTTCTCACATAATCTGGTTGTTTAAAAGTGTATTGCACCTCCCCCTTCACTCCCTTCCTCCTGCTCTGGCCATGTAGGACGTGCCTGCTTCCCTTTTAACATCTGCCATGACTGTAAGTTACCTGAATGTCCCCAGCAATGCTTCCTGTACAGCCTGCAAAACCATGAGCCAATGAAACCTCTTTTTTAAATAAATTACCCAGTCTCAGGTATTTCTTTATAACAGTGTGAGAACAGACGAATACAGACTGCTAGCTAGATTAATAAAGAAGAAAAGAGAGAGCAAAATAAACACAATTAGAAATGATGAAGGAAATGGTACCACTAACCCCACAGAAATAAAAATAACCATCAGAAACTATTATGACCACCTCTGTGCACAAACTAGAAAACCTAGAAGAGGGCCGGGCGCGGTGGCTCAAGCCTGTAATCCCAGCACTTTGGGAGGCCGAGGCGGGCGGATCACGAGGTCAGGAGATCGAGACCATCCTGGCTAACACGGTGAAACCCCGTCTCTACTAAAAATACAAAAAAAAAAAACTAGCCGGGCGCGGTGGCGGGCGCCTGTAGTCCCAGCTACTCGGGAGGCTGAGGCAGGAGAATGGCGTAAACCCGGGAGGCGGAGCTTGCAGTGAGCTGAGATCCGGCCACTGCACTCCAGCCTGGGTGACAGAGCAAGACTCCGTCTCAAAAAAAAAAAAAAAAAAAAAAAAAAAAAGAAAACCTAGAAGAGGTGGACAAATTCCTGGACACATAGAAAACCTAGAAGAGATGGACAAATTCCTGGACACATATGCCCTCCCAAGACTGAAGGAGAACCAGGAATAAATTGATTCCCTGAACAGACCAATAATGAGCTCTGAAATTGAATCAGTAATACATAGCCTATGAACCAAAAAAAGCCCAGGACATGATGGATTCAGAAATGAATTCTACCAGATGTACAAAGAAGAACTTGTGTCATTCCTACTGAAACTATTCCAAAATGTTGAGGAGGAGGGACTCTTCCATAATTCATTCTATGAGAGCAGCATCATGCTAATACCAAAACCCGGCAAAGACACAACAGAAACAAACAAATAAAGGAAACTTCAGGCCAATATCCTTGATGAACATCTACATAAAAATCCTCAACAAAATACTTACAACCCGGATCCAGCAGCACATCAAAAAGCTGAGCAACCATGATCAAGCAGGCTTTGTCTCTGGGATGCAAGGTTGTTTTAACATATGCAAATCAATAAATGTAATTCATCACATAAACAGAACTAAAGGCAAAAACCACATGATTATCTCAATAGATGCAGAAAAAGCTTTTGATAAAATTCAACACCTCTTTGTATTAAAAACTCTCAATAAACTAGACATTGAAGGAACATAAGTCAAAATATTAAGAACCATCTATGACAAACTCACAGCCATTATCATATTGAATGGGCAAAAGCTGGAAGCATTTCCCTTGAACACTGGCACAAGACAGGGATGCCCTCTCTCAATCTACTCCTTTTCAACATCGTATTGGAAGTCCTAGCCAGAGCAAGCAGGCAAGAGAAAGAAATAAAGGGTATCCTAATAGGAAGACAGGAAATCAAACTATCTCTGTTTGCAGACAACATGATTCTATATCTAGAAGACCCCATAGTCTTGGCCTTTGGCTGATAAACAGTTTTGGCTGATAAATAAGATCCTTCAGCTGATAAACAACTTCAGCAAAGTTTCAGGATACAAAATCAATGCACAAAAATCACTAACATTCCTATACACTAATAACAGCCAAGCCAAGAGTCAAATCAGGAAGGCAATCCCATTCACAATTGCCACAAAAAATAATAAAATACCTAGGCATACAGCTAACCAGGGATGTGAAAGATCTCTACAATAAGAATTGAAAAATACTGCTCAAAGAAATCAGAGAAGACACAAACAAATGGAAAACATCTCATGCTCATGGATAGGAATAATCAATATTATTAAAATGGCCATATTGCCCAAAGCAATCCACAAATTCAATGTTATTCCTATTAAACTACCATTGACATTCTTCACAGAACTAGAAAAAGCTATTTTAAAATTCATATGGAACCAAAAAAGAGCCCAAATAGCCAAGGCAATGCTAGGCAAAAAGAACAAAGGTGGAGGTATCACATTACCCAACTTAAAACTATAATACAGGGCTATAGTAACCAAAACAGCATGGTACTGGTAAAGAAAAAGAAAAAGAAAAAAAAAAAAAAGCAAGCAAACAGACCAATGGAACAGAATAAGAGAGCCCAAAAATAAGGCCACATACCTACAACCATCTGATCTTTGACAAAGCTGACAAAAACTAGCAATGGGGAAAAGACTCCCTAATTCAATAAATGGTGCTGGGATAACTGGCTAGCCATATGCAGAAGATTGAAGTTTCCTTATATCATATATAAAAATCAATTCAAGATAGATTAAAGACTTAAGTGTAAAACCCAAAACTATAAAAACCCTGGCAACAACCTAGAGAATACCATCTTGGACACAGGAATGGGCAAAGATTTCATGACAAAGACACTAAAAGCAATCACAACAAAAGCAAAAATTGACAAAGTATCTTTAAGAGCTTCTGTATAGAAAAAGAAACTATCAACAGAGCAAACAGACAACCTACAAAATGGAAGAAGATATTTACAAACTATGCCTCTGACAAAGGTCTAATATCCAGCATCTATAAGGAACTTAAACAAATTTACAAGTAAAAAGCAAACAACCTCATAAAAGGAAGCAAAAAGCATGAACACTTTTCAAAGGAAGACATGCATGCAGCCAACACATAGGAAAAAAGCTCAGTATCACTGATCATTAGAGAAATGCAAATCAATTATAGCTTTAAGTCAGATAATGTGATGCCTCCAGCTTTATTCTGGAGATACCGCAATGAAATATCATTTCACACCGGTCAGAATGACTATTAAAAAGTCAAAAAATAACAGATGCTAGCAAGCTTGCAGAGAAAAGGAACACTTACACACTGTTGGTGGGAATGTAAATTAGTTCAAGCATTGTGGAAAGCAGTGTGGTGATTCCTCAAAGAGTTAAAAGCATTCAACCCTAGGTTAAATGCTCGAAGAGTTAAAACCATGTTAAATTCCTCAAAGAGTTAAAACCATTCAACCCTGCCATCCTATTACTGGGTTTATACTCAGAAAAATATAAATTATTCTACCATAAAGACACATGCATGTGCATGTTCACTGTGGCGCTATTCACAATAGCAAAGACACAGAATCAAATGCCCATCAATGACAGATTAGATAAAGAAACACCGTGGAATGCCATACAGGCACAAAAAAGAATGAGATAATGTCTTTTGTGGGAACATGGATGGAGCTCAAGGTTATTATCCTCTGCAAACTAATACAGGAACAGAAAATCAAATACCAAATGTTCTCACTTATAAGTGGGAGTTAAATGATGAGAACTTAGGAACACAAAGAAGGAAACAACAGACACTGGGGTCCACTAGAGGGTGGAGGATGGGAGGAGGGAGAGGAGCAGAAGAGATAACTATTGGGTACTGGGCTTAATACATGGGTGATGAAATAATCTGTGCAACACCCCCCCCCATGACATGCATTCACACCTCTGGAACAAACCGCCACATGTACTCCTGAACCAAAAATAAAACTTTAAAAAACAATGCCGCAAACATATGAGATATGTTTATGAAGTTCATGTGTTAGTGCAACTATATAAAGACTTGGAAGGATTCATACCAAATAGGTATCATATTAGCTTTATCCAGAAAACTTCAATTTCTTATAAGAATGTATTCCCAGATTAGTTTAAATGGGTAAGTGATAAAGAATATATTATAATTTATCTGAACATGGGGTGTGGTTAAAGGTTTCAGCTGTAAACTCAGACACCCTGGGTGTGAATACCATGGCTCCACCACTTATTCGCTGCATGAGCTTGCCCAAGTCATCTAACCTCTCTTTACCTTAGTTTCCTCGTCCTTAAAATGAACGTAATAGTAGTACTAACCAAGGGGAGTAGTTGTGAGGAGTCAATAGAAGTACACAACTTAGTGCCTCAGTAATGTAGGTTTTACTATCATTACCCTCCTTCCTCCCATAGATCAGCAAAAACCATCCCATACTGGAGTTGGAAAGGTTCACACTAAACCCAGTGTCGTTCTACTGATAAGGAAACTAAGGTCAGAGATTCAATGACTTGTCCAAGGGACACAGTTAGTAAGCTTTAGACTCCAAGTCCCGATCCTGTTTCCCAAGTCTTAATGCTGTAGTAGTAAAAAAATCAAGCTTTCCAAGGCATGAAAACGTCCAGACGAGGCTTCCTTTCTGTAAAAATGTTAACAGTTCTTTCCTTAGGACACACATCTCACCAGACTTCCTTAGGAGAAGTGCAACTGCTATAAAAGCCTTACTCATGGCCTGAATATTTCACTTGAGGGCAGAGGGAAAAATCAGTTCTGGTCATGGTGACTGTCTTATTTCCCATCAATGCTCCAAGGAAATACATCACTAACAACTAGCATTTGTATTTCAAAACATTTTCACATATTATCTCATTCGGTCCCTAAAACTTGGTGAGGCAGGACTCATCATTATTCCCAAGCTACAGAGAAATAAACTGAGACTAAAAGAGTTTAAGTAGTTTGCCCAAAACTTTTAGAGAAGATTTAGCTTTCTACTAATTTTTAAGTAGCAACTCTAAAATTTAAAAAATAAGCAACTTTTAAAAGTGTGAACTATTGTTTTTGTTTTTGTTTTTGTTTTTTTGCAGAACTGGGATATAAGCAGGTTCAAACATGCTTTATGAGCATATATATATGTATGGAAACCATACACATCTCAGATATTCTGTAATAGAACTATTTTCAGTCACTTTACCTTATTGACTTAACATGAATCCTGATGTTTGTTTGAGAAAAAACAGTTACTCTTCCTATGTAAAAATGTTTTCATTCAAAATATACTAAAGATGAAAAGTATCATGATGAAACTGATTATAATTTCCAACTTTTATAATTTTATACTAGTTTTGGGTGGCAAATAAATATAACTTGATAAATATAGCTGCGTTTCATTTTAAGAAGAGTTTCATAAACTCATCCAGAGAGCGAGCTATGTGAGGGGCCCCCTTCATGGGGTGCCCATCTGTAGATAGGTCCAGAAGTAGTTGGAGATGACATAGAAATATTAAAGAAAAATACTCCTCTCCATGGGAGTCGGTGCTCATTCCCTCTAGAAAGAGGTCTTTGGAAACAAAAATGCTCAGCTCTCAAACACTGAGCGTGTATCTGTATAAATGTGGTGGTTTATCACACTCCCTCCCATCAGACCCATGCCCATCTGCAAGTTTATGTGAATTAGAGGCAAGCCCTTAACTCTCTCTACCCAACAAAGGCAAATCAAAGGGGGTTGGCTAGAGTTGATAGGAGTGCCCAACCAGGCATAAGCTACTAGATATAAATGAGAAGAAGGGGCTCCAGAAACAAAGGAGAAGATTCCGAGTGGAAAGTCCCATGTCTTGAAGACAAAGTTCCTCCTTGAGCTTCCCCTGAAAAAATACCTTGGCCTGGGAAGTGGGTCATGTGGGAAAAGGGAACCTGAGGAGGAGGACTGTCCTGGCTGGAGAATATTTTAATAAACTTCTACTTTTGGCTACAGGTACAAGTGGTAAAGTGCAAAACGCAAACAAAACAAAGACATGCAAATGGCCTGTGTGCTTTGCTAGTGCAGCCCACCCAGAAGCGCCCTGCTCAGGAAGTTGCCAGGAAGGTGATGGGTGGAGCCTGGTCTCCCCAGCTCAGCCATCTTTCAGACTCCCCAGTGCCTCCTGGCAGAGTTTGGGTAATCAAATTTTCACAACAGTATCTGAGCATTTTTGCTATTGTGGTACAGACCTATCATCTTTTAAATGCAGCTGGGAGAGTGCTCGTGGCCTATCTTCCTTTCACAACATCTGAGGATCCGTAGCAATGGTAAGCACACTCACCAGTATACAGGACTAACGTTCCACATCTCTCCTCTAACTTTGAAACTCTTTATTGATGAGGCCAGATGTCAGGAATACATTTTTGTATGCTAAAAAAATTTTTTTTAAATCTCTACCATAAGAAATAACCTGGATAAATTTGTCCTCATAAGCAGCAAATGCCACCAACAAGAAAATTCATGCGTGTTCATGAAATGAATGTTTTGTGGGGCTGTTGGAGAACCCACATATTGTTGTCATGGCCCTCTCTCACCACTCCTATTCAACATAGTACTGGACGTTCTGGTCAGGGCAATCAGGCAAGAGATATAAATAAATAGTATTCAAATAGAAAGAGAGGAAGTCAAATTGTCTCTGTTTGCAGATGACATGATTGTATATTTAGAAAACCCCATCATCTCAGCCCAAAATCTCCTTAAGCCAATAAGCAAATTCAGCAAAGTCTCAGGATACAAAAATCATTGTGCAAAAATCACAAGCATTCCTATACACCAATAATAGACAGAGAGCCAAGTCATGAGTGAACTCCCATTCACAACTGCTACAAAAAAAAAAAAAAAACCTTGGATTCCAACTTACAAGGGATGCGAAGGACCTCTTCAAGGAGAACTATGAACCACAGCTCAAGAAAATAAGAGAGGACACAAACCAATGGAAAAACATTCTATGCTCACGGAGAGGAAGAATAAATATTGTGAAAATGGCCATACTGCCCACAGTAATTTACAAATTTAATGCTATCCCCATCAAGCTACCATTGATTTTCTTCACATAATTAGAAAAAACTATTTTAAATTTCATATGGAACCAAAAAAGGTTCTGCATAGCCAAGACAACCCTAAGCAAAAAGAACAAAGCTGGAGACATCACACTACCTGACTTCAAACTATACTACAAGGCTACAGTAACAAAAATAGCATGGTACTGCTACCAAAACAGATATATAAACCAATGGAACAGAACAGAGGCTCAGAAATAACACCACACTTCTACAATCATCTGATCTTTGACGAACCTGACAAAAACAAGAAACGGGGAAAGGATTCCCTATTTAATACATGATGTTGGGAAAACTGGCTAGCCATATCCAGAAAACTGAAACTGGACCCCTTCCTTACACCTTATACAAAAATTAACTCAAGATGGATTAAAGACTTAAATGTAAAACCTAAAACCATAAAAACCCTAGAACAAAACCTAGACAATACCATTCAGGACATAGACATGGGCAAAGACTTCATGACTAAAACACCAAAAGCAATGGCAACAAAAGCCACAATTGACAAATGTGATCTAATTAAACTAAAGCACTTCTGCACAGCAAAAGAAACTATCATCAGAGTTAATAGGCAACCTCCAGAATGGGAGAAAATTTTTGCAATCTATCCATCTGACAAAGGGCTGATATCCAAAATCTACAAAGAACTTAAACAAATTTGTAAGAAAAAAACAATGCCATCAAAAAGTGGGTGAAGGATATGAACAGACAGTTCTCAAAAAAAGACATTTTTGCAGCCAATAAACATATGAAAAAAAGGGTTCATCATCACTGGTCATTAATGAAATGCAAATCAAAACCACAGTGAGATACCATTAATGCCAGTTAGAATGGTGATCATTAAAAAGTCAGGAAGCAACAGATGCTGGAGAAGATGTGGAGAAATAGGAATGCTTTTACAGTGTTGGTGGGAGTGTAAATTAGTTCAACCATTGTGAAAGACAGTGTGGTGATTTCTCAAGGATCTAGAACCAGAAATAACATTTGATCCAGTAATCCTATTACTGGATATATACCCAAAGAATAATAAATCATTCCACTATAAAGACACATACACATGTATGTTTATTGCAGCACTTTTCACAATATCAAAGACTTTGAACCAACCCCAATGCCCATCAATGACAGACTGGATAAAGAAAATGTGGCACATATACACCATGGAATACTATGCAGCCATAAAAAAGGATGAGTTCATGTCCTTTGCAGGCACATGGATGAAGCTGGAAACCATTATTCTCAGCAAACTAACACAAGAACAGAAAACTAAAGGCCTCATGTTCTCAATCCTAAGTGGGAGTTGAACAATGATAACACATGGACACAGGGAGGGGAACATCACACACCAGGGCCTGTTGGGAGGTTGGGGGATAGGGAAGGGATAGCATTAGGAGAAATACCTAATATAGATGACGGGTTGATTGGTGCAGCAAACCATCATGGCACGTGTATACCTATGTAACAAACCTGCACGTTCTGCACATGTATCCCAGAAGTTAAAGTATAATAATAATAACCCTTTTTCCCATTTTTGAGGATGCAAGAATTTAATTATTTAAAATATTTCTTACAATTTAGTATATAACTGATGACAATGAAGTCCAAAATGCTTAATGATTCATATTAAAGAAAGCAATTTGCTGTCCAGTGGTCACGTGCTGCCTTGGACAGGAGCCATCTCCCCATAACTTGATACATTTCTGCTGGATCCAGCTTTCAAAATAAAAGAGTACAGCCATCACTGGATGTCCTAAGGTAACTGTACCACATTCACCTCAAGGAGCTTTCTCCCTTGTGAGTGACTTTATCCATCAGCCAGGCCTCCAACCTACAGCTCAGAGAACAGGCTGAGGTATCCAGTTTCTGCTGACCTTATGGAAAGGGGCCTTCAATTGAGATGCATCGGGCCAGTTCTGCACCAGATGAAGAGGACACTCTAGCTTGAAAGTCTCGGTACTCCCCACCCTAATCTGAGGAAAGCTTCAGGATTCGTGAGAGCAGAGCTTGATGAGGAGTGGTTTCACTTAGGCCATTCCACTTCTGTTGCCCAAGATAATAACTCCAGAGTAATCTGTGACAAATCACTTACATGTGAAGAGGCTGTTGAGTGCCCACAAAAGCCAAACTCTGGCTCTTTGATGGGTAAACACATTTTCATGTAGCCTGTGGCTTTCACCATAGAACACCAGCAGGCAAGGCATTGCCACACACATTCTGGGTCCCTGGACAGAGGTGCCACTTAAGGAATTACGAATGTGCTACCCTAAGTTATACCAGTGCAAGGTGATGGATAAGATGGTGGTGGGCCTCAAATCCATCTGTATATCAGAACCACTTGGGACTTTGCAAAAGTGCAGATTTCCAGTCTCTTCCCAGAGACACTAAATCAGAGTTTGTATCTGGGCTGGGGTCTGCTAGCATTTTTGAAAATCTATAAGCTGATTGCCCTACACTGTTCCTTGGGTTTGTATTTGGGAACCACCGACCAGCTAACTGTTTTAGGTATAGTAACTTCCCAGAAAATATATTGGTTTCATCTAGAACTCTAGATAAGCCTAATAAATATTTCTAAGAAGAGACTTTCTGTGGAAGTTATTAATTTTAACTTGGCTGAAGTTATTGCTGTCACTTTTAACCACGTACGATTTAATCTTCATTTGTAATCAGACTAGTAAAAAGCTAAGTTGAATATGTTTATATTTTTTAGTTATTGTATATGTTGGGTAACAGGGAAAATCAGAAGAGAAAAAATATATATATCAATGAATATTGGTCAACTGGAACAATTAACATGTCTACGACATTTGTGGTCTCTACACCTAATACAGTGTATCTCCAGAATAGCTGTGGTTAACCCACCGAACTGGAGTAGGCTTTCTTGAAAAAACAATGGAAACATGCCTGTGCACACAATTTATATTGTTTCTCTTTGATGGAAAGAATAACTCCAAGTCTTGCTCCTTTGCATAACAGGGTGTCGTCAACAACGTTCCAATTCTTTTTGTTCAGCCAATGAGAAGGACAGAGTAAGGGGGGTGTGGAGGCCCATTCCCCTGGATTAATGTGCTGGCAGAGATTTTGTTCGACCCTTGTGCTGAACCAAAATCTTTTCCAAGGTTCTTAAGGGTTCAGTCAAAGTGTTTGTTTGAATAAAAACTTCAACTAAAAAAAAATAAAATAAAAACATTGTTTGCTTGTTTTAAGATATTTTACATGCCACGCAGTTCCTCAGCTCAGGAAGAATGAGAAATAGCCACATCACATCATGAGGTGAAGAATATGGTTTCTGTGGTTGTTGGAAAATGCATGAAAAATTGTAGGAGGACACAGCCAGTGAACGGAACAAAGAAAAGAAGAGCCATCTTGTATACGGCCCAATTCCAAATTTAGAGATTCACTCTTTCTTTCAGACAACCCCCATCAAGTGACTTCTATGCACTAGACACTAATACTAGAGATTTATAGATGACTAACACACATCTAAGAAACCTGAGGGAAAATGACAGATAATAAATAATTATAAGAGTACTGGAGAATTCAAATACAGTACACTCCTACAGTACAGAATATATGAGGATGGATGATTTGTGAGTTGGACTATTGTGGGACGCATAGGAGTTCACTAGGAAAGAAAGGGAAAGACATCCTCTCCACCTCCCACATATGAAAAGCACAGAGATGAGAGAGAAAATGTCCTGAGTGGAGAATGGCCAGTGGTTCAGTGTGCCTGAAATACAGAAACGTGAGAAGTAATTCACCTACAGTTGTAAATCTTAGCAGAGTCCAGGCCATGAAAGGTAGTTACTCATGCTCAGAAATTAAATGTTCCTCTTCAAGGGGTAGGGTAGTCTTTGGGGAATAAGATTTCTGATGACAGGATGGAGGATGAGCTGGAAAAAGATGAGACTGGAGGCCTCTTTGACAAAGACATCTATGACAAAGCCCAAGTGAATGGTGATGTGCACCTGAACCAAGACAGCAGCAGAGGGGAAAGAGAGAAGTCAGATATGAGAACTACTTGCAGAATGCATTTGAAAGAATGAATTTGAGTGGATAAAGGTATCCGAACATCAAGCTAGGAGGTTAATAGGAAAAATTCTGACCCAAGAATTGCTATTTCAGCATCCTGTTTCTCCTTCTCTCTCCTTGCCACCATATGCCCTGATTTCCTCAGATCCTTTCCCTGTTCTCTTGTTGCTACTTCTTTTTACATTTTATCCATTGAGACTTGAAATGTCACCATTGCCATTTAGGTGAGCCCCCATCACCATTACCCCATGAACTGCAAGAGCTGAGGCCATAAACAGAAGCTCGGGAGGCAGGAGGTGGGTCCCTGTTGTACAGCATTTCTCAGTCATAAGAATAACAGAAACACTTGCATATTGCTTTACAGTGTACACATTTTTTTGTTTTTTACATCTGTGCTTCACTTTCCAACTTGTCTGTAGGAAAGACAAATTTTATTATTCCCATTTTCAGAGAAGAAGGAACTGAGGCTGGGTTCATAGCACACTCACAGGCAAGCAGTGTCGAGTAGCCCATATACTTGCTGTCCCAATAATCCCTCCTTCTTCTTCTAGGACCTTAGGCTGTTACCCAGACACCTGAAGAGTCAATTTCCTTCTCTGAAAATGAGGACAATAAAAGTATCTGCGTCCTGGGATCATTGCACATGCTGAAAGAAATCATGCATATAAAGTGCTTAGCATAGACTTGATGAAGTCTCTATAAACGTTAGCCATTGCTTTTATAGGTCTTCTAGCTCCAGAGTCCCAGCTCATTCTACTGTATCACAGTGTTCCCTGCTCCTGGGAGCAGAGATACTTTTTTCAGAAAGCTGTAGTTTGCCTTACAGGCCACTGAATGGATTTCTGTCTGCTGACAAAAGAAAAAAAAAAAATGCCACAAATGAAGCAGGAATATTTCACTAGCCTGGTGTGTCATTCAATAGCCACAACTTAGTCCCTGAAGTTATTTAAAATACAAAGTAGCCCGGGCACAGTGGCTCACGCCTGTAATCCCAGCACATTGAGAGGCCGAAGTGGGCAGATCACAATGTCAGGAAATCGAGACCATCCTTGGCTAACACGGTGAAACCTGTCTCGACTAAAAATACAAAAAATGAGCCAGGTGTGGTGGCACACACCTGTAGTCTCAGCTACTTGGGAGGCTAAGGCAGGAGAATTGCTTGAACCCGGGAGGCAGAGGTTGCAGTGAGCCAAGACCATGCCACTGCACTCCAGCCTGGGCAACTAAGCGAGACTCCATCTCAAAAAAAAAAAAAATACAAAGATAGGGAGACAGTGTCAATGGAGAGATATGCTAATTTTTAAAGATCCACTCCCAGCCCCAATGGAACCTCCTATACTTGGACCAAGTGTAAGTCTGATAGGGTGAAATGTTGACATGGCTACGTGTCTTACAAGGACACCCACTACTGGACTTGGGTGGAGTTTTTGGCTTGCATTTCCTGGCAGTTTCAAGTAGAAATTACAATCGGAAGTATCAGGATGTTTTTGAGATCCTGGCAATGCTGGGTATCTGCACTGGTAACAAAGGCAAGGAGCCAAGCAGTGTGTCCTCCAAGCAGCTACTCACTGGCTGGAAGACTTTCTCAAGAAAAACATATTTCCAGTTCCCACATCAGGATCTACTTCTACCTCCTGAGACTTTTCTACACACTTCTCTCCAGTGCTGATGCTCTATAATGAACAATGTGAAGGTGGTGGGGAACGGGGAGGAGGGCAAGAGGATGGGCACGGTATTTGGGAGCATGATGGGGATAGATATCTTAGGGAAGACAAGTAAGGAAGAAAGGAAGAGGGCTTCCACTCTGCCTGGCTGGATGGAATAAATGTTTGAACAGCATTCTGTCCAGCTGGGGAAAGGCCAAGACTAATTTAACCTTTGGTCAAATGGTTGGGAGTTAGCTAGTTTCCTTTTTCCTCTTACATCACTCCCAGAGATTCAGACAAAAATAACACGGTCCCGATTACATGACATTATGGGCTCTGAAAATACACCAGGGAGGATAGTGTTGAAACCCCTCAGAGGCAAATTAATCCTAGCAAAGCAACAGCTGTAAGACTGATACAAACAGGAGAAACAACAGCATATTGGTTCCAGGTTTGCTTAAAAGTTTATTTTAATCCAAGCAATTTTTTAAAAAGGGTTAAAATCACTAATTGGGGGTGTTTCTGTTACTTGAAAATGGAGCTTTATGAAATACTTATCAATCCTCTATATGCTGTTGTCCACTGGCATACTTTTGGATTTAATTTCCAAATTCTCTTTTATATCCTTATTGTTTAAAGCAGAAATAAATGCCATGTTGAGGAAGAGCTTGCCTCTGCTGAATCACAGCTTCCACACCAGGCCTGCATCGGGGAAGTGAAGGTGTGGGAGTTGCCTCTGTCCTGGGCTGCTTGCCCAAATCTGGCAGGCAGGAGCTGGGCACCTGCCCCTCCTCCCTGAGCTGATCCTGTCCAGAGTGGACACTTGAGTGTTTCCTGAAAGCACAGCCTGCAGCCCCTGGAGGACAATCTGCAGAACATCTATGCACCATTTACACTCAAAAGTCAAAATATTTCCTCTCCCCGGGACACAGCAGCCCCCTCCACACCCGCCCACTTTGCAATTGGGCATTACTTGGAGACCCAATATGAACCCTAGAATAGAAATCTCACAGCTGGAGCAGAACTTCACCAAAAGGAACACACTTTTAGGACAAGAGGAAATTGATCATAATGGTTATAGGCATGGTCTCTGTACTTAGGCTGCCTGAATCCAAAGCCAGCTCAGCCCATTGCTGTTGGTGTGACCTTGGGCAACTGCCCCTCTGTGCCTCAGTACCCTCGCATGGGAAATAGAGATAAGAACAGCATCTACCCCGCAGGGTAGTTGGGAGGATGAATGATACTGTTTGGAAGGTACACAGGCTAACAAATAACAAGAACAAAACAATCAAGCTGCTCTCATTGTCAGAACCACAGTGGTATTGGAGGTCTTAGCAAACTTACTCTAGAAATTCAGTGGTGGCTAATGGCCTCAAGTAATCTTCGGGACTGGGCTAATTTCTAACTCTTCTATCATAAAGGTAGACTCTCAGGACAGCAGCTATGTAATCCATGAAGAGTCCCAATGCCCAGTCAGACGAGCAAACAGAAAAGATCCATCTTTTTCTCTTGGGAACAGAGAAAGTGGTTTGGGCTGTGCTTGGATACGGGCTAGGGGTTAGTTGCTGGGAAAGAGGGAGCAAGGTCATTAACACATAGAAGGCAGATGAGCCATTTGAAGGGGATGTTGAAGCTTGGGAACCATGGCCTCCACGCATCCATCTATGCATTAAGTCATTCAACAGATCTCCATTTAATCTGTGCCTGGTGAGCACTGTGCTAAGGTCTATTTGCAGAATGAGTATTTGATAAAGCTTATAGAATAGTAGCAGAGATACATTAAAATTTAATTACATGAATATTTAACTTAAAATTGTGTGGTTTTTATGGATTATTTTTTAAAATAGAGCATTATGATAGGAAATAATGGGGGGTCCACAGAAATGATCCCAGGGGACTGAGCAGCTGGAGGTTTGAACCTGTTTCCCATAGGGCCTCCTGGACAGATCAACAGCCTCATTTCACCGGCTCTGGTCCTTCTTGACTTTGGCCTTGTAAACTATCACGCCTTCTGCCTCGGCAACAACTACCCTCAACCCCACCAATGCCCACTTTCACCTTGGAAATAGGCATTAGATTAGCACACCACTTTTATTAACATCCTCTCCATGCAGAAACCCAGGCATGGGTAGGAGGTGGTTGTTTGTCCATCGCCACATGGCAGGTTGGGACTAGAACCAGGACTCCTGAGTCTGGGTTAGTTGTTTCTCCCCTACACCCTGTGACTCAGAGCTCATATGCTGACCCCTCTGGCTCTGACTTCTTTCCCAAGAAATAATGATGAGAGGCAAATGTCTCTTACACAAACATCTCCTAGAGAAAGTCATCTTGGGGCAGCTCTACTGTTAGGGGGAAACTTGGTCCTTTTTTGGAGACCCCTGATGTGTTCTGAGGTCCCTCCAGGATCCCATCACATAAAAATAACAACAACAGAATGAAATAAAATTAAACAAAGTGAAATAAGCCATTGCAGGGCATGCTGGAGATAACACCTTCAGAAGGATGACTGCTTGGCTCAGTTTGCTGTGGCTTGTATTCTGACTGGCCTGGCTTTCAGGTCACTCTATCAACGAAGGAACGTATTTCTGGGTATTTCTGACTCATCTGTAGACCTTTTGCTAGCACAGCACATAACTAGTGGGACTTCAACCCAGGTCTTTTGACTCCAAGCCCAGTGCTTTTCAACTCCAGCATGTTCAGTTAGTAACAAATTCTGTTTGGGATGCATGGAGGTTGCAGAAATTGTGAATGTTTCAAATGGTGATTTCCCATGGGTAGAAGGAGCAAGGCAGATGGTCACTAATTTATTCAACAAAGATACGCTGAATGCCAACAAATCAGGCCTTGTGGATTTCCTGGTGAACAAGAGAAATTCAAGCCCCACCCTCATGGACCTAATAATCGTTCAGGAAATTCACATAATAAATGCAGAACTACTCAGATAATGATTAATTACAAACAGTGCTGTATGCTGTGAGGGTTTATACAGGGAGTTCTGGCCTAGATAAGAGGGAAGGAATAATAGAACTCAGGATCTGTCCTTCCAAATCAGGGCTTATTGCAGTCCTACCCATCTCAGAGAACAGCAATGCCCCCTCCCCCTCATCCAAAGTAGAAGCCAATGACCAGAGAATCCTCACATCTGCTCTTTCCTTTTTGCCAGCCTTCATCAGATCCCCTTAGCTTTGCTCCCAGGTATCTTTGGAATTTTGCACCTCTCTTCATGTTCACTGCCACAATCTCCACTAGCACGTCTTGAATGCACCACTGTAGTACCCGCTATGAGGTTGGCTGCCACCCACTTTGCACTCCACCGTACACAATGCAGTGCAGTGATATTCTGAAAAGAAAACCTGGCTATGTTGCCTTTTACCCCTCACCCTCTACTCCCCTGCCCTTTGACATCCTCATCCCCATCCCATACTTAAAACCTCCATGTCTTTTGTTTACTTTCAGAATCAAAGCAAAATTCTAGAGGATATCTACAAAATCCTGGGTATCCTGCCCTTTCCTCTCTCTGCAACTCATTCTGAACACAGCCTGCACTCGCTCTGCTCCAGCCACCCCAGCCCTCTTTCCAGCTCGAATATATGTTTTGTGACCCTTCTATGGGCTGTTCCTGTGCTTGGGATGCTCATGTGTGTCCCTGGTTGCCTAAAGCAGCTTTCCCAGATCTCCCTGACTAGGTCCAGTTCCTCCAGTTATGGTTCTTTATCGCACATGTACCTTGCATATTTGGAGCTTATCACAGCTGCATTCTTATATTTACCAAGTTTATTGTCTGCTTCCCCTACCCCAGATGTAAGCTCCATAAGGACAGGGACATGTTTGTTTTGACTCATCTTTAATCCCCAACATCTGGCTCACGGCCTGGTACACAGTAAGTAAGGAAACAAAGAGAAAGAAGGGAGAACTCCCTGATGAAGTTTGAGCTGAGAGGTGAAAGACAAGAGGCATTCAGTTAGACAGAGTCTGGGGAAGAAGGAATGTTCCAGTCTAAAGGAAAAGCATGCCCATGGAGAGAAGAATTGACATGAACATGAACCCTCTCTCACTTTATAGGGAGAAACAAGAGGCATCAGAGAAGAACTATATGGAGGGGCAGTGCCTTCCATCCTGAGCAGGTCAGACAGATGGAGTTTCGGTGAATGTGGGGATGGAAGTCGAGGCGAGGGGCTGTTTATAATGAACATGGTCAGAAAGTAGGAAAATATATATACATGGTATGCCATATATACAGCATATTTTATATAGCATTGAAAGGTCAGAGTTACTTCACAAGGTCAGGGTCATGTAAATTTTTTAAAGGCTTTCTTCATGAACTAGACTATGGCGTTCTCAGAAAAAGATTAAATTTTCACAGTGGCACGTTCCCCTAGATAACCCAAGAGGAAACTAGTGACAGGTGTCCCCCAGAGAACAGAGAGAAAATTGCAGATGAAGCAGCCATAGTTACTGGCTGTGAGACAGAGCTGCCCACTGTCTCTCTGAGAGGGAAGAAGCAGAGAAATAGAGCATTAACATCTTTGAATGTCCAGGGAGGCACAGTGGGCAGGACCAGGGCTCTGGTTTGTGGTTAAGCAAGTGAGGGTCCTGAGGAGCGGGGGCTGGGCTTTGGATGTTGGGAGTTGAAAGAGGGGCCTCAAAGTGGTCACAAAGAAGCTTGGGGAGGGAGTAAGGGTTGGGGGGGTGGGGACCATCCACTCAAAGACCAATGTGAAACCTTACAGCCCGACCCTCACTTCAGCCCAAGGGGCAAGTTAGCCTGGTAAGTTAGAACTCCTTGTTCTTCCATTGGGTACAGTCTGGGGATGTTCCCTTGAACCTTCAGGAAAACAACTGCTTACAACTAATTTGCACGCAGCATGTGAACTGTGTGTGGGAAGCAGACATGGTGGTCAGGAGGTATTGGAGCTACTAGATTTCCGAGGACCCCCGATTCCCCAGTATAATCACCTTGGGTTACATCCTGCAATTATTATGGAGAGTGAAGACTGCAGACCAGCAGAGGACCCCGGAAGCTGAGCAGACTATATGGCCCCTTCCTTTGATATTTCCCTTTCCTCAGCAGGTTCTAAGGGAGAATCGTTGTGCCACAGAAAGGAGGGACCTGTTACAGGTTACAGGTGCTAAGGCCATGTAGCAGAAGGGAATTTTGTGTTCATAAGATAGAAAGAGATGATCAGATGGCTCAGACAGAGTAAGTGGGGGAATTGCAGGGTGGGGCTCCAGAGGCTGTGGAGATCAATCAGGTGGCTGTTTTCATCCTTGCTCAATCCACTGGACTCCATTCAAGGGTAATGAGAAGCCATCAGCAGGCTGTAAGCAGTGAAAGCCACAATCTCATCTGCATTTTCAGAGCATCTAAGCTCTGAGTGAAGAATGGATTGTAGGAAGCACAGAGAGGCCAACAGCAAGTTGCTGCTATACCCAGGAGAGAAGAGATGATGCCTGAGCTGGGAGATGGCAGAGAACGTGGAGAGAGGAAGTGGCTTCCTCTTCCATCGCTCAGCAGTGATAAATCGTCATGGCAGCTGGGAGGAGTAGGTTTCTGACTTGCACAAACTGGATAGTGGGTGGCGCCATTGTCTGGGCTCTGGGACACTGCAGGAGGATCAGATACAAGGTGAAGGGGAGCTGTCAGGTCCCATATTCTTTGGTGGAAACTATTTTTATGTGGCTATTCCTCACCACAAGCAGCTTCCTGGTGGCAGCAGTCCCCATTGATCTTAGTGACTCCCCTCCCCTGCACAGCCTGGTGTGGAAGTGGGTGCCCATGGGACTCACGGCTGCTCCTTTGCTTGTGAAAGGTTTGGTCTCATTTTCTCCTCGGCAGGCTCTCTGAACTGGTATGTTTGGGAATGTGGCATAATGGCCCTTCCTCGTCCCTCTTGTGTTTATCTTTGCCTATGGATCACCCTCCCCAACAGGATGGTGACCACATCGGTTTCAGCAAAATAAATTTGCCAAGTACCTGGCTTGGGGTTCAGGGCTGGGCTTAGTTCTCTACCATCGCTCCAAAGTTAACAGAAGACTGAGTCCTCCCCTTCCTTAAAAGGTTTAGATCTCTGTAACCTCAGGTACATTCTGGGGATGGGCCTTCTGGTTAGTATGATAAAGAATAGGATGAATAGTTAAGGACACTATATTAAAATTATCTAACGAATGCCAAACAAGAACCAGCTTACTTTGTTGTGGTTTTTTGTTGTTTTCTTGTTGTTTTGAGACGGAGACTTGCTCTGTCGCCAGGCTGGAGTGCAGTAGCGCGATCTTGGCTCACTGTCAGCTCCGCCTCCTGGGTTTGAGCGATTTTCCTGCCTGAGCTTCCTGAGTAGCTGGGACTACAGACCTGTGCCACCATGCCCAGCTACTTTTTGTACTTTTAGTAGAGATGGGGTTTCACCACATTAGCCAGGATGGTCTCGATCTCTTGACCTAGTGATCTGCCCGCCTCAGTCTCCCAAAGTGCTGGGATTACAGGTGTGAGCCACCGCACCCGACCTGTTGTACTTTTTTGACCCAGAGACTGAGCACTTTGTCTTTTGCTGTTTCACATTTCCACACACAGGTTGCACCTTCTCTCTGAGGCCTCCCCATTCTACTTTAGCAGCTTCATCCATATGCCCTTCCTTCATCTTTCCTTGGCATCTTTTGGGTTTCAGGTCTCAGTGGCCGCCTCCCTGACTTCCAGATCCATCCTCCCCTCCTCCAGCCCTCCCCTCCCAGCCCCCTCCCCTCCCCTCCACACTTTCCTTCTCTCCTGTCACCATTTGTTCTCTATCACCCTCCTTTCTGCTGGCTGATGCTGGAAACATTTCAGGAATTTTAATTGAAAATACCATGAGAAACTGTTATCACCTCAGTTTCACCAGGGAGAGAACCCGCAGCTCAGGATGATGACGGGTCACTCCCAGGGCTGGGGGAGTTTAATATCTCACCCAGGTTAACCAGGCAGCTGGGCTGCACGAACCTGGGCCCCGGGTGGAATGTGAGAATGAGGTACAGTGTGACGGGAAAGAGGGTGTGTTGAACAACCAAAAATTCCTATACAGGCTGAGTGAGTGGGAGAGAAGTCCAGGAAGAGGAATCCATTAAAAGAATAAAACAAAGAATTCTAACCACCACCCCCCTCTAAATGCCCACCACAGAAATGACTATGAGGGGAAACAGGTGCCACATGAAACTGGAACAAGGCTCTGGGGGCTCTGTCCTCCCTGCCTGGAGTCGTCGCTGCCCTCCCTCTGTTCTCGCAGCTGTCCCAGCCCCTGACTCTGTGCAGCCTGGGTCAGATGAGCTCACCCTCCTTTGATCTCCTCCCCTGTGAGGTCACCAGCTCCCCCGCCACCACCCCAGGTCCCAGATCAACCTTCACATCTGCCAGGATCACAAAAACAAGGAGGCCAAGGCTGAGGAAGGCAACAGTGGCCACGGCAGGGAATGGCTGGCCCAGTTCTTCTATAACTCTATGCCAGAATCAAAGAACCCTGTTGCAAACCCCTGTGGAACAGGGCAGGCCGGCAGGGATGCTGGGACAGCAGGGGAGAGCTGGGACAGCAGGGAGAGCTGGTGATGCTGTGGTTCTTCCCTCCTCACTGGCATCCTCAATTAGAGCCGAGGGCTATGGCTCGAGAATCCTAGATTACCAGAACTGGAAGGAGCCCGAGCAGGCCTCTCCTTCCTGGGTCCTCAGCCTGCGAGCTGGATTCGGAGGAGGTGCTGGACAGGCAAGCCCTCCAACCAACCCCCCTTCAGCCAGGGTAGCTCCATCTTTATCTCTTTCCTAGAATGAGTTCTTGTGCAAGATGTTGAGACAGGATTCCACTGCTGAAAAAAATACAATTAGCAAAAATTTGAAATCTACAGATCCAGTCCAAGCCTTTCATATCTATGCATACACTTAGGCCCAGAGAAGTTCAGTGACTAGCCAAAATAATACAGCAGTAACTGTGTAGCCAGCCTAGCCTTGGATCTCCTGCCTTCAGCTGATCTCTGCTGTGACTGAAGATCACAGAGGAGGAGCAAGGCCACAGCCTGGGCAAGGCTGATGGGAGGGAATTTGCCCACCTCCAGCCTCCCACACGGACCCTCTGAGTTGCAGTGACGTGAGGTAGGAATGAAGACCCAGAAGGCCTGTTTAATTTCCCAGAGGTTTGAAGCTAGGACTTTTCAGGTCTAGAGCTGTCAGTATCACTTTTGTGATGAAGCATCATTGATATTTCCCTCTGAGCTGCCGGGATTGATCAAGCCACTTATACCCAACGCATAGATTATCTGTACCTATAAGGTCAGCAACATTATTCCAGAGCTAAGAATCCTGGAAATCATAAAATAAAAAGTAGAAAGAGGGGGGGGGGGAGAGAGAGAGAGAGAGGGAGGGAAAGAGAGGGAGGAAAGAGAGGGAGGGAGAGAGAGAGAGGAGGGAGAGAGAGAGGGAGGGAGAGAGAGGGGGAGGGGAGAGA